>NC_071269.1:20650574-21250574 GCF_023375685.1 Ictalurus furcatus
ATATTTTATATTTTATATTTTACAAATATAAAACATCTGAAACACCAAGACATTTAAAATAAACCCTTTATTCTAGGTCCTATTCTATCAATATGACATTGTATTCGTTTTCTGTTCGTGGCCTGGACTCGTTAAGCTGTTAAAACCTTACGAGTAGGCCTTTTTCCCCCTAGTGAATATAGGAGAAAAATAGTTCAAACAAAAATAAATAAATAAATACACAGAGCAGGCCATTGCGCATTGCTTGCTCGCTCTCTCTCTCTCTCTCTCTCTCTCTCTCTCTCTCTCTCTCTCTCCTTGTCATTTTAACAGTGCGGCTTGAACGTGCGACAAAAATTTCTGTCCAATATGGGCTAAATTAAACGTGGATTTATATCATGAGTGAGGAATCAGTTCCCTTCCAGATCCGATTCATGCCGTATTCTCTCTCCTAAGGTGCTGGACATTCCTGCATAGGATAAAGCAATGTGCGCCCTTGCGGCCACATTGTTATAAACTAGGTGCTTAATAATGTGTTTTAATAGCACAGCGCTGTTGAAATCTCGAGTCTGATTGATTGGTCAGAAGGTGTTGATTAATTTTCTAGAACAGCAGCTTTGACAATAGTGCTGGCTGCCAGGCAAATCACAGTGTGATATTAATGCGCTGGTGTTTCTATAGTAACACAGAGATTTCTCTATTCACAGAGATTTGTATGCCAGACGATCTACATAATCCAACACTAATAAGAAACATACTAAAAACCTGCTGTTTTTTTGTTTGTTTGTTTTTTTAAAACAAACAAAAAAAATGTATAATCATTGATATGCTGAAGCTTTCTGTAAGGAGAGATTTATTTAAAATTTATGGATGGGAGTCTCCAGTATCAGCACCCTGTAATGTTTTCCACCATGGGAAACTCTCAAGGACTTTGGTTTCTCTTGTTAACATGAAAAGTTGCATTGCTTTCTCTTATTTATTCCACGAGAGAGAAAAGACATTTAAAATGGTAATCGTTGAAAAATCACTGTAGTATACGAGGAAGAAAATATAACACATACTGTAGCACCTAATTGTGGATTATTTTCCTATAACAGCACGCTTTGTTTTAGTCCTTACTTATTGTGCACAAGGTCAGAAGCTCAAAGCAAGCTGCTCACTTCTTACATACACATCATACCTCAAGTAGGACGAGCATCTCCTGGCCAGTTCATCCCTAAATACAACCCCAATTCCAGAAAAGTTGGGATGCTGTGTAAAACGTAAATAAAAACAGAATGCAATGATTTGCAAATCTCATAAACCCATGTGTTATTCACATTTATTCATTTGACATTTGCATTTACATTCATTTTACATTTACATTTACATTCACAATAGAACATAGAAAACATATCAACTGTTTAAACTGAGGAAATGTACAATTTTAAGAAAAAATAAGGTAATTTTGAATTTGATGGCCGCAACACGTCTCAAAAAATTAGGGACGGGAGCAATAAAAAAGCCGGAAAAGTAAGTGTTACTAAAAAAAACAAACAGCTGGAGGTTAATTGGCAACAGGTCAGTAACATGATTGGGTATAAAATAATTGAGTCTTTCAGAAGTAAAGATGGGCAGAGGATCACCAATCTGCGAAAAAATGCGCATGAAATTTGTGGAACAATTTCAGAATAATGTTCCTCAATGTAAAATTGCGAAGACTATGAATATCTCATCATCTACAGTATATAATATCATCAAGAGATTCAGAGAATCTGGAGAAATCTCTGCGCGCAAGGGACAAGGGTAAAAATCAGTATTGCATGCCCGTGATCTTCAGGCCCTCAGGCGACACTGCGTTAAAAACAGGTATGATTCTGTAAAGGAAATCACTGCATGGGCTCAGAAACACCTCCAGAACTCATTGTCTGTGAACACAGTTCGCCGTGCCATCCACAAATGCTGGTTAAAGCTCTATCATGCAAAGAAGAAGCCATATGTGAACATGATCCAGAAACGCTGCCGTCTTCTCTGAGACAAAGCTCATTTAAAATGGACTGAGGCAAAGTAAAAAACTGTTCTGTGGTCAGACGAATCAAAATTTGAAATTCTTTTTGGAAACCATGGACGCTGCGTCGTCTAAACTAAAGAGAACTAAAGAGGAGCAGGACCGTCCTGCTTTTCATCAGTGCTCAGTTCAAAATCCTGCATCTCCTATGGTATGGGCAGCTTGCACATCTAGAAAGGCAACATCAATGCTGAAAGGTATATACAGGTTTTAGAGCAACATATGCTCTGCCTCTCTAAGATACTCTTTTTATACCCAATCATGTTACTGACCTGTTGCTAATTAACCTAATTAGTTGCAAAATGTTCCTCCAGCTGTTTCTTTTTAGTAACACTTACTTTTACGGCCTTTTGTTGCCACATCCTTTTTTGTGACGTTTTTCCTTAAAATGGTACATTTCCTCAGTTTAAACATTTGATATGTTTTCTGTGTTCTATTGTGAATAACATATGGGTTTATGAGATTTGCAAATCATTGCATTCTGTTTTTATTTACATTTTACAGAGCATCCCAACTTTTTTGGAATTGGGTTTGTAGTTTAAGAGCAGCAGTCCCCTATACCATTAATCTTTTTACTCTGTGGGAGCACTGCTAAAGGTGCCCTGGAGCTGGAAAGGATAGAAAAAGTGGACAGTCTCAGTCTCTAGGAGGTTACCAGTTTGGGTACTAGAAAACCCTTTAAGAAAATGGAAGTGCGAAAATTAGGCCTAAGATAAGTATAATGGAAAATTGGTTTAATATGTATTAATACAAAATTAAAAAGGTTTAGTAATAATCCTTTTAGCCGTTTTGCTAATAACCCTGTACCACAGTCGCATTAAAAGCACAGACAACTATTCTGATCAACAAATGTGAATTGACTTTAAATATCATGCAAAGAAAATGAAACGCTCAGAACCAAAAGCAGCTTTGGTGGTCAAAAGCCTTTAATAAGCTAATATGTGATTAATATTTAATGTCACTTGACATTATTTATAGACTGAGTATAGCACTGGCCCATCTCCAGTCAAGTCTAACTTAATAGTTTGTGTTCTGTATAATTACAGCCTTCTTTTATAGCATAAAATTAACATTTATTTATTAGGTCAAGGTTAAGAAAATATTTCCTGTTTTATGTGGAGGATCTTAGAAACCTTACTCCTGGCCTTCTTGGTTGTAACTGTGCTCTGTAATTTGAACATCACCACAAATAATTCACTGTACTTTTTTTATTTTATTTTTTTTTTTACACATTTAATTGTACATTCTGAGTAGAGCAATGCTACTTCAGGGAGTGAAAATGTGAAAGAATGAACATTGACAAATTATTTCACATTTCTTTCTTATTCTGCATAATCATAATGACAGAAATAAACAATGCTTGTGACATTGAGAGCGTACCTTAACGTCAGGCTTAACTTTGTCTCTTCTGCCAGGGGGATTGTGAATGTAGCATCATCCACTAACCTCCTCACCAATAGTAAGAATGTGCAATTAGCCCTGGACCCTAGCCTTGCTTTGCTAAGCCGTCGGCAGAGAAGGCTGATTCGGCAAAACCCCGGCATCCTCCATGCCATCGTGGCCGGTCTTCACACAGCCATCAAGGAGTGCAAGTGGCAGTTCCGCAACCGCCGTTGGAACTGTCCGACATCCCACACCCCTACAGTGTTTGGCAAAATCATCAACAGAGGTAAGCTTACCAGCTTGTATTTCATTCTGCACTCTTACATAATGGATCTTTTCCTCCACACGCATAAATTATTGTATTATAAAGCTACTGTACAGTGGAATTTAACCGTAAGAGCTGCTTTGACAAAATGACTTATCGATTTAGAAATATACACAGGGAATTCCTAAAGAATGATGCGGTTCTTGTTTTGTCAGGCTGCCGAGAGACGGCATTTGTGTTTGCCATCACAAGTGCTGGTGTTACCCATGCGGTGGCGCGGTCCTGTTCTGAAGGCTCTATCGAGTCGTGCACTTGTGACTACCGGAGACGAGGGCCTGGGGGTCCAGACTGGCACTGGGGAGGCTGTAGTGACAATGTCGACTTTGGCAGGATGTTTACACGGGAGTTTGTGGACTCCAGCGAGAGGGGCAGAGACCTGCGATACCTCATAAATGTACACAATAATGAGGCGGGCAGAATTGTAAGACACCGGTAATCAGTTATTAAAAAATGTTAAGCTATACTTATATGAATCAGCTAGGAGTCTAACGTTTCCCCCCAACCTTACTTTTTTCCTCCAGACAGTATCCTCAGAGATGCGTCAGGAGTGTAAGTGTCACGGGATGTCGGGCTCCTGCACTATTCGCACCTGCTGGATGCGTCTGCCCAGCTTCAGGACAGTTGGAGACTTATTAAAAGACCGTTTTGACGGTGCTTCCAGAGTGGTGTACGCCAATAAAGGCAGCAACCGGGCGTCTCATCGAGCCGACCCCCGCCACCTCCAGCCAGAGAACCCTGCTCACAAACTCCCTTCTGCGCAAGACCTCGTCTACTTTGAAAAATCACCCAACTTCTGCTCCTACAACAGCAAAATGGGTACACTTGGGACATCTGGGCGCACCTGCAACAGTTCCTCACCAGCGTTGGATGGCTGTGAGTTGCTGTGCTGTGGGAGAGGGTATAAGACCCGGATTGAGAAGATCACTGAGAGATGTCACTGCACTTTCCACTGGTGCTGCCATGTGAGCTGCCTCAACTGCACCAGTACACAGACACTGCACCAGTGCTTATAACAGTTGCAGCAGTTGGCATTGTTCCTGAGATCATCAATAGGGCATGGAAGCGGTCGATGGCTTAGATTGACCAGGGTGCAAAAACAGAGAAACTGACAGAGATTGTGTCGTAATGGGGATTAAAACATAAAGCAAATGACAAGACACGGCAAGACATACGATAATCAGCCATTTCCTTGATCTTATTTTTCTACGTCGAACAGCGCTGTCATTGAAATTGTACTGTGAGAGAAATCCTAAAAGCTGTGCATTTCTAAAGTGGTTGGGCACAAACCCTACATTTAAGCATTTACTGAAAACATTATAATAGTAGATATATAGTGTATCAAATGAAATGAATGAACTGCAATGGAGACTACTATGCACTGCTATCCACTATGGCACACAGAGAAGCTAGCCAGTTACTGAGAAGGATACAGTCCAAAAATACGTACGGATTTTGAGGCCAGAACCACCAGTCTCGGGGTTCTGCCATCTCCTCCCTCTCTTGCTCTCTGATTCTCCAGGGAGCAAGAAACTGGGAATCAGGAACTGGACACAAACTCTGACAGATGTTTCTGTGGCTAGGGAACCACAAGCATGTTCTCTCATAAACGGTGAAAAACTCCTACTGCAGGATAGTACTTTAAAATATCAGTGTGTTGTTTTCTTTAGCTGCAGCTCAGCGTTTCTTACAAAAAATATAATATTATGTCAAGTACATCTCAGGCATTTGCCGTTTCCCAATTTCTGTATAGTGTAGGAATTCTGGACTTCATCCAAATTCTTAAGATTTCCCACTCAAACTCAGCGTACTTCCCGGAAGGCTAACGATGTCCTTTCATTTTGTATTCGTACTCACTACTGTGTGGTATACCACACCGTGGTACTGATAAAGAATGGCTGCAAACAAACATTAACAAAGAGACCAGAAGTTTCTCGTAAAATGAATGAATGTAGTGACCAAACACTGAACGACACTTCTGAATTGATCCGCTTCTTGTGGGCGTACAGAGTGGCACTAATAACAGACAGCGCACAAGAAAAAAGGGCACCTGTACCACTATGTAAAATAAAATTATGATATAAGATATAAGATAATCTTGTAAATTACCTGCTACCTAGTTTACAGTGAAGCGTGGAGTGTGAAACCACAACAACTGTTTTGTATATCAGCTGGCAAAACCAAAATGTTGTAAATACTAAACATATAGATGAATATATATTTATGCTGATAAAACCTAGAAATTACGAAAATGATATAATCCAAAAGCAGAGTGAAAAAGCTAGCAATATTTTCATGTATTTCAATGTATTTTCATTCATTAACTTTTTTTAAAAATTGCGTGCTAGATCGCGAACCGATTTCGAAACAACGGCCCAGGATTTCTTTTCTCTGAAAACAAAAATGTTTTACATGCACTGAACATTGCTTTGTGTGTGTGTGTGTGTGTGTGTGTGTGTGTGTGTGTTTGAATAAAAAATATTTATTGTGATATTATAGAGAAGGGCAGTAAGAAGCAAAGTATTTTAGTATTAGAGCTTCTCAGTTTAAAATTTAGAAAAATGTTCATGTTGTTGTGAAATAGTGTAATAGTTAAATAAAGTTTATATTTTCAAGTAAAAAAAAAAGTGTCATTTGTTTTGAATATTCGATTCTGTTACTCAGTTTAATATAAAGAACATTCACTTACTTATCTCTCATTCATATCATGTTATAAAAACACAGCAAATGTGCCTTCTTTAAGATAAATCCACACTGCAAGTGCACAAGTCGATTAGATCCCTTAAACCTAAAGTCACTGCTGAAAGCACATGAGCAGGCCGCTCCACCCCAAATCCACATAAACCACAGAGAGAAAATGAGCGGTGCCAAAACACAGCGTCAATTCTATATGTTTTTACAACACCAAAGGTTTTGCTTCATTTATTTAATGTCGGTAAAAATAAAGAAATAATGACAGGACATTTTTCCCCCATCCGACTGGCGGGCGAGTGTGACCACAGGAGTTTGGATGCAGGAAGACAGTCTTCTCTCAGTCCGGCGAGGGTCGGCCAGCCAGAGAACCGCACAACCATGCTTATCCAACAGCTCACACGCCCAAAACACAGAAACAAACAGAGGCAGAGTGGCAGAGGGGAGAATACGAAGGACAGATGGACATGTCAGAAAGATGGCAAGAAGAACAGTGGCACAAAGCATCTAAGATGCAGGTATGCCTCTGAAGGATTGAATTAGGAACAGGAAGCCAGATGTCAGTGGTAGATTGATACAGAGATAGTTCAGAGAGCAAGAAGTATCTCAAGTTAGACTGCACAAAGCGCAAACCAGCGGTCAAATGACTGAGGGCTGGAGTGATGGAGAGACGAAAAGCCTAGGAGATATGAGACTAATGACAGACATATCCTCTGGCTCTATAATTATATTTATATATTTTTTAAAAGTATGCCAAGGCTGAAATTTATTATTCAGTTAACCAAAGATGTGCCGTTAAGTACATCCTAATAGCCTTGCTTGAAAGGGGAAAAAATGAACTGTGAGCTAGCAAAAATCGGTGCCGTGCAGGCCAAAAATGGATTTTAAGCCCAAGCGCCTTAGCCTAAGAGGTTGATGGGTACACATATGCTTTGGAAGGCTGAACGTGCACAAATACAGAGCATTAACCATGAGTGTGAGGAAAAGAGATGATTGGGAAAAGGGATAAAGAGACTAAATAAGGCGGCATTCCCAGGCACTGAAGGGATGAGGGAGGCAGTGGAGGGGTACTGTCATTGTGGGAGTGCTGAGGAGTCAGTGATAATTAGCTCAATTAGTGACAAAGGCAGTGTAATAAATACCGACTTAGTGTCTGGGTCCCTGCTGTCCTCTCGCTGCACGGTTTGTGATGCAGCCAGGGACTGATGGACAATTCATTAAACCGACAAAATACCCCACCGTCCAGGCGTGACGCTGCGAGTTAGCCCCCTACTGGCTTCGGCCATTGTTCTAATTGTCTGGGTTGGAGTCGCTTTCTGGCCCTCTTCTCCTTACCCCCTCCTTCGTTCTCTCCTTTCACAAAAACCCAAGGAGTTAATGCCCCTACCTAACTCCGTAAGTAGGTGATCGGCAGGTTGGGAAGAAAAAAATGGAAAGAGTTTCTTGGAAGGAGGGAGGGGTTGGGTTCTTGGTGGGATTAGGGTCCAAGGGTTGCCTGGGAGTGCGAAGACCGGCCCCGATCGGAATGTCAGAGAGATGAGTCCAGAAGCTCGGATACGGGACAAAGCGAGAGTTAATTAGGAAAGATTGAAGGGGCTGGCGACAATGGGCCGCCACCCGAGTCGAGATGAAATTGCTTCCGCGGATTATTGGGGAGCAAGTGTGTGGGTTGCGGTGACAGGGAGGGGAGACGAGGGGGTTCACGTAGGCTGGGATTGATGGCTGCCCCTCTGCTTGGGGAGCAGGGGAGCGAGCAAGGCTGACCGGCTGTTCCCACAGTCTGCTCTCCTGCAGCCACCTTTGACACGTAGGCCTGCCAGGCGGCAAGCAGGGAGGGAGGCTGGGAAAGAGAGATGTGCTGAACCGAAGCACAAAAAAAACATGAGCCTTCAAAAAAACATAAATTCATCATTTCTATCAGTGCAAGGAGAGTGATGAGACAAGTGAAGAAAAATGAAGATGGAGAGAAAGAGAAGGAAGCTTAGATGAAGACACCAGAAATGCAAAGATAGATGTCAGAAATTGGACTTTTCTTCTTGTATATTTGTTGGAGTGGAGGAGAAGATTGATTAACTACCCAAAAGAAGCTCAATATCTTTTTTGACTTCAGAAAACAATAAAACCCCAATTTAATAATGTGTCTCAAAAGGAGCCTTGAGAAGCAACTTAACAAAAAAGAACCAGCAGTGGTTTGGTGCTAATTGAATAATTGCATAAATTAAATCAATTCCTATGTGCCAAAAGACTAAACCACATTACTCTGGACTGAGTAGATGTTGACTGAACATATTTCAGAAGGCCACTTTTATTCAGAGTTTCCACTGGTGCTTCTATTAGCAGAGATTTTTCAGAAGTGGTCTCAGGGGAGAAAACAGATCAGTTATAGTAGGTATGTTTGGAGACATGAGTTATTTATATTGATCTTTCTAAAATGCGATCATGATGACCAGGCCAAGAGTCCTTCTTAAAATTCCTTTAAAATCCTGAAAGATTGTTTTCCCTGGTGAGGCACTGGGTCATCGCAGGAGTTGAGGGGCTGCAGGGTAGAAATGGGCCAAACAGGGTGTGTGGAATGTGACCACATTTTGTGTCACCACACTGAATAACACACGCTGTGCAGCGGTCGGAGAGGGCTGATCAGAAGTGTGGCGAAGTCGGTTTTAGCAGAGCTGGTGTTTCCTCCCAAGGCCTGCGGAAAAGGAAAATCCTGGAGGCAGTGAGACGCAAAATCCTGACGCTCTGTGGTTTCACCCCTCTGACGAGAGGGGTTTCGGTGGCACAGTGCGCTCTGGATTATGTTATGTATAATTTGTGAGGCAGTGATAATTGGGAGGTGTGGAAGTGCTGTGGTGCGTGGGTTGGGGAGTGCCCAGGCACAGCAGCTGGGCAATAGGCCGGGTCCAGGAGAGCTGAACTCTACAGACTGCCTGACCCTCTCAGCAGATGGTGGCTCCAAAGAAACTGCCACCACACAGCACAATGGCTTTGCCCTTGTAACATCTCCATCATTCTCTCAGACTCTCCGCCATGCTGCCGAGGAACACCCAGCACCCATAGTAGGCATGACAATGTATTTAAAATGCCATTCAATAATAACTAAAGTCTCAAGTGATGAATGCACATCATCTATTTTTTTTTTTTTGGTTGTTAATAAACCAAATTAATAAATCAACAGAGAAAACCGTTTTTGTTCTCCGTAATATTGGCCCTTTATCCTTGAAATAAAACTACTGAGTTATTGTGATAATTATGAGAATGAGCAGATGAGAAAAATCCCAAGCATAATTGTGGCAAAAGAGTGTTGTTTTAATGTTCATGGTGACCATTAGAGAATTTGAAGCTATAAAAAGTCATAAAGCATTTTCCACATTCATAAGACTTCAGAGATCAAGCTCACAAATAAAACATTTTACTGTTGTGCTGCATGCCTCTGATTAAGGATACTAAAAGAGGTTTAAAAATCAGTGTGAGAGAGACAAAAAAAGAGATTTCTCATTCAGTATATGAGGCCAGAAACTCTCAAACTGTTGCTTTCCCGTGGATGTGCTTGCTGTGCTTAGGGAGTGAGTGGGGGATGTGGACAGACCGCTGGACCACACCGAGCGACCATGCTGACGTCTGTGGTTAAGCCTCAACACCCTGAGGACCACTGCATAAACGCTGCCCAAACTACAGCACAACATCCCTGGATAAACCCAGTGTAAAGAGTTTGGTCTTCTTGTGCGAGTGTCTGTGAAGGTGTCTGTGGACTTATGGTGTAAGTTACTTAAGAAATAACACACAATATGCCATGCTGAAAATAATCCAGGCCATGGTGGTGTGATACCATCTGACATGAAGTGGAGAGCCGTTACCACCCGAAAGTGGATTCCTTTCCAACCCAAAGTGTGTTATTTCTCTTACACCACAGCAATTTGCCAAGGATTATACATTTTTCATTTCTTAATAAATGAAACATTGTGTTTTTAGACCATTTATAGCTACATTTTATGTTATGCTTATGCAACATCCACAAGACAATTTAGTTCCTATTATCACTTACATTATGGCACCTATTCACAGCCCCAGCCTTCTCAATAAGACAAAAAAAAAAAAATACACCGTTTCTGATGTTAAAGAGAAATAACTGTAAAAGAGAAAACTGTTAAAGAGCAAAGTCTGTCCTGAAGACTTTAATGTGACTATTTACAAAGCACTGACACTGGAGACTCCTTCCATATAGATTACATAATCAGCTCTTAACAAAAAGCTCCACCCTATCAAAGATCATTTTTCTTCCTTTTTTTTTATGAAAAGCCTTGCATGCTTAATACATTTGTGGCAAACATCAGCTGATAGATACAATTTCCACATCTTCAAGGGGGATAAGAAAAGGTTTCCACAGATTTGTGTGATCTGCAGACTAAGTAGACTAGGTTTAGAGTAAACTGCATCATTTTTCCGTATTACAGCCCTGGGGTTTTCATTTGTAATCATATTATTCCCGTTGCATATACAGTACTCCGTTCTATGCAGTAAAAATGTGACACTTGGAAAGAATAAACAAAATCTATACATTGATTTCATGAACAACCTAAAGAACAATACACAAATTACTAGAGATGCACCGATGTATCGGCCGATAATTGGTATCGGCTATCGGTTTCATGCTATCGGCTATCGGTTTAAAAATATCCTATGATCGGGGCTGATTATATCCTGTCAATCAAAGAGGGCGGGAAAACACATCGATTTTGTGCTGTGTGTAAAGATGATGTCTCTTGTGTGGAATGACGACAAAACTGTAGTTTGTAATCTCTGTAAGCTATGCACCGCTAAAATTTTACACCGGAAGTGAGCAGCAGTGAAGCGGGAGTTTCGGTGTCAAGTTTATTTATTTATTTTTTGCCATGCTGCTCAAGCTGAATTAAAGTGCCAGTGCACCGTTGAAAGATTTAAATGAAGATGAGTTGACAAAAAACTAGTATATATTGCACAGAGAATATATTTGTAGAGTAGTACATTTCATATCCAGTTAATGTTCATATATAAAAAAGCTGATATTATATATTACCAGTTTGATGTTCAGTGATAAAGTAGAAATGTTTTTGTTTGTGGTGAGTGAATGTGAGTCTAACCGGAGGTTTTTTACAATTCAGGTCGATGTTAATATGAATTGATAACATTCAATAAGTTAAGAAATCTTACTTTAATCTTCAGAATTTAGTTCATGTGTTAATGTTAATTTGAGTAATGTGTTTTCTGTTTATGAGACCAGTTACTGTCACGTTGCAGCAAACTCACAACTACAGTTCGCAGAATGCAGTGCCAACTACAAACATGGCCGACGGGAACTACACTTCCCGGCCATGCACGTGCTCCAGTTCGCCGGAGTACTGAGTGCTAACACCTGTGCTTCATCATAGGTTATATAAGGCCTCGTTAACTTCAGCTCTTCGCGAAGTAAATGCTCAGCTGCCTTTCACCTGACGTTAACTAAGCCTTCGTTCATGTTTTGGAATTCTACGGTTTTTGGAGTTTTTCGCTTGCCCTTGGATTACGTTTTCCTGTATAGCCCAGTTTGTATTGTTCGCCCGATCGCCTGTCCTTCTGCTAGCTTCCGCATTTCGTCCTCCGCCTGACCTCAGTACTCCTGTCCTGTTCGTCCGCGCTTGCGTCCAACAAGGTAACATAACAGTTACTGTTAAACAACTTGTCGAAATGGAGCGAATAATGTTTTTGTTTGCATTTCCTTCAGAATTGCAGAATTAATTATTATTAATTTAAAAGAAGGTATAAAAGGCAGAACTATCGGTTATCTGTATCAGCCGATATCACTCTGAATAATCGGTTATCGGTATCGGCCGATATCACTCTGAATAATCGGTTATCGGTATCGGCCGATATCACTCTGAATAATCGGTTATCGGTATCGGCCGATATCACTCTGAATAATCGGTTATCGGTATCGGCTGAGAAATTTAGTATCGGTGCATCTCTACAAATTACCAATCACTACAAAACTGCAGCGCAAACAACAGGAAAACCACACCACTTTATATGTTATCTACTATAATGTAACCATTTCCTGCTCTTGGGCTCTGAGTGATAACATTCAATACCTTGATTGTATTCTTGTTGGGAGAGGTTTACATAATGTAACCAGTCAATCATTTAACAATTTTGCCTCGCACCCCCGGGGTTGTGGGTTTGATTCCCACCTGTGCCTTGTGTGCGTGGAGTTTGCATGTTCTCCTCATGCTTCGGGAGTTTCCTCCCCCAGTTCAAAGACATGCGTTGTTGGCTGATTTCCATGTCCAAATTGTCTGTAGTATGTGAATATGTGTGTGTGTGTGTGTGTGCGATTGCGCCTTGCGATGGATTGGCACCCCACCCAGGGTGTCCCCCAGCTTGTGCTCTGAGTCCCCTGGGATAGACTCCAGGCTCTCCATGACCCTATGTAAGATAAGCAGTATGGAAAATGGATGGATGGATGGATGGATGGAACCAATCAATCATGGGTTTTCTTTTGTTTTCTTTTTACTGTTCTCATTCGAATAAACCTGGCACTGGTGTTCGGATGGTTTTTATTCTGAGATATGTTCATGCTGTATGGTAGTTGTATTGCATTTTGAACATGAAATAAACTGTCATGAATGCAAGGTTTCAGCAGAGTGATGTGTGAATAGTTTTGAAAAAGTGAATGCTACACTCCCCCCCCCACACACACATCTTAGCAACAGTTATCTTTGATCTTTTTATAGCTTTAGACAAGTTTAAATATTTATTCAGTTGCTGATTGTAGTCAGTCGTTTTAGCAAATAAACAAAGCCCAAAAGTAGGTTATGCCATTATTAATCACAGGATAAAAGTTGCATGAAGTGAACTTCAGCTCAATCTGCTCATCACATGGTGAGAGTCATCACCCTAAATCATCACCAAGAGGGGGGAAATGTCTTATAACACTGACATCTCTAAATCAGAGCAGATGATAAAAAATGAGGTTGTCTACTTATTAAATCCTGTTCTGCACCACATTCCTTTCAAGCCTTTAACACGGTTTGACTTGAGCCAATTTCTCATATAGTGTACTGTATAGTCTGCACTACACTACTGCACTTTGCTTACCCACCTAACTCTTCACGTATCCTGCTTTGCATACATTATTACTGTTCTCCTCACTACTCACAATTACTACTTTTTGTATTATACTTTTCTCTTACCTCCACTATATTCTTATTTATCTAACAGTATAGTTTGTGATAATAAATATAAATCTATATCTAAATCTATACTTCAAGACTCTTGTCTGTCTTGGCATTCAGATGGAGGAATGACCTTCCCCCGGCTGTCTGAACAGCTGAGTCACTGGCTGAAGACCGACCTCTTCACTAATTTTATTAACAGAGCATTGATGTGTACTTATTTTCTGAAGTCTATTAACTCGTAGTATTTCCTTTCTAACAGGTTTTTAGCTTGACTCTGACTCTTCGTATTTTCATGAGGATCTGTTTTCGATGAAGACCATAAAGCACTTCTCTGGAGAAAAAAAAAAGGTCTGTCAAATTCTGTAAATGTCGAATTCGGTAAATGTAAATGCTGAAGAATTCACATCTAGCAAACGACCTTCATGTGATGTTTAGATGGTGAAATGCCAACTCCCATCCATTAATTCAATTCAATTTTATTTATATACCACTTTTAACAATGAACATTGTCACAAAGCAGATTTAGAGAATCTGGATATGAAATTTACATTTAAATGTATCCCTAATGATAAAACCAGAGGCAACGATCACAAGGAAACACCTCTCCAGGGGCAAATGGGAGAAACCTGGAGAGGAGCCCTACTCAAAAGGGAAACCATCCTCATTTGGGTGACACCAGATAGTGTGATTATAAATCATTTCTCTTCTATAACTTCGTACTATAAAGTCAAGCAGTACTAAAAGGCACTTAAGTATGATTATCATTATCAATGTACGAGAGTGATGGCTAACACGTGCCGAGACACATGAACCCAACCACCTGCTGCATAACACACTCGGAGGAAAGTGATATCTGCCCTCTTCCAAATACATGAGCTCACAGATGCTCGAGATTGGCTAGTGTCAGTGTGATTGACAGGAGAGAGAATATGCCATCCCATAGAGCATGGCCAATTTTGCTCTCTTGTACTCATGGATGGCTGTGGCATCGCAGGATTCAAACTTGCGATCTCTCAATAATAGGGTAAACACATTTCTACTGCGCTACTCAGGAGAGCCCATGTCTGCTATCTTGGCCATTAAGTGCTTTATCTAGATGAGTGGTCACCAACCCTGTTAATGGAGATTTACCTTTCTGAAGACTTTAGCTCCAAGCATAATCGTGCCCACCTGACTGTCTAAAGAAGAAGAAGTTCTTGATCAACTAAAACTGGTGTGTTAGATTTTGGCTGGAGATGAAACCTGTAGGAATGTAGATCTCAAGGAAGAGGGTTGGTGACAACTGGTCTAGATCAAGGAGCACAATTTTATTCCCAGCACAGTTTGCTGACTTCACTAAACCTGGCTTTTGTGTCAGAAATCTTTTAGCAGGAAACACAACAAATTGTGCTGGACTCTGGACCTTGGACGACTGATTTTCTGCACACAAGCAACAAAAAGAAGTTGAACACAAGGGAAAACAGTGCTGTGTGTTTTGGTTTTAATTATTGCCTGTTTTTACAGCACAGTGGGCGAGTCCTCAACTGTGACACACGAGCAGAAGAATGTTTATTTGCTAGCAGTTTAGGAGCAGAGTGGGTTACAGGAACACTGACACATTCCCATGTCACCATCGCTCTCTTTCTCTTTCTATGCGTGTGTGTGTGTGTGTCTCAGGCCACTGCAGTGCTACTGCCTGACACATTATGAGCTGAAATGACATTGACATCATAATCATGCGGTTTAAATTTCAATTACACGTTTCATCCCTTGTGAAGTGACTAACCTCGATGAGAATGAGCTGACTATTGCAGGGGGTGGAAAGATTGGTACCACAAGTACACATTAACTCTGCATGAGTAGTACATGAGTGGATGAGAATTTGATTGCAAGTATCTTTTCAACACGTGTTGTCCCAGCCGTGAACCATTCAGCATCTGGAAGTCGAACCAACCGAGTCAAGGAAATGTTTCCTCAGGCACCTGCATGCTGACAACCAACCACAGGAGTCTAAGATCCAACTTGATTTAAAAATAAAAAAAACAGAAAAAAAAAAAGTTCTCCTCTGTGGATGCGCACACATGATAGACGCACCTCAACTTGTCCCGGTCATGCGCTTGCTCATTGCACAGTGTACCAATTTCCATTGTACTTGTTTCACACAGCACATCATTTCCATGATTCTTTTAGATCTGATTTGTCTGACTCTGGTCCTGGGCAATTCCGTGCCAGGTTAGCCTTATTCTGGAAAAAAAAAAATTGCAAGTGCAGGACTATGTCTATACTTAATTATGTTCATTTTAGTTTATTTTTAATTCCTAGTTCAGCTTTTTCATACAACAGTTTCATACAACCGTCCCACCATTCAATCTAAAAGATGGATGCCATAGAAGAACCTTCCGGTACATGATTCTTTAACTTTTGTTTTTTGGTTTTTTTTTGCTGTACATACATAAAATACTAAATAAACAAATTAAAATTGTAATGGTCTTCTCTAGTATCATCGCTCTGAAGACCTGGCAACTCAGTTTGTAAGAGGACTATACCACTTTCAGTTACACCACTGAGTGATTTCACAAATTTTGGGTAATGATAAAAAAGATTATTAGTTAAATCGATACAGCAATATAATTTCATGCTTTCATTTTTTCCGTATTTTGCAGCCATAATGTTTAGGTCATGTCAAAATCTGTCTTGCCATTATGTACAGAATAAAACACTAGGCGTTGTCCTGTTAAAGTAAACTAATCAACATGAGGAGTTGGGGGTTCAAATCTCGCCTCCACCCTGTGTGCACAGAGTTTGCATGTTCTCCCCATGATTCAGGGGTTTCCTCTAGGTACTCCGGTTTCCTCCACCAGTCCAAAGACAGGTGCTGTAGGCTGATTGGCATTTCAAAACTGTCCGTAGTGTGTGAATGTGTGTGATTGTGCCCTGCGATGGGTTGGCACCCCGTTCAGGATGTCGCCCGCCTCGTGCCCCGAGTTCCCCGAGATAGGCTCCAGGCTCCTCGTGACCCTGTGTAGGATTGTGGTACAGGAAATGGATGGATGGATGTTGGTTATGGTGTGAGTGATACTGTTTCTACCTCGGCACATCCGAAGTGTTTTATTACACTAACACCACAGCAATGCTGTACTTTTTAACCATTTATAGCTAACCATTTGAACCACTTTTAACCATTTATAGCCATTTAAAGCTGTGAAACATCCACAAGACGAGTTAGTTCCTGTATCACTTATGCTATAGCAGCTATAAGAGTCATTCCCTCACCAGCCTCTATTTGTTTTCTCTCTTGAAGTTATTAAGCTTGCCATGTTACAGAGAAACCACAAAGCACTACCTCCTCTGGCCTGAAGTTTTTTCTTCCCTGTCGGAAAACAAAGTAACAGCTTTACTCCTGACAATCAGCAATTTCATAATTCCTAATAACATGTCGACCGTCACAGTATCAAGGAGTATCAAACTAACAAAATGTCTTGATATAACTCGTGAAAATTCACTGATGTCTGATTTAATCCTCTGTGAAAGTCCAACATCATAACTCCACCTGGCAGTGATAGACGTTTTCATTTCCTCCTCACAAAAAGTTATCTGCTGACCTCTAGTGGCGCCGTTTGGTAACTGCATTTGTTTACATTTCTGAGGTTCTGGTCCTTACTCTTCCCGTACGAGCTAAATCTCTGTTATCCAGACTGTTCTTATGTTAATTTATGTTCATATTCTTTGTTAAAGATTAACTTTTCATGACTAAACTCACAAATAATGTACACGGTCGAATTTAATAAGATGTCAGAAACATTTTGGATGTGATAGATATATATATATATAGATAGATAGATAGAAACTCTGCAGCGTTAAAGTAGTGGTACAAAAAAGACAAAGAATTACAGATAACCATAAATACAGTAAGACAGCACAGTGGTGGTGGGGGGGGGGGGGGGTTATCTAATGGAAATCTGGGGCTGGGGGTAAACAAACTTGTAAACAAGGCACTTAGATATTGAGGGTTATGGTTATGAAAAACTCTTTCTACACAATTCAATATATACCCCAAGAATTTGATACAGTCCAAGGAACTACAAATAGGGATTTCGCTCATTACGACATACTGTAATGACAGAGTGGTGTGATGTGGCCCTAAGATTATGACTACGTCCCAATTCGCCTCCTATCCGTCCTAAATAGAATAAGTGCGTCCCAAATCATTGAAGTGTTGAAGTGAGTATCCCAGAGGTTCCCGGATGGTCTACTATTTTTGGTAGATTTATGGATCCCTGGACACTTTTTCAGCTAATATTGCCCACAACTCATTACATGAGGGAGGAGGAGTTTTGTGACGATTTGAATTTGATTTGCTTCACCGAATTAGGCCTGCAAACATGGCAAACATGTAACGTCGGCGATGCATATTTTAGGGAGGTGTAAATTAAATGTGGAAAAATAAATCAAGGGAACGTAAATTAAATTATATAGTATAAATTATATAAGGAATAACGAATTAAGAAAAGCTGCAATGCAGCATGGAGTTGTTTACAGTGAAAGTGTGCATAACTATGCAACAACTCACTCTTCCTTTACACGACATGTTCGTATGTCCCAGTACTCGGATACTCCTTTGCTACACGCTCAAAAGTATGTACTTTTTCAAACTGGAGTGCAGCATATGTGAAGGGTCCACCATAAAAGTCCTGTGTAAGTTGTTACTATATCAACGGTAAGCTAAGGCGTTAGAATAATATACATATGAACGACTGTCCAACTGCTGTAATAGAAAATCAAGCGACACCTTCTGACCAATCAGATTCGAGGATTCAAGAGCGCTGTCATATAAACGCCTTTAGTAATTCCTGCATCCCTTAGTTTCCGGTACTGAACTCGCAACCTCCTTGGATGAACCAGAGGACAGCTAATTTTAGTGACTGATTAAAATAATCGAGTCAACGCTTCGTTGTATCGTTAAAGCGATTCAGGAGTGTTTCAGTGCCATTTAGATACATTAGATAATTAACCGGGGTAAAAAAAAAATCACGCTCATAGAATACACGTACTTACTAATCAACCGAGTTAACTATCAAGTACTTCCTGTTTTGTCGGAAATGATTATGAATTAAGTAGTTTACACGTTGAGAGGTAGCGATAGAAATGTAAAAAAACAAACAAAAAAACAACAACAACAACAAAAAAAACCTCACTTAGTGGAGTT
Source organism: Ictalurus furcatus (assembly GCF_023375685.1). Lineage (NCBI taxonomy): Eukaryota > Metazoa > Chordata > Actinopteri > Siluriformes > Ictaluridae > Ictalurus > Ictalurus furcatus. Next base: position 20,669,369 of record NC_071269.1, read on the forward strand.
GTTACGTGCCAGGGAGTTTGATGATTTTTAGTCAGGCAGATACGACAGCTACCAAAGGGTGCTTGGCATGCAGGATGTGCACGGGATGCAAGACAAGGCATCACACGGGCTTTATAAGCTACGTCATACCACTTCCGGGTCTCTCTCGTGCAACTTAAGTCAAGATGGTGAGTGTTTTTTCCCCCGTTCAAGCTCAATATGGACATTTTTGAACTGTTTTAACGAATTTTGTGCTTGTTTGCGCGGCCGAAGACTGAAAATAAAGTTTAAACATGACTAATTTAACATTAGGCAGCGGTCCTGGTTGATGCTGGTGCATATGATGCAGTTAACAACACTAAGCTAAGCTAGCGCTTTTTCGGCAATGAGAGCGAAAGGTAATGTGCGGCATGACCGGGGTTATTAAGCTAATTTCAGACTAATGGTGGGAGCAGTCCATGTGTTTATTCTTGTTCAGTTTATGTCAGACTTTCTATCGCCACACTGAAATATCCTGAGCAAACCCTGAGTCTTGTGCATTGTGCATCCTTCCTATCGCTCTGTCTGACAGTCTGAATCGACATGACAGTAAAATCACAGACTGGTTGCACCAAGAAAGTATATAGTGTGTGTGTGTGTGTGTGTGTGTGTGGGTATGAAAAGGAATAAAACTGTTTGGGGTCTGCTGTTATCGGAAAACAATCAACAACAGGATGGTGTGAGGCCCCCCAAGTTGATTATTTGTCAATAATATCATTCAGCTCTTCAAAGTGTTATAATCCTCTTTATACCACAGCAACAATTTTTATTTTATTAGTGAACGTCACCTCATGCTTTTTAACCCTTTATAATTACATTTAAAGTGCATCTATTATGGCTTTGAAGTGTGCCTAATTTTGTTTTAAAGGTCTCATACAGGCGGGTCTTTTTGTTATAAACCTACGTAGGTTAGTACAGGAAGTAAAGTCTGGAATTACTAACGACTCATTTCAGCTCTTCAGAATCGTTTCCTTCTATTGGGAGTCAATAACCCATTTGTTATGCGCTTTGATTCGAGAAACGATTTTTCAAATATTAAAATCCTAATAGGTGCACTTTAATGTTGTGGATTGTCCACAAGACAAGTTAGTTTCTGTAGTTAATATGTATTAGCGCAGCTATAATAAAAAAAACAAAAACGTGTAATTCTCGTGTTACTGAGAAAACGAAAACTTACTGAACGTGCTGACAATGTAAACTCCTTCCATCAATGTCAAACATATCCTAAAAGAAAACTTCCCAGTATCAATGACTAACAGAGCTGCTGTTATAGAAAATGAACACCTTCTGACAAATCAGAGTCGAGAATTCGTCAGTGCTGTGATATGTAGTATATTGTCACACGGTGGACAGACAGAACTAATTGCATTTGTTAGTCAAGGGTTATTTGGTTAACAGGCACAATGCTCACCTAAAATAAAACTTGGACCAAGTCATTCCTCATTCGCTTGAACATTTATTCCTTCTTGGTGCGACCCCGTTGTATCCGAAGGCTTTGTCCTTGATGTCTTCTAGCACGATTAACAGTCGATCTGTTTCCCCAGACCAAGAAAAGGAGGAACAACGGCCGTGCCAAGAAGGGCCGTGGCCATGTTCAGCCCATCCGCTGCACCAACTGTGCCCGCTGTGTGCCCAAAGACAAGGCCATCAAGAAGTTTGTCATCAGGAACATTGTCGAGGCAGCGGCTGTGAGGGACATCTCCGAGGCCAGTGTGTTCGATGGTGCGTACAATTGTGGCGTATACCAGCGCTATTTCACACCTCTGTCAATCCACAATAATAAAAGAAATCCTGAAAGGTTTCTCATCTTTTGAGCAAGCTAACATTCTATTTCTCTCCTGTCCTCCCTCCCCAGCTTACGTGTTGCCAAAACTGTATGTTAAGCTTCATTACTGCGTGAGCTGCGCCATTCACAGCAAAGTGGTGAGGAACCGATCACGTGAGGCCAGGAAGGACCGCACGCCACCGCCTCGCTTTAGACCTGCTGTAAGTTTAACACACATTAAAGACAAGTTGGAGAGTTTGGATTTTGCTTAAAGGAATCAGTTCACTTTGGCGATGCTACATGTGTGGTAGTAGCTGCAATGAAATTAATCACTGCTCTTTTTTTTTTCTTTTCTCTTTAGGGTGCTGCCCCAAGAGTTCCTGCTAAGCCTATGTGAATTTGCGCATTTGCTGATGTTTGTACGTAAATAAATAATACCTCCTTATGGCCATGTTTTTGATTGTGGGTTTTTTAGTTCATGACCTGACATGTCACTTTGTGGAAAGCAGTGTGTCCTGGTATGTTTTGTAACACAAATGGCTATTCTATAGCCGAATCCTGTACTATAAACTTCCTCCTTTTGAGATGACTGTGTTTTAATCAGCAAATTAGTCAAGTTGATGACTGTACAGCACTGGGAGTTGTAAAAAAGCAAAAATAAGAAACGCTTCAGTTCTGAAAATAGTGAAGCTAGTGACTAAAGCAGCTTTTTTTAAAAAAAAAAAAAAAAAAAGATTTAATAGTCAAGGCTTGATTGTGGTGGCTTAAACCTAAAAATCATGAGATAAACCACATTACTACATTCAACTCTTGATCACTGACTTCTTAACAAAACATTTTTTCCACTGCAGCTCATTTCATTAAATTCACTACTTTTTTTTTCCCCCATTAGAAATGCTTTGCATAATCAAATCTCCTGGGGAAAAGGCTTACCTTTTAACACTGACATGCAAAAGCAATTACTTTTTAATAAAAAATGTTTGCGCTACAAGGCTGTGTTAAGCAGGAAATAGTGGGAATAGTTCTGAGCTGTTAGAAGCTGATGAAGTTTTCTTTTTTCCAGTCTTCTTGAATATAGAATCAAAGTGCAAATTGTCAACGCCTGGCTGTGAGAATACTGTGAGAATCTCGTTTAATCTGTCCATTTGTGATTTTAAAAAAACAGCAAAACTTTATTTTCAGATGTCAGCTGTTTTGCAAGTTATTGTCTTCAGTCATTTCACACTTATCCACGTACCTAATAAAGAACAACAACAAAAAAAACGAAAAACGCACACCACCACAAAAGGCAAAGTGGAAAACAATAGCTGAGATGTTTAAGTGGACAGGAGATACGACAAACATTACTTTATTGGACATGAAAAATTACTTCAACTGAATGCTGGGTCACTCCTTAAAAACAAAACCAAAACAACAGTTCTTGAAACCAACACACCTTTTTAAAGAACATGAGGCAGTTTTTTTATTTTAACAAATTTGAGGTAAAGAGTTTTTTCTTTGTCATATACATTTTTTTTTCACAAAGCCTTTAAAAACATTGAGCCCAGGAGAAAGCCTGTAAGTATGAAAGGGAGTGTAATCCCTGCCTCACGAAAATGCTCACACTCTCACACTTGCTTGTGATGGTTGCTTCACAGTTCATTTAAAAATATTAATTTAAAGTTCATCACACACAAGGGTCGGAAGGGGGAAAGAAACTTTTGAGGGGGAGAAAACAAACAGAGAGGCTGTGGTGGAGGAACGTTGGGGAAAATTTGCAGCTGATATACAAGCTGAACAGTTCCAGATTTCCAGCAAAACAAATAAGCACACATGCTACCTTCTCACTCATACATACCATGTACTTATTTACATAAATTCATTTCAACCATTAAGTGCATTGTGATGTATCATATATTTGATATTTTCTTTCTTAAATATCTTCAAGTACATTTTTTTTTTACGTTTGGTAGGAGGATGAATTCTCTTCAGCTATGAAGGGTGCAAAAGCTATCGACTTAACGTTGTAGAGGAAATACTGGTTTTGGTCTCGTTTAGAGTCTACTTCTGAACTCGTTCACTCTGGAGGCTTTTCACTGGCATGGATCCAAACACACATTAAGATTACGAGGTCTCCGGATGCATTTCAGCTAGCAGGAAGTCTAACACTAGGTCAGGGGATCACACATAAGCAGGTTTGGGAAACAGCCAACCATCTTCACGAACGCCGAGTGACAAACATGCTACAACATCCAAGTATCCTTAAGAACTGTCCACGATTGAAAAGGCGGTACCGAATGAACCTCGAACGACAAACTCTTTGATATTCTCGAAATTTGTTCATTGGTGCTTTATCTCACTGTTGTGCAAGAAAGGACTACAACAGGCCATGATATCTTGGCCGGACGGTACAAAATTCTGCAGTAATAGTTTTACTCCTGTCCCGCAGCAATCTGTCACCTTCGGGAGTGAAGTGTACCTTGATAACGTTAATTCATACGTGACATGTTCACACAGGACAAGCGTACAGGATACAAGGCCAATATTAAGGGCAGAAGCCACATGAACAATTAAGCACCGATTTTACAACACAAGGAGAATTTTCTGCTCTGAAACCCTTTGTGACAATTCCTTTCGTTAGGAAAATAGTATTTATAGAACTTTAAAAACAACACACTGTTTGTCTTTATAACCTACATAGTATCAAATTTGTACTTATTTTCCCTAAATAGCATTTTTTTTTTTATTATCAGAAATCAGTGCAATCGAGCAATTTCAGAAAGCAAAAGAATATGTTCCAAAGCTCATTGAGTACAGTAGGATCTCCTAAAGCCTTTAAGAAGAGCCTCATCAAACCCACCCCCACCCCACCCTATCCCCGTCTGCCTGCCCAACCCGACAGCCCCAGCGAAAACACTCACATTTAAGCAGAGAGTTAGAAAAGTGCAAACCTCCTCCGAGGTATCAACCCCTCCTTATCGTTCAACAGAGTCACAGAATGCAATATGGGTCTTTGTTTGATCTGCACCAGCACATTAAGGCTCCATTTGCTGCGCTGTGGTTTGTTACACCCATTTGCAATCGCCTAGTATGCAGCATTTAGCGCATTATTATTTTTATTTTTTTGTATTTTGGAAAAACTCTAACAAACGTACCTCATTAACTAAAGCTAGGCGATCGCTTTATCAACAGGTTTGTTGCACAGGCTGGATATAATGGGGGACTTTGTACTGCAAGAATGATGCAAAACACTCCTCTATAGTCCTGAAGAGCGATTGCAATGAACGTTATCATCGCCACTGAGGTGAGGTCTTTCTAGATTAAAAACAACAATCGAGTTCTGAGGCACAAAGGAAACCAGCAAGTCCGAGAATTTGAGCAGGACCAAGGTTATCCACTGCGGTACACTCCAAAACTAAGGCAATTTTTTTTCTTCAAGTTAATTTCTACTTAAATAAGACATTTAGCATGAACAATTTTAGGTATATACTGTCTAAGACCTGGCCTAATTCTTAAAACCACCTAATGAGCGCTGTGCCGTCTCAGGTTTAAAGAGGGGTTTTATGGTGCCTCCTGAAACCACGACATTATAAACAGCATACTCAATTCAACTAGATAACGCAGGGCTAATATAAAGCAACTACTTAAGGCAATGTGTGTGTGTGCTCCGTTTATATGGCTAACACACAGATCTCCTCTCTTTCTCTCTCTGAGTCTTATAGAGTCCTGCAGCTCGTGCTGCTACTTCATAGTTCTTTCCTTCAGTCCCCGGTGTCCTCCCTGAGTCCTCTAAATTCCACAGACCCTTAAAATGACCATAAAAGGAGGCCGAACACAAAGTCTGTACACTTTAGACTATACTACTGCTGTGGATCTCGTTTCACTCACACAAACTCATACACTCATCCTCTAAAATGCAGTACGGAAATGCTGCTGGCAAGATTTCGCTGACCCCTGCCTCCTGCTGCAGCATGCTCGAGCACCAAGTTTCTCTATCTAACCCAGAAAAGGTAAACCCCACTGAAGAAAGGCACTTCTGAAGCAAAACAGCTGCGTCTTGCCAAATGAATTGATTTGGGAGCTCAATCAGAGTGTGGGATTCGATCCCATGGTTCTAATCAAACTCCTCTAAATTTGATTTCTTTAGGCACAGGCAATGCTCCCTGTGTGCCTATGCCAGTTAGCCTTCGGAAGTGAAAGCCTGCTGTTCACTAATACTAAAAGCAAATGCTCAGTATGTCCCCCTTCTGATCTGGTGCAGACCAAACTGGACTCCGTATCATCTGAAAGCAGCGTACGTCCCTCCTTACCTTCTTCTTTCCCACTTTGAAATACCCGTCCTGCCTGCGTGCCAACCCCCCCCCCCCCCACCCCCACTCCCAAGTGGTTCAGCCCACTTGGTGCTCTCCTCGGACGATGTGCGAGGAGAACTCGTAGCGGTCCTGGCTGCGGTGGCCGCAGATGTTGCATTCGAAAGGCTGGCGGAAGCCATGGCAGCCCATGTGGATGGTGAACATGACGTGGTCCAGGAAAAAGATGCGACAGTGCTCGCAGCGGAACGAGCGCACCGGCCGCCCCTCGCCGTCCACCACCTGCACGGCCAAACCGGACGAGGGAGGAGAACGAGGGCTCCCCTTAGCCGGTGCGCCCCCTCTGTCTCGCTCCCCTTCCACTTCTGTTTCTTTGGCATGACTAGGACTGTGGCGCTCACGTCCTCGATGGTTGGCAGCGCCAGGGCCGATGCCGTGCTCCTCTGTCGTGCTCTCGTTATCCGTGGAGTCCTGGCAGCCATTGCTGGGCGAGTCAGCGTGGCTGCGCCCTGAGGGCACGTCTTCGTGACCCTCACCTGCCTCTCGACCAGGCAGTACCATGTTGATGCTCCCTGCACAGTTCAGCCGCTGGCCCAGGGGTGTGATGTGGCCATAGACGGAGCTGATGACAGGGGTAAACTCGGAGACACAGGCCGGGTGAGGAGGAGGCAGGCGCAGGGATCGAGGAGACTCAACCTCTTCGCTTCCTCCTCGAGGGGTGCGGAGGTAGCGGCTTCCCATAGCAGATAAAGCAGCAGGGTCACTTCCAGCATGAGAACCCAGCACATCCCGCTCTTTCTCAGGGCTGGAGTTGATCTCATAAGGTGCATCTGACATGTTCATTCGCATGTGCTTTTCTCCTGCGCAGACAGCGACATGGCTAGAATTAGGCATTCAAAGATTCACCAGATCAAACTGTTGTCCCTGTCTTAGTCTTAGTATAAAAAGATAGAAGACAAAACACAAGTGATTTGATTATAAACTCCCCCTCATTCGAGTGAAAGAGGTGTGCCTGGAAGCCCTGGTATTTGAATCAGGTGTGGCCTCATTCTCACGTTTGAATAAATTTTTTCTATACATGGCATGATTAATCACATATCAGGACGTGCATTATATCATATCAGAAGGAGAAATACACCTCCTAGCTATAATCAATATGACACGATATAGAAAAAAATAAATCATATTCCAATCACTTTGCTGCGCAGTGCAATTGCAAAATTCCATTTGATATTACAAACACATTAGAACACTCAAGATGACATTGAAAAACTGGCCTGCATAATGTTTTTGAACCAAAAACATCCACATTTGTTAGATTCCATGCTTTGAATTGCCAAAACACCCACACAACACTCATCAGGAACATTTGAGATCAGGATGTCGGAGGATCCTCACGATGCTCATGCTTACATAGAAAATTGTGGTAGTGCGCGGTGTTTATTTGCAGTGTGGCTTTTACGCGATATCAATATTGCAGAAGCAATTATTGCATTTAAGGATTAACAGAGTCTGCCTAATATAAACCCACAAGTGATAGACTGAAAGAAGCCTACCCAGAAACCGTTGAGGTGTGGAGCGCTTCCTTTTAGTGATGCTGTTAGCCACCCGTTCAATGAAGGTCATCTTTTCTGACAAGGGCTGGATCAGAGGGTCAGCCATCATATCCATGTTACGACATTCCTCACCTGCACAATGGGCGATATAATAAGAAAAACACTCGCGTACACACATCCAGCAGGCGTCAGGAGCTGGTTATAATTTACCCTGTGCAGACTGCGTGCTGTGGGCAGGCTGGTGGTCCAGACTCTGTAGGTAGCTGTGGCAACGTTCGCGATGCTCCTCCAGTGTGCTCTGCTGCTTGTAGCTGCGTCCACAGTAACTGCACTTATAGGGCTTCCCCACAGTCGGAGAGGAAACTGAAATAATGCAGAACATGACAATGGGTGTAAATATTAGAAAGTAAACTGAAACCTTGTGGTGGCTACCAAAGAAAGAAAAAAAAACTTTAAGGAATTATTTATCATTCTTTCTTATGGTGAAATATATAATTACTTCACAAAAACTGTTTTATCAGAAGTGATCTTAATGTTACATGAGTACATTATAATGCAAACCTTTTTTTAATGTCATTTTGAGTGTTGTATAGGCAAAATATAATAAATACCATTCAAATATTTACTGCATATGTACTCTATGTATTCAATACACAAGGTCTCAAATTAATACAAATTTACACACTTTTGAAAAATTTTGCTTGAACCCTGACAAATATAATAGCCATAAGATACTGCTATTAAATGTATTTAACTTGACTATTTCTTCATTTCGTTTTTGACACAACTTTGCTCTATAATGGGTGACATTTCATTCGTGAATCTGTATCGCTATGTTTTTTTAATGGTTTTCACAACATTTTGCAAACTTATTTTGTTTTTTAAACTGAAATATTAATATCCCTGAAATATTTATGACCACTACTATGGATAGAAGATCCAGAGAAGGGAAAACCTGTCAGAAAGACAACCATCTTTGCAGCACTCTACAAATCAGTCTGTTATGTAAAGAGTGGCCAGATGGAAGCCACTCCATGTACAGTAAAATGTACACCATCACTTGATTGGAGTTTGCCTAAATGTATCTAAAGCACTCTCCGGGTATGGGATTCTATGGTCTGATGAAGCCAAGACTAAGCTCTTTGGTCTGATGCCAAATATTACATCTGGAGGAAACCAGGCATTGCTCATCACCTGCTAGCACTGTCCCTATGGTGAAGAACAGTATGTTTGCTCTGTTTGGCTGGAAAAAGCCTCTGTGATTCCAGACTTCTTTCATTTACCAATGATGAAAGGCACTGTCTTCTTCAGGACCTTTAAAGCTGCAGAAAGCTCTGTGCCTCGACGCAATCCTGTCAGGGGGTCTACAGAAAATTTCCTTAAACTCATGTGTTGTTTATTTTGCTTTGACATACACTGTCAGCTGTGGGGATTTATACAGGCAGAGGTGTGATCTACAACTTAACTTGTGGAAATAGGATGCAAATGAGCTCAATTTCCAGAGTCATAACAGAGGGTCTAAATGCTTATGTAAATGTGACATTGCACATTTTTAATAAACATCCAAACCTCTGTGTAAATCTGAACCGTATGTCTCGTCACAGGTATATAACTGTTGTTCTGTAGCTGCCTTACTGATTTTTTTCAGTATTTTGGCCAATATCGATTGACTGTTACAAAATCTGTTTTAGTATAAATAAATACTATAATAATACTATAAACTACAGTACATATAGTGTATTTTAGTTTCGGCTACTATATGGTCTGACACTGAATAGAATAAACAGTTTGTCCTATACAATTTATAGAAGAGTTAATACTGTACTTGCAAATGCAGTGGCTACAGCTTTAAAAAAAAAAAAAAAAATTGAAGTATCAGCACTTTTACTAGAATGAAACTACTTCTCGCAACTTTACCAAGAAATTTCTCATCAACGACGTCTGACACGAGTAAAAATAATGGCATAAACCACACGGACAGATGGGAGACATTTGTGTCATTTCAGAGAAATCCATGACACTTGGCCGTCATTTCTCCGAACGTGCATCGACATTTTGAGAGCACAAGCAGGATATCCTGTTTTCATAATATTCTAAATGTCATGAGTGTATGACTAGAACATGCTGTGAGGATCACTATTCAGTTTAGAAATAACCTGCAGAATTCTATCCTCCGGCAGAGCTGCTGAATCTTTAAAGGAATTAATCAGGCTCCAAATCAATAGTACATTCCCACACAGGCGTCTCATTATGCCCAACACTATAAAGGGTGTTCAGTGCTGCATTAAAAGACGTGATTTCCTCATAACACCGGTGTGGTGTGTTCGCTCACCGGAGTGTGTGCGGAGATGTCCTGTGAGTGCGTCACGGCGACGGCAGGCATAGTTACAGAAGGGACATTTGAAGGGCTTTTCACCAGAGTGGAGCTTGATGTGGCGCAGCAGGTTGCCCTTCTGCGTGAAGGACGCGCCACACTGGTTACACTGGAATGGCCGCTCACCTAGCAACCATTTTTGCAGCAAAGACACCAAGATTAATCACTCCAGTCAGAAATGCAATACTAACAAACTAATACAGCTGTATGTTTAAATTTGTAAAACACTATAACATGAATATACATTTAAACAATTGCATAAAGCTCACCTGTATGGCTGCGCTTGTGTACCATGAGAACATTAGGGCCGATGCAGATCATCCCACATATGTCACACTTCAATTTCCCGTTAGGTAGCCGAATGGGACCAGGTGAACCGCTCCCTCCCTGACCAAGCACTCCTCCTCCCACGTCGCCTCCGACCTCTCCGCCAACCTCCTCGGCGATGTCCCCCTTATCCTGCTTCCATCCTTCATCCCTCTCTCCTCCTCCTCTCTCTGCAAGTGGGGCACTACCTGCTTCTTCATCGCTGTAGAGCTCCACTTTGATGGAATTTGCTGGACAGAGAGCAGAATAAACTCTTCACAAGCATGCTCATTGCAAGCGTGTACATACACAAGTACAAGTGTCTGTAGCTAGAGTACGGACCACTGACGGAGCGACTGGGAGAGGAGTGCTGACTGTTAGGAGTGCTCACTGTAGGTCCCCTTAGCCCTGCGAAAAACTCCCGTTCTGTTGAAGAATCTCCGCTGCCTGCAAAACAGGCACCCAAAAAACATACAAATCAAATGAAGCAACTAAGCAGAGAACTGTACCAGCTAAAATCAGCAGGAACACTTAATACCTGACATGTAAGAACGGCCATTACAATCGTCAGCATTCATTCTCACACCAGCTGCCTGTAAATGAAAAGAAAGCACCAGATATCTGAGGGGTTTGATTTTAGCAGCAGCATAACAATTGCCTCAAAATATAGTTATACATTTTTTTATTATTATTATTATTATTTTTAAATATCACACTACTCTCAGATGATTTAGGTCTAGAAGTTTCATTCTGTTGTCTTAAACCTTAAAATCGATGTGTCTCTTCTCAGCAACTACAAGAAAGCACTTTTCATAGTGAGCCTTATGGCTTTACTATATGATTATGCAAATTTTTGACTCCTCATAAGAAATCCTAAATCCTACCGCATGTAAATATCTCCTAGTTTTAATCACAGACCCAAGTCTCTGCCTCCTGTAAAGATTTTCGTTAAGAAACACACAAAGAATCAGTGTATTTCAAGATGCCCTCCCCTTCACTTGTGACCTATCAAAGAGCAGAGCGAGAAATAATGAGAAGAAGAAATGTGTTACACGATGCCCTCCCCATCAGATGTGACCTAGCAAAGAGCAGAGTGAGAAATAACGACAGATGAATGTTGTGACAAGCAGATTTTCACAGAAACCTGCCTCTGTATATGAAATGTATTCTATTGTATTCAATGAGGTGGTCCCAGCTCCTAGAAGTAATAGAGGAGAAGCTCAGTGGACAACAGTTGAATGACCACCATCCATTATTCATATCCATATGCACTGCCATTTTACTTTCATTCATTTTTCACACTGTTTATAATGTTTACACTGTTGACAATGTTTGCATTGCCAGTTTAATTCCACTCAAGTCTGCTGTTGTAACTACAATGTTTACACCCCACCCCACTGCACTACCACATGACACTGTAGTTGTTTTCTTTAGATAGATAGATAGACAGATATTATTTTGGGCGGACACGGTGGCGTAGTACGTTTGCCTCACATCTCCGGAGTTGGCGGGTCGATTCCCGCCTCCGCCCTGTGTGTGTAGAGTTTACATGTTCGCCCAGTGCTTCAGAAGTTTCCTCCAAGTACTCTGGTTTCAAAAAACATGCATCGTAGGCCGACTGGCGTTCCCAAATTGTCTGTAGTGTGTGAATATGAGTGTGATTGTGCCTTGCGATGGGTTGGCACCCTGTTCAGGGTGTCCCCCACCTTGTGCCCCCATTTAGTTCCCTGGGATCGGCTCTAGGCTCCCCGTGATCCTATGTAGGATAAGTGGTACAGAAAATGGATGAATATATTATTCTGTTTCATTTATAATGTAAATTATAATTGGTATATTTCTAATTCTCTGTGCTGCTGTAATATGTGAATTTAACTCTGGGATGAATAAAGTGCTCTATCTATCTATCTATCTATCTATCCATTAAAAGAGTGATCATATAATTTAAAAAATAAAATGCACACAAACAAAAGATGTCATTTATGTGTTTGGGTTTACAGATTAAGATCTTGACATCACTTGTTGCACTAAAAGAATGAATGAGGAATATTGCCCTAATCTGATCTCGGTGACTGATCTCAGTGACTTATCTCTGTGATTACAGATTCTTTTCTTCATTCCACAAGATCCATTAGAGGTGTTATGTATTTGACATCTCAGCTGTTTAAGGCGGGTGGTACAGCTGATCCCTGGTTCGATCCCGAGCCATGGGTCAGCATCCGAGTGTCATTTTGCACATTCTGGGTTTCCTCTGGGTTCTCCGGTTTCCTCCCACCTCCCAAAAACATATCTGTGGGTGGATTGGCTACGCTCAATTGCCCCAGGTGTAAATGCGTGTGCGGGACTGGCATCCCGTTCAGGGTGTATACCTGCCCCATGCCCAGTATTCCCAGAACAAACCAGGATAAAGTAGCTCTGAGTGAGTGTTTAAGGCATGAAGTTAACTCGAAGGCACAGACAAGGCGGTGGTGGAGTGTTCAAGCCATGCATGTTTATACACATAACAGACACTCATCATTTTAGCTCTTGAATATAGTTACCTCAGAATAAAAACAGTCTAGAGTGAGCAGGAGCACCAAAGTGTTGACAGTTGTTGACAAAAACACCAGTGACATGTGTCACATCTGCAGCACCGTCGCTGACATCCTGGCTAAAATACAAATAACTCCCTATGGGACGTATAGTGCACTGCATAAAGTGTGGAATTCGTTGTTTAATAGTCTACGTAGTGCACTTGTATAGGGAGCAGGGAGGCATTTGGGATTCAGCCCTCGTCTGGTTGAGCCGAACCAGCTAGCTTGGGTAGCTAAGGAGCTAACAAAACGCGACAGAGCAGAAATAAGGTAAAGACACTTTTTAAACTGATCAAACAAACCATGATAATGGAGTTAAAACGTGTGTACATGGTAAAACTTGATAACCACTAGGAAAATGCTCGATATATGTACGTGACAAGCTAAAGCGGGATAATGTTTCTCGAGAGCCCGTCGGCGTTGCTATGGCAGCCACCACTCGCCAGATGCCGTTTAGCTTAGCTAACGTTAGCCGGCTACGTAAACTCGCTCAAACACACCGTGGTCAGCTAGTTCTGTCACCTAGTGTCACCTTCCGTGAACAAACAATATGACACGCACCTGTTGAGTTATTTTGCTTACCTGGCGATCGACTCTGGTTGCTGTATTTATATAACAGGAGCACTGTTTGTTTTCTCGGGCGAAGGCAGCATCTCCGGGATGTTTTACCTGAAATCCCAAACAACTTCCGGGCCTGTGCTGGGATCCAGACCTGACTAATCCATCTGTGGAATTCACGATCAAATAAAATTCTAATAAATCATCACACCGAGAGCATCGATTCTTTGTTTTGAACGTGAGCAATGGACAGGGAACCTCGAGGAGATTAAGTGAGGAATAAAAGACGGCATGGGTGTGCAGTTTTAGGAAAATAATTAACGACGCGGTGGCGTGCTGCAATCCAAATCTGATTATTTTCTTATAACGGCATATCCTGAAGTGTTTTGTATCTTTTATGCAAATGGAATTTACCAATGAGCCATCCATCCATCCATTTTCTATACCGTTATCCTACAGGGTTGCGGGGAACCTGGAGCCCATCCAAGGGAGCATCGGGCACAAGGCGGGGTACACCCTGAACGGGGTGCCAATCCATCACAGGGCACAATCACATACACATTAACACACCCATTAATACACTACGGACACGTTAGGCATGCTAGTCAGCTTACCATGCATGTTTTTGGACTGGGGAGGAAACCGGACTACCTGGAGGAAACCCCCACAGCACGGGAATCGAACCCCCAACCCTGGAAGTGTGAGGTGAAGTATCTGTTAATAGTATTTAGCTTAATATTGTTGAACATCTGTGAGACTAGTTACTGTTGTTACTTGTTATAACAGCTATAAATTGTCATTCGCTCACCACCCTGCTGAAAAAAAAACAATAGAAACCATCACACAGTTCCTAATGGTTTCCAATCCAGATACCATTACAAACCATCAGCTAACCATTCAAACCATTACCATTTACACTATTGGTCCTTAATGGTATCCACCACACATGCAACAAATTACAAGTAGAAGGCTACAAATTACCAGTAGGGACCCACAGGGACCATTAGAGTTTTCAATAAAACCAATACACTTCCGATTATTACGGTGATGATTAAGTTCTATGAGGGTTTCTATAGTTTTTTTTCCAGCAGGGAAACCTCTCTTTGTTTCTCTCTCTCTCTCGCAGTTAACAACAACAAAAAAATGCATCTTGTCATGTTACAGTAAAAGTCCTGAAGACTCTTCCCTCCTGGAAAACCTACTGACAGTTACAATGCGCTGACGCTGGAGACTTCTTCCATAAATGTTAAATAAACCTCTCCTTACAGAAAGCTTAACCATAACAACGATTTCTTTGTTAAATAACAAGATCATTTCTGAACCCATTTATTATTAGTCTTAGATTATGTGGAGTGTCCACCATACCTTATGAATAAAATGCTAGTATAGAAATGCTAACATAGTAGAACAAGTGTACTAATATAAACTTTTGATTTGAAGTACAGCCGCACTATTGTCAAAGCTGTGCTGTTAGCGAAAAATTAATTAACGCCATCTGACCAATCAGATTTGAGAATTGAACAGTGCTGTAAAGTAAAGTCACATAATGAAGGTTCTTTGAAATCATTTAATATGCCACCACAATCATATGCTAAAATGGCTATATTCTGATAAACAAAGCATTATCGTGGCATTTATTTTAGTTCTCACTGTTGACATTATGGAAAGATGAAATATGAATAAATACCTACAGTTATATTTAATATACCTCCTTATCACATAAGCCACAGGTGTGGAAGCTCACCTCTCTTGCATTTCTAATTAAATGTTATGAAATCTATCAGTTTTTATAACAGTTAATATCAGAAATAAGGTAGTGATCACTAGTCTATACAGGATCTATACAAGATATTCGACTTTAGCTTCATTTCAAAATCAAAAATCAACAGTACATGAAAGTGTATAAACCAGTTAAGCAAAGCACATAAACAAAGCACTGGATTCTGCTTTGGAAAAGTCAGACCCAAACATTATGATGAATTACACAATACGTAATACATAGTAGTACATGTTATATCACAATTTGCTTTAATTTCTATATCTTTTAGCCAACTTTAGATAGCTTGAAGGCAAAAAGTTGCACATATTCCATTATAAACAGAGCAATTTGATATTATTTTATACGTTTATTGGAATTTTTGCAAAATATTATAATAGTCTACGTGTGTACATAATTATTGTGTGCGTATAAGTTATTCATATGATGTCTTATGCAACCTGCACTTAACTAGATATGTTCCTCAAAATATTAATTGTTTGAATATATAAACTAATATTTTATTTAAAAAAACAAACAAATCCATAATGTAACGTGTTGCCATTTAACTGCAAAACTGATTTTAACTGCTCTAATAAAAACAGTTGGATCAGTAGACTATCCATCTAACCTGAAGCAGAAACAACAAAAAAAATTAACTTGATGTAACAAATTCTTCTTCTTCTTTTTTGGACTCAGGTCAGCAAAGGCAAGCAGTAGTATAAAAATATAAACGAAGCAAAATTTCCTCTATAAAGCTAGACTGATCATTTACTCTGTTTAATTGTGTACTTTTTAGCTATCAAGGATTTGTCTTTGATTGGTTGGTAAAATGCTTAATTTTTGCGACACTGAATCTATTCCTTTAAGGTAGCTTGGATAAAGTGTGTCTGCTAAATGATTTAATGTAAAAATAAAGGTAGATATTTAGAGTCACAACACCACCTACAGGATAAGCGGTATGGAAAATGGATGGATGGATTGATGCAAAGGTGGGAGGAGACCGAAGAACCCGGAGGAAACCCACATGGACATGGGAAGAACATGCGCTGCGTCACAGTGCTGCCCAAAATGAGTTCAATCATTCCGTATGGATACAATTTGCACTGTGACCAACAGTCAAAGTAATTATACAATGGTCTTTTTTCCCCAAAATGTGATGAGCAAAAACGTTTTAGTTTAGTGCAGTTACTCCAAACTGTATTAACTTAAAGAAAGTACACTTTATAACCACTGGATGGCAGACTACACTACTACAGACATGCAGTCTGAACTCATTTCCTGCTTTGAGGCTTGTGTCTGTGGAGCAGCGTCTCATACGCCTCATTGATTTTAATGAACATCTCTTCAGCTTCTTGTTTCTTGTTGGGGTTGCGATCTGGGTGCCATAATTTAGCGAGCTCCCTGTAGCTGTGAGCGATCTCCTCCAGGGTGGCTCCCTCAGACACTGACAGCACCTAGAACAGAGCAGAGGACTTGTATTCTTGGTTCCGAGAGTCATCAATGCTTCAAATATTAATTTTCACAGTGAAATTGTATGAAATGGATTCTGGGCAGCATAAACATTTGTTAGTATCATAATAGAATCCAGCATCTCCTACAAATAACTACTACATATTTCTTTATCTACAGTGTGTCACTCATAGTCTTTGAATTAAAAAAAAGAAAAGAAAAATGCACCTCTACTTTACAAAAACAATATATACAAGAGGAAAACCATACACATCATGAGATAAACAACTACAGATAAATATAAAATATGCTGAAAAGGAATTCTTCTCGAGCTTTTTAGTTTTTAGTCCTCATTTGAAGACAGCTGTGTGTGACATCTGGCACAGTTATAAGAAATGTATTAGGAAGAGTGTGTGTATGTGTGGCGTGACCAAGTGTGTGTTAAGTGTCATCCAAAGAGGGGTATAAGGCAAAGGGTATACATATCGTATGCTACTGGAGAATATTTATATCACTTTCAGAAAGAGAAATGCACACTTTTGAACCGATCGTTTAAAAAAAATGAAATGAAATGATTTTGTCCTAAAGTTATGCAAACTATGACTTGTCTATAGTGGATAACAGAAAAAAAAACGAGTTAGGATATTAGTTTTGACTAAAAATAGTGTTTAGGTCTTTAATGTGTAGCGCCTTTGAATCTAGCATCTATATGTTTATAGTATAAAAACATATTATACCACAGCGCTATAACTGAATGCTCAGTTGTGATTGGTCAGAAGATGTTGATTAATTTTCTATAACAGCAGCTCTGACAATCATGCTGACAGTAATTCAAATAACAGATTTAGGCCTGTATTAATTCGAATACTTTATTGTTTCTATAGTTACTCATTCCTAGGGACTTGTATGGTGGATACTCCACATAATCTAAAGCTACTAATAATGGGAGAAAATGTATCATCTTTGATATGGTGAAGCTTTCTGTAAGGAGATGTTTATTTAATATTTATGGAAGAAATCTCTGGTATCATCGCTTTGTAACAGTCAGTAAGTTTTCTATCATGGGAAAGTCTTCAGGATAGAGGACTTTGCGCTTTCCGGTTGCTTGGTGACACAAAAAGCTGCATTTTTTTTGTCTTATTCATTTCAAAAAAGAGAAAAAAGACTAGAGAATGACTGTTTCTAGCTTCTGTAATGTAAGTCACAACAGGAACAAACTATAAACAGATAAAAAGTATGTTTTTCAGGAAGACAGTAGACATTGTAATGATTGATGAATTGCTGTTGTATAAGGGGAATAAAATACTTTGGGATGTGCTGTTATAGAAAAATAATCAACATCAGTTTATTCTTTGCTTAACTAGCATTAAAATGTCATTTAAAAAAAATTCTCAGTCTGGGTGCTGGAGTACCTCTGCTGTTCCATGCACATTTTTCACAGTCCATATATACCATATATGTGTACCAGAGGAGGAAAAAAACACTAAAACATGCAGGCCAGGGGTCCTCCAGGACCAAGATTGAGAAACAGTTCCTTTCTTACTTCAGACCTGCTGAGAGTGTGAAGTGTTTGAGCAGCAGCCTCATAAATCTGGAGCTTTATTTTGTGCTTCAAGTTTACCCTGTGGGTTTTGAGATAAGCTTTAAACCAACTGATTTGACAGTCAACACTGTTTATTTGGCCTCACCTTCATTGCCTCAATCTCTCTTTTGCTGTATTCATTAAGAAGTATTTCCAGAACCTTCTTCCAGCTCTCCTCATAGTAACTCCCTCCAGTCAGCGCACACAAGATCTGGTATGGCAACAGTAGAAAGAACTCCACAACCTGTCTGAGCCAAGGAATGAACCAAAACATATCGAGAAACGCTGCCACACAGTCTGAAATGTAGTATAAAGTAGCTGTGGTGTTGTGAAAAATACAATATCCCATAGGAGCTGAGAAAGCCAGCAGAGCTAGGCTAAGGCGATAGAGGCGAGGTCCTAGGAAACACAGAAACAAAAATACAACAAGAAATAAATAATGATATCACAAGAACATAGATATGTTTATTTCTAATGTTGCAACCTTGAATTTGATATTTTATATCAGATATATGATTTGGATTGTTTTTAGTTGCAAGTGTATACAACTAACCCAGTGGCTCTGGTCGAGATCCTGCATGTTGGGGAGGTTTCAGCTTTCTATGTTGTGCTGCAGTGACACTAGCTGCTATGCTGATGGGTAGAGGTGAGAGTGTGCTGCCGTAGAATATGGATGAGGTCATGATACAAGCAGTGAGGGTCTTCTGCAAGTCAGAAGACTGTTGACCAACGCAGGACACCAGGTGGACCCCCGCACCAACACTCAACGGCAGCACAAGCACGTAGAAGAATCTCAGAGAGTTCAGACTAATCAAAGCAATTGACCCAAAGTAAATGCCAACGCAAATCTGGCCAGCAAAACGAACCAAGCCCATTGGTGGAGGCGTGCCGGACGGGCGTCTGACTCTCTCAGCCTCTTTGTTGGCTTCGCTAACGTAAGCTGGGATTCGGAAGAACTCTCTGAGCCAGCCAAACCCAAAACCACCCAGAGTGAGCATCCAGAGAAGAGCATGGCTGTCCCTCCTGAGGTACAGGTGGTGAAGACCCAGTGGGCCTCCCATTGCCCAGAGGGCGTAGGTTGTTATTAGTCGCTTAGGCATAAGAGCATCCTTAGAATTTCAGCTAGAGGAAAATACTCCTCTTCACAGAGAAGTGAAGCAAATTATCTGCACATGCACACACACACACATACACACACACATACACACACACACACACACACACACACAGAGAGAGAATAAAACGCTATAATAAAATACAGAGACGTCATTGATAGGATCTGTAACTGAAACCCAGCTCAACTGTCAAATTTGCCTTATTTTGCTTAAGGAAGAAAGCACTTTTACTCACTAATTTCCAATCAGGATGAATGAAGGATTAGAGAACACCACAATAACACAATTACAAATGTAATAATAACATGATTCAACTACAACTACTGCTAATAGAAACAAGTAACAAAGAAACAGACAAATAAACAACCCCTTATCATTTTGAGTAAGGTTACATGTAATTATATTCTCACGAAACATTTTGCCTCGAGTCAAGAGTCACCTTACCTACGTCAAGAAGGCTTGTAAAAACAGCAAGTGGTTCTTTAAAACAACTTCCTTCAGTTTCACTACTCAGAGAAATATAAACGCACAAAATAACACACATCACGGTTTCAAACTTGTTGCTCAGTCATATTCTGAAAAACAAATACATGCAGCAAACGTCTGAAGGAGTTTCACCCTCAAATCCGATCCAAACTCTCCTGAAATGGACAGCTTCCATATTGGTGTCAGTTTAGACTTTGGACTTTGGAAGATGAAATTGCATCAGTCTTTGTAATGGTAACGTAATATACCCTTGCTGATCAAGCATGAAAGGTTTGTTTGAACTTTAACATGACTGTACATGAATATGTAACTCTTGGCGAACTAATTGATATGTAGCCTATAAATAGATGAAATGTGAATAAATAATTTGAATAATAATTTACTTTGAATAAATAAATTACTGAAGGTTTACACAACACATTACATATTGATTAGACTAGAGTTCAGCACCATTCAAAACACAATAGTGTTTTTTCTTATTTTTACACGCAGCATGCAGGCTTTTCATGTCAAGGCCTAAAAAGGAGTTTTGTCTAGAGCACCCATTGGCAGTGTAAATAATATTTTTTTAAATCTGGCTTGTTGTGTGTGATACTTTTATTCAAAGACAAATGTCTTATTTTACTTTTAACACATTACATCAACATTCATTCAGTGTTCTGGTCAGGGTTTTGGGGGCTCTGGATCCCATCCCGGGAACATTAAAAATGCGGTGGAAATATACCCAGTAGGAGATGCCAGTCACAGTCTCCTGCCAGCTGCTTGTGGGGTTTTTTTCCAGGAGGAAGATGCTTAGCATACCACAGACTCAACGAGGCAGGTGCTCAATAGTGCTGCATTGCTCAGCAATTTCAAAGGAAGAAATTACAGACTTCACAGAACTCAGAGCTATGGCAAGCAGTGTTGCTCTGTTTATGAATCTGAAATGCTCCAGGCACCACTGGGTGAAGTTAAGAAAAATGTGAAAACCTATCTTTACTTTTACACACTGTACAGATCACATATTTCTCATATCACATACTGTATAAGCAGAGCGTGAGCGAGCTACAGTAGCAAGCATCACACAAACTAAAGATATGGAATTTTTAAATGCTGGACTTCTGAAACAGGCAATGATTGTTGTGTTGTACATGTGATTTTTATTCTATGCAGTTGTAAGCAAATAAGAGAGACAGGTAACATCAGCCGTATGTAAGCCTAAATCAAAAAGGAAAGTTTAATCAAATGAGATAAACAAATGAGATAAATCATTTTTATTTCATAAACCTGACACACTATAATGTATACTGGATTTCTTGTTTTCTTCCAGCATTAGATTTTAGTATTATTTCTATACTCCTCTATATTTATAATATAGGCCTACTTCTTTTTCTTCTTGATTCCATTGTACTGATTGATATACATTGATGTAGAGATTTCTGCTATTAGGATTTACACGTTTCTCCTCAATATAAATTAATAAATACCTAAATACATAAAATAAATGAAATCTAATCTAGCAGAACCTGATGTGCTTAATATATTCTTTGAAACGAACCCTTTCTCGCAGTACACTAGTGTCGGCAGAATGGAAATTGACTTATAGGACATTTTCAATCAGGATAAACAAACGAAGTCTGTTATCAGATTAGTCAGGACACTGTTAGGTTTCTGTGTGTAGAGTATCATGACTCTGCTAGTGAGCAGGGCAATGGGAAATGGCAGGGGTGCGAGCCCCATTCCAGGCAAACAATTCCCAATAACATTGGTACCAAGATAAAAAACAGACAGCACACCAAAAGCTTTTTTGATAGTAAAACACTGCAAACAACTGCCATGATAAAATAATAGCATTTAAACCTAGTAAGCTAGGTTTAAATAATAATAAAAAAAATAAATACTTATGAAAAACTGCAAATTCTTAATTTTTTTATTAAATTAAATTTAAAAAAGTCTTTTAATTAAGACTGAAAACTAATTCTGCAGAGAAACAAAAACCTTCGTCTCAGGGGAAACCACGCCCACTTTGTTTTAAACTCATTAACCACGCCCCATTTCCCGCCCCTTCTTATGCGTATGAGAGCGTGGGTCAAAATGTTTGCAGTCTGTTTGTGGTTCCTTGCGTGTAATTTACTCGTTCTTTTCGGACTGTAGCTTGTCGTGACCAGTAATACCAATCTTTAAAGCTGTAGCAATGTAGTTTAGGATCTACTTCGCTGGTAACTTCTCCGGTTTAAAGGGACATTAACGGCTGGATGTAACGCTCTGATCAAAGAAACCGCCTCTACTGTAACAAACGGCATCTTTGTTTCTGGTGGTTTTAGTCGAAATGCCTGTATCTTAATTTCAGTTCCTCAGGACATGATTTCGGAGGATGGAAACGAACGACGACGTGTCACTTAGAGAGCAGCTCTTCCACGACCGGGTCCGAGAGATCATCGTAAGTTTGACTCTACAAACTGTTTTTAACTCTATGTAACCTAGTCACAGGTCCTGGATAACATTAACCAACAAAGACAACACTGAAAAGAGACTATTTTTAACCAGCATGCTGATTGATTCGAGCCTAATGATTTGGAAATGCAAGGAAAATAAACAATAATGAGGAGGGGGTGGATACTGGTACTACATTTTGGGACATTATGTGCTTAAGCCCCCCCCCCCCCGCTTATTTTTACTCCTACTCTTCATATAAAACCCTAAACATGAAACATTTTAGTATGTTTAATATTAACATGAGATGATAAATCTGTCAATGTCTTTGTTTTTTTCCTTATATCCATTGTGATGATTTTTTTTTTTAGAACCAGCATTTAATCAAGCACTAGGGATCTGATGCGTTGTATCTTTAATGCATATCAAAATGGAAATTTATATGCATAACCATTTGAATTTCAATCTGAGGCTTGCAAAATCACAAGATCATCATCAGTCACCTGTGTTATGATGATGTCTTTATTGGACTTGGCCTTGTATAACGTAAAGTGAACTTCAGTCCTGAACGAACTTACAACAAGGCAGTGATTCTGACCTTTGCACTTAGACCACACAAGTCTAACACTAAGCAACTTGCAGAGAATAATCCGAGACATCTGTATATAACACTGCCAAAAAAATACAAATCAGGTCGAATTAAACTTGTGTTGTGATCGGATAGGTCTGGGTCGGTTGGGAAATCCGACCTGTATGTTGATTCGGCTGTTGCAGAAGAAGATCGGTGTGTAATGAACTCCACAGATGAAGGCCTGGTGTTTTTCGGACCAGCTGTCTGTGTTATTATCACGACCTGCCCTGTGCGGTTATGTAAAACTGAGCTGTATTTGTTTTTGCTAGCCCTGTGAGTGTGCATTTCCTATGCACACAGTTCCCCATGCTCTCTTCAACTCACATTCCTGCTGGATGTGGAATATTTTTTTCCATAATCGTTTAACCTCGCAAAGTCTGCACTAAAATCGTTCTGTGTTCTAACCTGCAATATGTCACTGTCTTTAAGAATTGGACTCCTATATCTAGACCAGGGTTTCTCAGAGTGTTTGTTTCCATGCACCCGGTTAACTGTTGGTCCATGTTGACATTTGTTATTTCTAGGCATTGTTTTCGAATGATTGGGATTTGGATTTAAACCCATTCAATTCAAGGTAGCAGTCAAACAGACCACCAACTAAAAGAGCTCAAAATATATTATAACGATGATAAAAGTAGTTTTCCACCATTGAAACTAAATAAAAAAAATCATGGACCAGAGTCAGTGTCATGGACATCAGAGTCAGTGGCTCTAGACAGTATGTCGAACTTTTAGACTAATCCTTGAGTCTATTTGAGAACAGTGATGAGAAAAGTGATGATTATATAAAGGACCACCTACAAGTTTATGTTGTAGTTCTTGAAATCAGTAACTATGTGTTCACACCTGTTTTGAAATAAATCAGAATTCTGTGTATGCATAAATGTCACGAACTTTGGAAATATCTGTACTATAGCATCCTGTCGGCCCTATTAGGCAACCTGGTTTCTTTGCTTATAAACAGTTTGATTCAACAGAGCTGGGTCTATTTGTAGAATTTGTTGGTGGGGGGAAAAGCACACTTGTGACAGGATGGAGTAAAAGAGTGGAGTAATAGTGACCCCATGATTGAGTGTGTGTGGATGTACATGATGGATTCTGTCGTGCTTCATAGGAGCACGTGGCTCTCCGCTCCACACTCTGCATAGTGTGCTGTTGTATAATCCAGCCTGAACAACTGGTTCCAGGTAGTTTGGAGAGCGGCGATCTTCTTCATGAATGGGTTCTGTTGTTTTGTACATCTAGTAACAAACTTCAATAAAAAGAGGCTTTACATACTTGGGGTCACAGTTGGTGAGAAACGTAATTAGGGATTAGGAGGCGTGAGCAATATCTCTGAGCTTTCCTGTTTAGTCTGGTTATATGCTCTACCTTTGTCCCATATCATGTTATGTCTTGGTGAACGGATAATCTACATGTAAAACATGTTCTCACCACAGTGTAGCTCTTCATCATTGTGTCAGTCCAGCTCCTTCTGATTATTTTGGTAAGCTACAGCTTTAAGTACTTAAAGAATTAGAATGATGGAAGGTTTGATGTAAAGATGACTTCACAATGGAGACAAAAACATCATATAGAGATTATATTGTGACATTTTGCTATGCCTTGCAATGTGTTTAAATGTAACCTATGTCTTATTATAGTAAAATTGTAGTAGTTATTTATCCATCTTCAGTACCGCTTTATCTGGTCAGTGCCATGAGTGATCCAGAAACCATGCCAGGAACAATTGCACAAGGCAGAAATGCACCTTCCATGTGACTCTAGTCCATTGCAGGGCAACATGCAAACACATTCACACCTAGGGGTAATAATTAGGGGTAACCAATCCACCGACCAGCTTATTTTGGGAGGGGGAGGAAAACAGAGAACCCATGGACAATGTCCTAAACCCAACACAAACAGTAACCTGAGCTCAGGATTGAACTGGGGAGGCAGAAGCTGTGAGGCTCCTATAAGCCGCTACAAGCTAGCTCACATTAGGATTTTATTGTGCATTTGCATCCTTTATTGCATAATTCTAACTATAAATGTCATATTTTGAAGTTAAAACCGTAGCCAAGTCCTCAGTCAAGCTAGATAACATCAGTGATCAGGGTTAATTTGACTATGCACTAATGCCATAATTTATCAAAATGCTGACCGACATATAATTCCACTGAGATCAGTATTACAAAGGAAAATATTACAACTTGTATTAACCAATATTTTGTAGTCAGACAATGTATTTGCTTTCTAACTTTATTTTTCCCATTTCATTCTACACTGAGTTGACTGAGTATCAGAAAAAACAAGTTGACTGTATTTCACCATTTTCGAACCTTTTTCTGTCTCGTTCAGTGTTTACTTCAGCCAGTCTTTTCACCTGAAAAGACTCATCCGTTTCTATGCTGTTGCGTCAAAACAGACTGCAGAGAATTCAGAGAATTTTTTTTTTTATGGTTGGTTTCTAAGCTACTTCTCTTCCTCCAATTTAAATAGCTCATAGAATACATAAGCTGCTCCTCCTTCAGGGTTTTGTCATGTTGCCAATGAAAAACAGGGTGGATGAGTGACGTTTTGATGCGTCTCCTAAAGCCACATCTGTCATCATAGGGTGGAAGGATAGGTTGTGTACTGACAGCAGTACGTCAGATAGAGAGATTGAACTCAAGTTAGTCAGTTGTGCATCTGAACACATTCTTTACCAACCCAGAGATATCCGTCATAATGATCTGGCTTTTTTTTTTTTTTTTTGCTAATGTTTGCACTTTGCAGTTGAAATTCCTGTTTCCTGCCCTTCTTCCTCTCTCTGAACTCTTCATCCGGTGTTACCTGGAGTGGCAGGATGTGTTTTTATTATGCATTGAGTCTCTCTTTGTGTTGCTTGAAAACACCCCAAAAACTAAAACCAGATTTTGAATTCATTCATGTAATCAATCTTGAAGTGCACAAAGAAATTAAGTCTGTAAGAGGCTTATTATTAATCATGGCATTGTGCCATTGTATAGTCATAGGGTTAAATTTGCGAAAAGATGTTTCTTCAGTTCCTCTTTTCTTGCACTGCTTTGTGGATGTGTTGAAACATGTGTTCCTGGCTAGAGAACAATGACAAAATACCAGCAATAAGATTCTGATGAAACGCCATATTACCTCTGATCCTCTTGCGATATTTAAACACTTCTTGTCGTGATACTGTAATGTGTTGGTCAACATTGGATTAAATGTTACAGGTTGCCTGACAAATAGACATTTGGTCAAGCTGATTTAATGTCGGTACATTCGCAACACTCCTTTCATCCTGGTCAGCTACTTTCATCTGGTTTTACTATCCACTGGGATTTGAGCCAGTCTTCTTCCTCCATCTGTCGCTGCTCTTTCATTTCCTAGTTGTAAGACTTGAGGCAGATTCCTGGCATTTCCAAAATTGACCTAGGGTTAAATTACAAAATGACATGTTTATTGAGATAAATAATAACTACATCTGGTTGTATCTGTTATAGGACATTTTGACTTGTGTCAGTTTGTCCCATGTCAGGACCGTGATAAGTGCTGACTTTTATGCAGGTTTTCACTTGGAAAGGAAAAACAGTTCATCATGTGATTCATGATTATTTTTGCAATATTGGCTTGTGGAATAATCAATTATTCAGCCCTTAATTAGTCAATCATGCATGTAAAAATCGACTGGTACGTATCCATATTAACGATCAAATCCACAAAGCTATTTGCAGAGCGAGTCTTGACTATGCGGTTCAGTTTTAGAGGTTTGTTTCTAATGTTTAGTATTTACATAACACAATACAATAGTAATATCACATGTGTACCTGTCCGAATGTTAAAATCTATTTATGTACGGATCACTTCATTTTCCTCTTCCTTGTTAAATGCTGATTTTTTTTTTTTTTTTTTTTTTTTCTAGTTGGGTGTGGATGGAAATAGTATTAGCCACGCAGTAAAAATATTTGCACTCTTAAACACAAAAAGGGAGCATGTGTAACAGAATTGTTACACCCTGATAAAGCTGGAGAATGTCAACTCTGCAGTGCACTAATGTCAAAACGTAGCCAGCTTAGTAGTGCTCTAGCAGTAGCTATTTGATTTTAACAGCAGAGTTATCGGATTAGCGAAAAAGTTAGCTCATTTTAGGCTTACCAATCACTTCAGATATCTTTAAGTTAACTATTACATTTTAAATTGGTAGCCAAGTCAAGTGTGAAAAAGCTACTAATATGCTAAGTAGTATGTTTTGTAATTAAAACTGTAGCCAGCTCATCAAGCAAGCTAACTGACATTCGGCTAAATGTTATATTATGGGATTTCAACCCAGCAAACTAGCTAATATTAGATTAGCTATAAACTGTTGTTTTATGTAACTTAAACCCAGCACTAAAACATGCTAAAGTTAGTATTATATTGTGCTATTAAAACTAGTAGCCAAGTTCTTTAGCATGTGTTAGCCTTCGATGTTCCTGATTGTTGGTGGCTTTAGTGTAGCCCTGAATAAAGGGTGGGAATTGGAAATGACCAAATTGGTCTCAAACAGTATATGTTTTTATTTTCACCCTGGTAACAATTGTTTGTGATCTGTTAGCAGAACCACAGCAAATGTACCACATATAAGAAAATATATGTTTGCTCACTCACCCACCCAGAGTGTGTGTGTGTGTGTGTGTGTGTAATATAAATAAATAAATAAATAAATATATATATATATATATATATATATATATTGGTACACGATCAGTTACCCAGTGGTATCTATCTTTCCATCTTGTCCCCTGTTATAACCCTTTGGCCTGGGTATGCCATGTATTCCACTCTAACTTTGTATCATCATGGTTGCATTGTGTTCCTCACACTCCTTTATACCCAGATGCCTTTACTGACCTGCTCAGTCCTTTAATAGCTTCACATTTACGCACGTTCTCTGTTGATAAGCTGCCCGTGTATATAGTCAGCTGTGAATGAGCCCAGCCTGGTGCAGGAGTGATAAGCCTGCAATTGTAATTGTGTGGGTGTGGGTACATTGTGATGGGAGATGTTCCAGGAACTACTTGGTACTCTGGATGGTAGTGGAGCTCATTTCCAATACTGATAATGTACTGGAGGCTAACTCTTCTCAATTCCACAGCTATACCTATTTTCACTGTAATGAAATGTACTTTTTTTTTTTTTTCTTTATCATGAAAGAACTGTTAAAGAATCCAAGTGTAAGGGCTAAGTGTCATTACTGATGTGTAACATTTAACAACTTTCATTTCCTTCACATTTAGAGTTGCACAGTTAATTAATATTTTAATTGCAATCATGATTTTTGCCTTCCTTTATTAATGAAACTTAATTGCCTGCCATATTTGAGAGCCTATTTATAGTTCGTTGTTGTTGCATATCCATTTCTGTTGACACAGGGACTGATCTCAGCATTAAATTCCAAATGCAAATGTTAACGTCTATTTGATTGCATAAGGTGGTGGCATATTTGTTTATATAGAGTCTAATTTAGATTATATTTAGCATTTACAGAATGCAATCTTTGTAATATAGTCAAGTAATATATTCATTTTAGCAGTAAATTTATGATGCGTGAATTTTCTTGCAGATCAGTAGGTCATTGTACAGGCATCTTACACATCTGGTAATTATTCTTTATTCGTTTCTTATAGATTTGCGTGCAGCTCTTTGTCTGCCTATACATCTTGTCCTACCTCATTCTGACACATTTCAGGAAGAATGCCGAGTTTGTTACGGGTAAGTATAGCTGCCCTGGGCGCTTTCTCAGCAGAAATGCTGTTTTCTCCATTGCACCAGCATTGCAACCTTGATTTCAAGATGCAGTTTAAGTGATTCGTAGTGCACAAGCAGTAAAGAAACACTAAAAACACTTTGCTTATGTCTGAAATATTTTGGATCATTAATACCTTATTTGCACATTGCATTGCAGTGTGTTTGCCTTGCATGTAGATAGGTTTTTCTGCATGAGAACGTTTCTAACTCGGGGACGTTAAGACGATATGCCAGGATCAGTGTTGCAGATGCCTGTGGAAGGGCTTTACGCAATGTCCCTGTCAACATGATGAGGTTGGGGGTTGTGTGGAATGTTTCTGAGAGATAATAAATACACCGCTCTTTACCTACCACTCCCCCAAGCCCGACAACATGCATCCACTTATTCTGTTTTATCTAGAGACAAAGCACTATTTGTTTGCGCCTTCTGTACCAACATTTAGGTTTTTCCTCCATTCTGAATGTCGTTTATGAATTTTGCTGACTATTTTAGAAAACAGAGAAGTTTTATTAGCTAACCGTTGGATTTGCTGGAGAGTTTCCAAATTGTTTCCAGATTGATTGGCATTTTGGCAAGAGCTCGTCAAGAAATCTGCTTTACAAGTTTGTTTTTCTGTTTCTGAGTTCTCCTCCATTTTTGCCTTGTGGTTAAATTGAATTGCGCAAACTTTGTTTGGTCTCGATACTTAGGAAGCAGGTCTTTCAGGTTTCTTCTCAGGGAAAGCATATTATTTTTTAAAATGTATTTCTTTGACCTACAGCTTTTTGTTACATCTTTTATTTTATTACTTTGTTACTATTATTTTGTCAGGTTTAACTGCCATTCCATAAATGAACATTTAGTCATTGTCTTGCTGTCTGTCTTTCTGTACTTTGAGTTTTTTCCTTTCTTTCGGTCATTGGGTGTAAGTGTCTTGCTGTCTGTGACTGATGGTATGTCTTGCTGTCTGTTGTTCTTTTAGATTTGCGTTCTTTCTTTCTGTCATTGTCTGTATTGCTGTCTGTTGTCTTATTTCTGCCTGCCTTCTGTCCTTGTCTGTCTGCGTCAAACTGTCTGTCTTGCTGTCTGTGTCTGTCTGTCTGTCTAGTTGTCTCTCTGCTTCTTTCTGTTGTTGTTTGGGGTTTTTTTTTTTTTTGCCTGTCATTTCTTTCCTGTCTTTCTGTCTGTCGCTGTCTGTCTATATTTGTCTGTCTGTCTGTTGCTCTCTGGCAATCATTCTGTAACAAATTTGGTCAGGAAGAGGAAGGAAGCTTTTATTTAGATGAAAGAAGCTTGCATATCAGAACGATTTGACCTCAACATACAAAGTTAAGTAATGCATACTGATAGACAGTTGATAGGACAGTTGTAGTTCAGTGGATAAGACTTTGGACTTGTGATTGGAAGGTTGTGAGTTCAAATTCCAGCACTGCCAATGTGCCACTGCTGGGCCATTAACCCTCAACTGCTCAGTTGTATAAATGTAAGATGCTGTAAATGACACTGACAACTTCAATGTGATTTTTTTTTTTCTCTCTCTCTCTCCAGATGATGTTGAGGATGCCACTGTGAATAAAATTGTGTAAGTATTGTTAACATGGACCATTGGAACTAGTGTGTTTTAATAAAAAAGATTCCTCTGATTGTTAATATCTGCACCGGTTTGCCCTTTGGCCCTCCATCGTGGTGCTTTACACCTCATTTTACAGCTGGACTTGTGTCAGAGTGGGAAGACATTACACTAACATACACCTTTTCTTTTTCTATTGCTTTGTGCCAACTCTAGGCTGTGGTTGTGCACGTTCACTCTCTCTGTAGCCGTGGGTGCAGTTCTCCTCCTGCCCATTTCCATCCTGTCCAACGAAGTCCTGCTGACTTTTCCGCACAACTACTACATGCAGTGGCTCAACGGGTCGCTTATCCATGGTACACAAAAACACACACTCTCTCATAAACACGCACACGCACACATTTTAACGACAGTTAATGACTGCACTCAGATTTGATTGATGTTAAAGTCAAAAGCACAAACATAAAAAAAGCGATGATTGACATTATAGGGCTGTTTTTTTGGTATTAGGCCAGGTTTGGTTTACTCATGCAAACCTTGATTGACATTCACTTATGAGTATTGGCACTAAACACCATGGCTAAGCTTTTAGTAATAACAGTAGTACAGTGTCCTCCACTAATATTGGCACCCTTGGTAAATATGAGCAATGAAGGCTGTGAAAAATTGTCTTGATTTGTTTAACATTTGATATTTTGCTTAAATAAATTCACAAAAATACTCTGCTCTCATATATATCAAACAACTGCAAACACAACACAGGTTTACCCAAAAATGTTAAATATATTTGTTAAAAGTTTAAACAATAAAGACAGTTTTTTGCAGCCTTCTTTGCTCATATTTACCAAGGGTGCCAATATTAGTGGTGGGCACTGTACTTCAGTGTTATGTGGGAAATTCAGACAGCACGTGCAAAGTAATTTTCTGTTACCTCACCATGGCGCAAAAGATTTCTAGCAACCATTCTGAAGACACTGAGCTCCTACAATGCAGTCAGTTAATGTACTTGTAGACAAAATCTTTATCATTATTAGAGTTTTATATAATAAAGTCATTGCTGCTGGATTGTTGATCTGATTTCATGCGTTCTTTTTGTTATGCAGGTCTCTGGAACTTGGTCTTTCTCTTTTCCAACCTCTCCTTGGTCTTCCTCATGCCCTTTGCTTACTTCTTTACAGAGTCAGAAGGCTTTGTTGGTTCCAAAAAGGTAATCAGCATTTCTAACTTTGTAACTCCTCAGTCATATATCATGAATGCACCGATTGATTTGCCCATTGATTTATCTTGCAAAAATCAGCACATTGAGTCAACATGCCTGTGTGTACTGACATGCCTGTGTTTTGTAGTGACATGCCTGTGTGTGTACTACTCTCTCTTTTCATTTCGGCTTTTCCCTAGTTCAGGGGTTGCCACAGTGAATCAGTCTAGTGTGGCCTAACGAAAATCTGTGTGTACTACTACTACTAATAATTCTTTACATTTATATAGCGCTTTTATTTCTAGAAACTCAAAGTGCTTTACGTAGTATGGGGGAGGGAATCTCATCAAACACCACCAGTGTGTAGCATCCACCTGGATGATGCGACGGCCGCCATAGTGCGCCAGAATGCCCACCACACACCAGCTATTGGTGGAGAGGAGAGAGTGATGTAGCCAATTCAGACATGGGGATTATTAGGAGGCCATGATTGAGAAAGGCCAATGGGGGAATTTCACCAGGACACCAGGGTTATACCCCTACTCTTTTACGATAAGTGTCCTGGGATTTTTAATGACCACAGAGAGTTAGGACCTCAATTTAACGTCTCATCCGAAAGACGGTGCTGACATGCCTGTGTGTGTAGTGACATGCCTGTGTGTGTAGTGACATGCCTGTGTGTGTAGTGACATGCCTGTGTGTGTGTGTAGTGACATGCCTGTGTGTGTGTGTAGTGACATGCCTGTGTGTGAGTGTAGTGACATGCCTGTGTGTGATTTTGTTACAGGGTGTCATGGCCCGGGTGTACGAGACCACTGTGATGCTGCTTCTGCTCAGTCTACTGGTGCTTGGCATTGTGTGGGTGGCATCAGCGCTCCTCCATGATAACATGGCCAGGGAAAATCTCTATGGTGTGTGTGTGTGTGCTAGAGAACACCTTTCTTTCTGATGCACTTTAACATGTATAGTTCATTGTGTAAGTAAGAAATAAAACCTGTTTATAAGAAATGAATCAAGTGAGATTCTGTTAGCACCCTGAAGCTGATCACAATCTGAAGTCTTTTATTCGTCTTATACCGCAGCATTTTACATTTTTATTAACTAATGAACATGTATATTGTTGTGTAGAAAGTTCACAGAACATTGTTACGTTATAGCAGCTATACACAGTGGTTTCATTATCAACCTATTTTTCTCCCTCTCTTGAAGTTACAGTTTGTCATGTTACAGAGAAACCGCAAAGCCCTCTATCTTAAAGACTTTACCATGTCAGAAAAATTGGATTTACAGCTTTATCTTTGATTTATCACGACGCGTCACTGGATACTCTTTTCAAATATGTTAAATAAACGTCTCCACAGACAAAACTCGCCATATGAACAATTAAAAATCTGTTCATATGGAGCGTCTGCCACAAAAGACCCTTGTATGTTGTCACAATAGAAATAATAATGTTTTAGAATGAATGCTTTAATATAAACCTTGCAGCTCTCAGAATTGCTGTTATAGAAAATTGATTATTGAATCAAGCATTCAACAGCACTGTGGTATAATTATTCTTGCAAGAGGAAAGGACTTCTTTTTCTCCAGTTACATTATTTCTTACTGAAGACAGAAATGCAGTAAACAAAGCTTCTAAAAGTGTCTTTGTATAAAGTGTAAAGTCTTTTCTATTTCATTTCAGACCTGTGGGAGTATTACCTGCCCTATCTCTATTCTTGCATCTCACTGTTCGGAGTGCTGCTGCTATTATGTAAGTGTATGGTTGGAGTGAACAGAGGTTTATAATACAGTTATAATGTCCTTAAAACCTTATATTCATATGTTTTGTCATGGTGAAATTTTTTTTTTGTTGTTCAGTTATCTTTGATAAAATTCTAAATCAAATACAGACTTGTCTAGTATAAGCTAGAATGTCGGTGGTGTCAGAGTTTGCAATAATGTTAATGCGTTTGCTTATGGACCAGAGTGTGTCCAATCGTTTCTTGAATGAATAAGAGTTCCACTGGTTTCTGCTTGGATTAGTTCTTGTTTTAAGATATGCAATGAAGGGGGTGAGGGGTGATGGGTGATGGGTGATGGGAGGGGGGGGGGGGCAAATTTGTGGTTGATCTAATTGTGCTGACGGTTCTCCGTTTCTTTTCAACAGTGTGCACTCCCTTTGGAATGTCACGAATGTTCAGCATCACTGGAAGTTTATTGGTTAAACCACGGGTAAGCATGCAAGATGTAGGGTTTAGGGGTTCCCAAGCATTTTGGGCGGATGACCATCCAATTGGGCATTATGCATTTTGTGAGATCTCAAGCCATGACCACCCTATATTTTTATTAAATTCCAGATTTATAATTTAGGACTACTTTTTGAACATTTTGAACATTTTTTTTTATGTCAGTAACATGTGTAATATACTAAATCACCAAAAAAAAAAACAAAGGCTTGGAAAGGCTGAGCTTACACACTGGACACAGCTTTTTCGACATGTCAGGTGTGTTTGAAAGTGTGCATCTCTTTCTGCCGTCAGATTCAAAGGAGTAAAACACTATGGGGTTTGTTGTAGGAAAATAATCCAGTCTGTTGTGAAGCAAAAGGCCTGGTTTAAACTTGACGTGTGACAGATGTGGTGGCAACGTAAGCAGCATTGTTCACATACTTGCCTGTGTACTTTTACATCTGGAGGATTAAACGCGACATTCACGAGAAGCCACGTCAGAGCCAAAACAACCCTGGGTGTCAATTTTCCGGGTTGAACCGTTTCGCACACCGCAGTGTTAAACACGCTGATGAATTCTGTTTCTTTTTTCCGCTGTCGAAAATTCTAAGAAAACATTCAGTGAAAATTCAGAAGACTGGTACTAGTACATAACCATGTGATTTGTGACAATGCTGATTTGTTTAGTGAAGGTAGATGGACAGGAAATTTGTCTTCTTTTTTTTTTTCTTTTCTCCCATTCATTACTGCAGCATGTCATAGCATGTACACTTGTTTGAATGCCAGTAACATTTCAGAGTAGTAGCACACACAATCTGTTTTTATAGTTCTATTTCGATTATTAATTTGTAAAATAAATGAATAATTCAAAAGAGAAGAATGTGACCCCATTTGTGAATTAAGCGACTCCTAGTTTGGGAACCCCTGTATTAAGTGATGTTTAAAATGTGACAAGTGTAGAACTTTTTTTTGGGGGGGGGGGGGGGAGTACTTGAACTTAGACATGTGTGGAGCTGTGTAATTATTGTAGCCTTTTTACACACTGATTTGTGAATAAACAAGCCTTTCATGAAGACATGGAGAGAGGTAAAAAGGAAAATGGCAAAAGCTGAACAGAGTTTTCAAAGTGATGTTGATGATTGTGTCTTGTTATACAGCTGCTGGAGGATGTGGAGGAGACGATGAACTGTGCTGTGTTTGAAGAGGCTTCTCTATCCAGGAAACTCAACAGTGAGTAAGGGATTGTGAGTGACATGATCCTCTATAACTGCTGTAACTGCTCTATTAATTACTAACTTTTCTCTCTCTCTCTCTCTCTCTCTCTCTCCCTCTCTCAGATAACAGCACCTCCTGCTGGCTGATCCTGAATATAGAGGCAATGAAGAGGCAGTTTGTGAGCATACAGGCCAAGCGCATGGCTCTGGGTGAGAACCCTCGACTTATATGTAGGACTGTAGATTCACATGAATCCCATCTGTATCACACTCAACATTCATCACTAATGCCCCCCCCAGAGACTCGGAGGAAGGCGTCTGCGTGGCAGCGTAACCTGGGCTACCCACTGGTCATGCTGCTGCTCCTAGCTTTAACTGTAAGGATGAGTATTTATTTTTTATTTATTTATTTTTATTATGCTGATTCTTATTTTGTTATGATGCTGAGGTTTGTCGATATTGCTTTTCAGGTGGTGTGTGTGCTGATGGTGTGTTTTCACGTGCTGGAACTGCTTTTCGATGAGTCCGCCATGCCCAGAGGAATGGAGGTAAGATTTCTTTACACGCTCATTTCAGTGACACATGACTGACCAGCTATGTATGTATGTATGTATGTATGTATACATGTGCTACATTTATTGCTGCTACACTAGATAATAGTTTACACATTTAACATATGTGTAGCACTGTGCCTAACTAATATATATATATTTTTTTTAAATCACAGGATCCACACCTGGGTTTGGCTTCCTTCTCTATGTTTGGCTCTCTGGGGGCCACTATGCAAGTTGTTCTTATCCTGTATCCTTTGTCCGGGCATGTATTATTTTGATCAAAATCGTTTGCTTGAGTCACTGGTGAACATTTATCGCTGTGTTCGATTCCAAATGCGCTTCTCTGAAGCCTCGTCTCTTCTCACATGGCATGCAAAATGCTGTGGAAAACCAGCTTTTAATCAAGAGTCCATGATTAAGTGTGTTAACGCCTCTGTTTGAAGCAAGGGCGTAGGTTTGGTCTCAATATTGGTAGAGACAACCACCCACCCAACCCGGGGAAAAAAAAAGGACTGTTTAATGTTGACAACCAAGATCTGTATTTACATTTAAATACAAATTATATAAAGGAACAGATCAAAGACTAAAAGAAAGTAAACTATGAAATTACTTGTTGACGGAAAAGAGGGAGGAAAAAAAAAAGTTTTGCATCCAACATCAACATTCTTCATGATAGTCCTTGGTGTCTATTTAAACAATCCAAACAGATGCCTACGTCGGTCATTGACAGATACAAACTGTTGGCAAACATCTTTAAGATCTACTTGGTCAAAGACCTCTTGATATACATGGCATACAGCTACATTATTAAGGTGCTGCTGAGACATGGTAGATCTTATCTGGAAGATATGATCCCGTCATAGACCTTTGGCTTCCTCACTCATTCACTCATAATCTCATGTTCAGCAAGCTAAAGATTTTCCACAAGGGGGCATTGTGTAACAGTGGTGCTTAGTTTCAACGTCTCTATAGAGAGCCATCAGAAGTTTACATGAGTTAGCACTAGAGATACCAGCGCTGACTATAGATGCCTGGTTGTAGTTCCAGGAACCTTTTTGGTTCCTGTTGCAAAGTCGGTATTTGTTCCTAAGCAGATCCAGGAACTGTTGATAGTATAAACATCACCAATTGGTCAAACACAAGCTTCACTGATAACCCCTTACTCACCATAGTGTTGTGTTGTTTTTTTTTTTGTTGTTGTTGTTTTTTTTTTTGTTTTTTTTACACACTCCAACCAGTGAATAATTTCCATGATGCTTTTGTTTTATATACAAGTGGTGAGTCAACGATATCCTTGGAATATTCTGTGCATGCAAATAAATCTTTTTTTTTTTTTTTTTTTTTTTTTTTTTTAAAGATCACTTTCGTATATGTTGCTGTACGTTTGCTGTGTGCTAAACATATATAACCATGACACAGCATGGCCTCTGGTGATATATATCTACTTAGTCATTCATTCAACTTCAGTAAGTGCTTTATCCTGGTCAAGGTTGTTGTGAATCTGAAGCCACACTGGATGGGATGTCGGTTAATCACTGAACACCATGCACACACACATTAACACTCATACCTAGTGGTTAATTCATATTCGCTGATTCCACTACCAGCATGTTTTTGGGGAGGTGTGGAGGAAACCGTAAAACCCAGAGAATACCCCTACAGACAGGATTTAGTCGGGGTGGCTGTGGATCACGTGGTAGAGCAGGTTGTCCACTAATCGTATGGTCGGCGGTTCGATTCCCGGCCCACATGACCTCCCGAAGTGTCCTTAGGGAAAGACACTGAACCCCAAGTTGGTCCCGATGGCAAGTTGGCGCCATGCATGGCAGCTCTGCTACCATTGGTGTGTGAATGGGTGAATGAGACACAGTGTAAAGCGCTTTGGATAAAAGCGCTATATAAGTGCAGACCATTTATTTACCATGTAGAGAAAATACAAAACTCCACATTGTAACCGTAACAACAATAATCGCAGGATTGAACTCTGGGCTCTTTGAGCTGTGAGGTGGCAATGCTATCTGCTGCCAAACTGTGTTGTTATTTCATGTTCAAATGATAAGATCACAGGCTTTTGGACTGGATATGTTTTGGCCCTTAATCCTGGATAATGCTAGCTATCTGATGGTGTCTTCAGTGGTGGGTTTCTACAGCTCTCCTCTCTTCAGCAGCCTTCTGCCTCGAGCTGAAGACACGAACCTCACACAGGTACAGACACTTCACACACTTATTAGAGTGCAGAAATGCTCACACATTCATTTTTTTTTTTAAACACGTTCTCACACTTTGGGCTTGTGTGCGTCTCTACAGATCATAGGGAACTGTGTGTCTCTCCTGGTGCTCAGTTCGGCTCTGCCTGTGTTCTCCCGTACTCTGGGTAAGCTATGCTGTGATAAAACTGTTGTGAGTTGTGTATTTGTTAGATGAAAACATGAAGACTGTTTCAAAACTAGAGCCTTCTGCCAAGTAATGTTGCTTGTGATGTGGTGTTCACAAGAGTGTGTTTTAACAAACCGTATCAATTCGCTTCTTCTTTTCATTTAATGTGTGATGAAATTCATTGTTTTTCCTCTGATCCTGAATTGTATTTAGGAATCACAAGGTTTGATCTGCTTGGGGACTTTGGACGGTACAACTGGCTGGGAAACTTCCACATAGTCTTCCTGTATAATATGCTTTTCGCTGGTCTCACCTCCGCCTGTTTAATCAACACGGTCACGTGGGCCGTGCAGAGGGAACTCATCCGTGCCTTTGGTTAGTTTTACAACTTTCTTTTCAGGATGTTACTGATGCCTCTGTGTAGTTTTCCATTCATCCCTTGTGTGCAAAAGTTGCTTAGATGGATTATTAGAATTGATTGTGGCCTTCTCATCACATGAGAAGTGTGTGTGTGGGGTGGGGGTTAAAAACATTAATCGTGTTACATTTCTTTTCTGATACTTGGTTACACATTAATAGTGCCAATCCTGTCAGGATGCCACTAGCTTCTTGAGCAGTTGTAGCCCACTTTTTAAGTTTTCTATAGGCGTGAGGTCTAATAGCCAAGAACTGATGATCTTGTTTCAATTGATATTCGACATGTGCGCAATGTACTGACAATGTACAATAGCGCTGGCGGTTCTGTTAACTAGGGCTGCACTAATATATATGTGTGTGTGTGTGTGTGTGTGTGTGTGTGTGTGTGTGTTTTCATTTGGTCTTTGGGTTAGGTGTTTCCAGAGCAGGACATGTTTCCCTATGGGTTGGTCTCTTTTCCTCAGATAGAAAGAGGACAATTCTCTCAGGAAAGTGAAGGGGGACAGCAGGGGAGTAGGGTTCCCTAGGGGGCCGAAGACTAAATGTCAAACCCCTTCTCCAGCACACGCACACACGCGCGCACACACCATCTGCCCTCCACCAAATACAAATAACCCGGCAGAGCACACCCCAAACTCACTCACGAGACAGATGGTATCTCTCACTGGGTTTGCATTTACATCATTTAGCAGACACCCTTATCCAGAGCGCTATACAGAAGTGCTCCTCGTGCTCGTACAAATAGGTCAGGGTCTAAGAATACTATCAAGATCAAATTGTGTTTGAGAGAGTGCTTTTGGTTTAATTGATTCTGCTTTGCCCTTAAACTTTGCTCTCAAGATCAGGGTTATTATAGACTCTTTGTCAAAAGGGGCAAAGTAAATCTAAAAAAAAAAAGTCTAACTTGAAACCAGCTGTGAATGGGAAATGCTTTCCACATAGAACCTTTAAATTGTAAAAGTTGTGACTACGAACTGAAATAAAATAAACAAAGCAAGAATTTGTCTTATAACAGAGATGTATCAGTTACATACTGTATATATTTAACTATTTTGTATATATTATATTTATTAGGAACATCTGTACACCTGCACACTCATGCAGTTATCTAATCAGCCAATCCTGTGGCAGCAGCGCAATGCAAAAAATCATGCAGTTACAGGTTAAGAACTTTAGGTAATGTTCTCATCAAACATCAGAATGAAGAAAAAGTATGATCTCTGTAACATTGATCGTGGCATGGGTGTTGGTACCAGATGTTTCAGCCTGTAGAACATCTGCTCAAAGGACCTTTTTTTGTTTTTCGCACCATTCTGTGTAAACTCCAGCGACTGCTGTGTATGAAAATCACAGGACGTCAGTAGCTTATGAAGTAATCAAACCAGCCCTTCTGGCACCAACGTCCATGCCATGGTTAAAGTCACAGAGATCATACTTTTTCCCCCATTCTGATGTTTTGATGTGAAAATGATCTGAAGTTCTTGAGCTGTATCTGCATGATTTTATACATTGCGTTGCTGCCGTATGATTGGCTGAATGGCTAACTGCATGAAATGTAGATCCAATGAAAATAGTATAAAATGAAAGTAATTTAACATTTTTTGCTTACCGTCTTCTTTCCATGAACAGGTCTCCATCGCCTGCCTTTTACCGTGTCCCGATCGGCAGTCCATGTCAGGCTCCTGTTGACAAGTGGACTCTCAAAAATCCAGTGATTTTAGCACTTTTCTGGTACATCAGTGGAGGAAGTATTTTTAAATGCAGTGGAAGATTTCAGACCAGAGGCAAGACGTGTTCAGTATGTCAGCCTACGGATGACCAGAAGGCTGGTGGAGGAATGAGGTGTCTTGCAGTCTGGTGAAGGTCAAAGCAGCTGCCTGTGAAGTGATGATCATCGCTTCACCTACAGGACCTCAAGCGTTTAAGCTTTCACTGCAGGTTTTATTGCAGGTACCGTGTGGCTCCACAAACACGGGAAGTTCTTCAAGAGGGGTCAAGGCTGCCTTCAGGTTCTCTAAAGGTCATGTGTTTACATTTTCTGACCAAATGCCTTAATGAAACATGCGCACTGGCTGTCAGAGGTGCGACTCCGACACCTAAACATTCACTGACGCTATTTCAGAGAATGACCTCATAAACTCAACTGTCCCTTTCCTGTTAAGCTCGGCCAAGACGCCTTCCTCCCACCCACCACTATTTTTAGTGTGCATCCATCCCATTGCTGTTCTTCAGTGGGTCTTAATGACACTTTCGGAGGAAGGCCGTCGCAGGAAGCCCAGTTTGATGAGAGAGGGAGGATACAGGATGCTCTTTACATTTTGATGAAACAACCTCGTTAGAGTGAATAGGGAGTATGTTTCTCCTCGTGGAGTTTTTTTTCCCCTCAGTGTTCAAAAAGCTCTTAAGCGCCAAGTTAATGTTTTATAGTTGAGTTTCATGTGAAGCTTAATTCAAACTTGCCTTCGAGATCCTTTTGTGATAAATCCAGGTTTTTAAAACTGTCTTGGACCATTGTAACTGTGAATATTATTTTTTTATGTGGTAATTAAGCATGTGCAATAATATATTTGTAGTGTGTGTTGGATGTGAGATTATGTTCCATCAGTGCCAGTCCTAAATACATGACACGCAGTGTTTAGTCTCTGAAATGCAAACACTTTTTAATTACTGATATACAGGGAGAATTAGCTTGCATAACTGACGGTGATGCCGCTTTTCTTCTCTGGGACTATTTATAATCGTTTTTTGTTTTTTTGTGTGTGTGTGTGTGTGTGTGTGTGTGTGTGTGTGTGTGTTTTACAAACTATTTATACCTTTCGCTTTTACTTCATTTGCTGTATCAGCATGTTTTAAACAAATGTTCTACAAGCAATGGCCAGAAGGGGACAGTGTATTCCAGTCAGACTGCAAGGTTTTATTTAATGTGCTTTATTTCTCCTCCGATGGAATGGCATTGAAAAATCTTTCCTTTTTTTTTTTTTTTTTTTTTTTTTTTTTTTTTTTTT
Source organism: Ictalurus furcatus (assembly GCF_023375685.1). Taxonomy (NCBI): domain Eukaryota; kingdom Metazoa; phylum Chordata; class Actinopteri; order Siluriformes; family Ictaluridae; genus Ictalurus; species Ictalurus furcatus. The sequence goes on from NC_071269.1 coordinate 20,710,529, forward strand.
TTTTTTGCTCTCTTACACTACCTTATCAATGATGAGCTCACTTTTTCCACAATATGCATTTGTATTGCACAATATGCGTATTGTATATGCATGTGGTTGATGTAGCTGGTAGAAAGATTGAAAGTCATTTTGAGCTGTCTTAATTAGCAATTATGATCTAATCGGTCTTTAATTGTTAAAAAGGTTTTTTTTTTTTTTTAAATCCAAAGAAAAATCTGTACCAGTCTGTACCAATACAATGACAAGGGTATAAAAACATTAATGAATTTGCCAAACACAATTACACACTGTTTACATTGTCTGTTAATGAACATTTGAATCACACAAAAGAACAATAAATGTATTTTCATCCGTTTTTTTTTCTTCTAAACACTGTGTCTTTGTCCTTTGTGTAGGAAGATTGTTAGTTACTTGAATGGCTGTAAAGGGCAACAGTTGAAGTACATCTTTCCAGAAGTGTTGCGTAAAAGGATTAAAGTTCCTGTCATGCTAAGCGCTATGCCACCTCTTCGATTCCGTCCTTGTTTTGTTGGGCTTGTGTGCCCTTTTTTTATTTTTATTTAGACGCCTACCCACTATGCAGAGCTGTCCAGCTTTAATCAGCAGCGCCTTTGTGTCCAGGGTCTGTCAGCACGCCTGTAGAAAGGGACACAATGCTGCTTCTCCAGCCTCTGCTTTCCTCCACGCAGATGCCCCTGGCACATAAACCTCTACATCATCATCATCATCATCATCATCATCAGAGCCCCGGCCACGTGCACTCTCTCCTTCACCGCCCTACCACTGGCGTCCGTTTTCTGTGACTAGTGTTCATTTCCTTTTCCTTTTTGTCCATCATTCGGAACAGAAAAAGAAGCCCCGGTCTTCTGATTGCCATTTCTTGTCGGATGTCTTAATTGAGGATAGTTTTGATTTTTGTAGCTGTTTTCTCTCTGTGTTTCCTCTGTGCAAGTGCTGATAATAACCTACGCAACAGCAGACACTCTATGTACATGGAAACATTTTCTTTTTAAATAAGGTTTTTTTTTTTGTTTAGTTTTTTTAAATGCACCTATTCCTCTTAGTTACCATTGACATGGATTATTTAGGAAAGAATGGAAACTCTTGTTTTTTGCGTACATTTTCTTTCCTTATCAGCTTATCTTATTGGGGGTTGGGGGTTCTGGGCAGAAGTCCTTGTCGCAAATTCATTGTATTTCTCTTCCTGAAGGTGGTGTAAAGGGTGGACACACATCACAGCTTTAGTGTAACTGAGGCCATTTGACTGGTCAGATTTACTTCAGCATATCGGACACAAAGCGGGACACAGCCGGCTTTTCGTGGGATGTGATAGGCTATCTTTATTGTCAAAGCATAAGAATGAAGAGGGGGGAAAAGACTTAGATTAGCTTTTTGAAGTGTGAGCCAAAGTGCACTAGGAGTTATTATTCCTACAGGCAAATAGAAAACTGGTGGCAGGAAAAGGCGAGACTTCTTGTTAATCGGCTGATAATAGGCCATGCTGTCCGCCTGCCCGTGCGTACCCACACCCTCACTGCACACTCACAGCACACTTACTTCACACACTTCACAAGAGATTAATACTGTGAGCACAATTTTGTGAAATTTTTACATTTTGGCAACACAGTTAGCTGATTTGACCTTTTTTGTGTCCAACTGATTTTACCTTTTCAAATATGTACATAAGGTAAGGATAAACACCATTTTAAACATTTAAACAAAGTGTCTTATACAACATCCTATGTGCATATTTCAGATAAATAACTTTAATAAAACATTAATAAAACCTCTACAGCACTTTTTAACACCGTTCTTGCCTCTCCCAGCCCACTATAACTACACTTTACCTTCAAATACAATCATTTAAATACTTCACAATCATATTTGTATTAATGTGTGACCTCATTTCTGAAACATAATTTTTCCATTAGTCACCCATTATAGGTTAGGAAAAATATACACTATACATTCACCCTTATTAAATACTTGGAATAATCAAAATTATTCCAATTTACATGTTCAACAGAAAGTTGTGTCATCCAAATTGCCCGAGGACTGAGATTTTTTTCTCTCTTAATTTTCAATGATACTGTCATGTTGACTAATGTGGTCACAAATTTTACGTAACTCATAAGAATGCCCTGAATGTCTTCATGACATTCTATAATGTCTTCTAAAACATCAATCCTGTTACTTATTTAAGAGCAAAATGCAGCTGCTTACCTTATGAAAAATAGGATTGTTAGCTGAAATGGGTTAACAATAGTAATTTGTGAATGGGTAAATGTATAACTTTTTTTCTTTTTTTTTTTTTTAATTTTAATTCTGATGCCACTTGACATGACTATAAATAACAGAAAACCAACAGGATAGTTTCTCAATTGTGAATTGTCTGCTAGTGATATAAAATAAAGCACCTGAAGTGGTAAAATGAAAAAATAATAAAAAGAACACCAACAATTTAAAATCAGACCCCTCTACTCTGTTCCACATTAATCCTGAACACTCGAGAACATACAACATACAGTCATGTGGGGAAAAAAAGTACAAACTTTTTTTTGTTTGCTTGTTTTTTTTTTTTTTTTTTTTTTTTTTTACATATTTGGACAATCAAATATTTGATCCATTTTGAAGCAGTGCCTATTAATAAAGGTGATACACTCTATTAAACGACACATAAAATTGTCCTTTTGTAGTAACTTTCACAATTTAAATGAACAAAATATAAACCAGATCTATCATGTGGAAAAAGTAAGTACACCCCTACATTTATCACACCTTCAAATCCATAAAATTAGAATCAGGTGTTGAAGATTGGGTGTCAGTGATTATAACCTGCTTAGGGAGTGCAGGAGAAACCTTTCTAATTTAAACCTCTCATATCTAGTGTCTGGTGTTCCCTTTGTTATTGAGATGTGTGGTGTCATCATGCCAAGATCTTAAGAGTTCTATAAGGCCTTCAGAAAAAAGGTTGTGGAACTGAAAGAATATTGCATGGAAGAATGGTCATAAATTCTAGCAAGCCGATGTCAGAGACTGGTGGACAATTATGCAAAACGCCTACAATAAGTTATTTCTTCTAAAGGGGACAACACTAGCTTCTCAGACCAAGGGTGTTCTTACTTTTTCCACAGAAGAATATCACATCTATTTTATATTTCTGTTTAATACATGATTGAACATTTTATTTTCCTTGTGGATATGTTCAAGTATATCAACTTTATTAATAGGCACTGTTTCAAAAATGATCAACGTTTGCTTGTCCAAATATGTCAAAAAAAGCGCCAACAATTCCCATGGGGTGTACTTATTTTTTCACACGACTGTACATGATAGAAAACAAGTTCTGTATATTTTTTGGAAAGACGACAGCAGTTCTTAGACATGTAGCAAAAGTGCTGAGATATTTTTTTTTCTTTTGACCTCTAACCTGCTTGCCTTGGGGCCAGGAAGTTCCACCCTGGTTAGCTATTGTCCAGCCTTTTGCAGCATCACTGCTGTCACACGATGGCAAATCTAAATCTCGTGTTGAAAAGTGGCTCCATATATTATACGCATGACGTAAGGGCTAAAAGGATGCCACGATCATGGTAGGACATATATCACAGCATACTGTCATAAACATACTTACAGATCATCCTCTTCTGTCATCCTGTGTCTCATGGTGTTCAGCTGTGACAAGAGTGTTATGTGAGGTCATCAAAGTTTGTGTGTTGTTGCTATTGAAACCTAATGCAGGTCCTCACAAATCACACTCTTGTTGGGATGCAGCACCCTGCTTTTTCCTGCACTGATAACAGAGTTGAAACAGCTTAGAATGGCCTGCTTGAACTGCTCATGAGGAGAGTCTGCTCCTTGACCGTCCTTGCCATCAGCTTCTCTGTCAGGAAATAGAATCAGAGTGTCTAATCAGCTTTTCAAAAAATTTCCAGTCTAACATACATCCTCTGGTCAGTCCTATGTTTGGAGTGCTTGTTATATACACATGCATATACACAGTTGTATGTTATGGCTACGATTTCAGCTACGGGCCTTATCTGATGGACATCTCATGACAGATGATTAGAAGCCAGTGGAACTAAGAGCTTTATAAATGACTCAGCATCTAATTTTACTGAAGCTGAGCATGCTGGCATGAACTCAACAGCAGCATACTATTCTGAGCCCAGGTGCAGTCACAAGCCCACTGTGACGGGGAACAAAGCGAGCCGGAGTAACTCTGGCAGGAAAGATCTCGTTTTCTGTGCTGTGGCTGTTCAGGAAACATGGCCATTCATGGCACCACATACTCCCATCCTGAAATAGGGGAGTGAGGTCAGTAAAACCCAAGAGGTGGAGGCCAAGATCTTCATTTTAAAACATTGTTTATTTTTTTCATACAAGTCTTTTAAGGTTTCATAGTTCCTATTTCCTGGTTTCTATTCTATAATAAATGAATATCTGGACAATAGTCAGCACCATGTATGGATTATATTTCTCCAGTAATGTACAGTTTACAATGTTTTATTGTTCTCTCATTTTCTCATTTTCCTCCTACCTCTGAGGTTGGGGGTTCGATTCCTGCTTCTGCTCTGGGTGCGTGGAGCTTGCATGTTCTCCCCGTGCTTTGGGGGTTTCCTCTGGTTACTCTGGTTTTCTCCCCCAGTCCAAAGACATGCATCGTAGGCTGATTGGCATTTCCAAATTGTCCATAGTACATGAATGGTTGTGTGATGTGTGTGTGATTTTGCCCTGCGATGGGTTAGCACCCTGTCCATGGTGTCCCATGCCTTGTGCCCTGAGTTCCCTGGGATAGGCTCCAGGCTCCCCGTGACCCTGTGTAGGATAAGAGGTACAAAAAAGGGATGGATGAGTTGTATATGTGTTGGATAGTTGATATCCTAATGAACTCTACCAGGCCATGTAGTGAATTTGGGGGGGGGGGGGGGGGAGGTTGAGGATTGTTTGGTAACAAAGGCTACACTTTTCTATAGATGATATGTTCCAATGATATGTTTTGATGTTGTATCACTATTTTTGATAATACACCTTTTGAACACTATAACGATTTGCAGTCAGTGGATAGTGGTCCCACTTCACAGCTCCAGGTCCCCGGTTCAATCCTGAGCCTGAGTTACTGTCTGTGTGTCATGTTGCATGTTCTCCCTGTGTCTGCATGGGTTTCCTCCATCCCAATATCATGCTGCTGGTTAATGGATTGCTTATGCTACCTTGCCCCTATTTGTGAGTGTGTGTGCATGGTGCTCTGTGAAGAACTGGTATCACATCCTAGTTCACACTGAGGTTTGCTGGAAAAGGCTCCAGGTCTGGATTGACCCTGACCAGGATGAAGTGGTTACTCAAGATGAATGAATAAATGTTCCTGTTTGAAGAGCTATGTTGTTTTCTGTGACCGCTGTCTGTTTTTTTTTATTTCTCTCTACCCTCACGCAACACAGTGTCCTGTCTTGGACAATATTTCATTGCACTGCATGGACAGTAAATGAGAGTTTTCCTGGGGATATTCAGGGCAATCTCTAACCTTTTTTTCCTGTCTGTCATTTTGGGCCTAAATAAATTATCTTAGTTGCCAAAGTTCTGGATGCATATTGGAGGTCAGCGGAAATCAGCGCAATATCTTTCTCTGCTTTATTTTTCTTCCCCCTCTTGTTCATATTGTGACAATAAGAATCTTTCGGTCATCTAAATCCATTGTTCTAGAAACGTAAAAATATATAGAGCACATGGGCGTTCCCTACTGAAAAGCCCTAAGTGCACAGGGACCACAATTAGTTCACATCTTTTTTGAAATGGAGCAAACAAAGGAAGGGAAACCTAGATAGTGTCTGTAAGCTACTGGTCATACTCTTAGGTAGGAAGTCAAATTAATGTCAACGACTCTTACTTTTATCCCTTATTTTCAATGTTACTTTTAATAATACACTACAGAGTAGGCCTTGTATTTGCTAAATAGTGAGGTGTTTATTCACTGATGAATTTCATTAAAATCAACTATACATATCTTCTACATTTGTATATCTGTACATTTTCCTCACTCTAATTCATGCTAATGTAACAAATATGTATAAGTTTAAAGTATAGGCGTGCACAGCAACATTTGCAGTTTTGAATCACTTATTAAAGTCTTATTTGTGTCCAGCTGGACTATATGAATGCTTTAAAAGTTTTAACCCTGTAAGAATCAATTCAACACAGTGACAGTTAGTTCAATACTGTAAGCTGTTAATTCAGCAATGTAGTCAAACACTCAAAAAATAGTACAAAAAAATTACCTAGGGAAGTTTCACATGTTCTCCCATGTGTTTGTGTAGGTTTCCTCTGGGTTCTCTGGTTTCCTCCCACATCCACCATGCAGATAGATGCTAAACTGCCTCTCTGAAAGAGTGTGTTTATGACACACGCTGGCATCCCATCTAGGGTGAATTTTCTCACCTTGCACTCTGTCTTCCTGGGATAGACTCCAGAACCTCCAGAACCAGACCCTGACCAGGATAAAGTGGTTACTGAAGATGAATGAATGTATGAATAAATGGTACATTTTCTTGTTGTTGGTGTGGTACATCTTTTGTTCCTTTAATATGCATCTTGTCATAAATACACTGTAATAATAGCTTTATAAATTTTGCACTAATTTCCTGCAACAGAGTGACTCAAAGATCAACTAGCCAGCATTGATTCAACCTCCACCATGGAATTAACTTGTACTAAAAGATTGCGTTGAGCTAGTTGTGATAGCTCAGTGGTTAACGTAAAGTGCGTTCAAATACCAATACTTCCAAACTGCCTTAGTTGGGTCCTCAAGTAAGACCCTTAACCCTCAGCTCACTTGTATCCTGCACCAACTGTAACTTGCTTCTTTTTAAAAGCATCAGCCAAATGAGCCAATATACTGGATCATGTGTTATTTTATACTATGTATATATTACAGTACTGTAGTATTGTATTACAGTACAATTTTTTTTTTTTTTTTTTACAGTGTATAGTATAACTTTAAAACGACACACAGACACATAAATGTACCGTAATTATCCATCCATCCATTTTCTACACCACTTATCCCACAGGGTGACAGGGAACCTGGAGCCTATCCCTGGGAGAATCGGGCACAAGGTGGGGTACACCCTGGACAGAGTGCCAATCGATCGCAGGGCAGAATCACACAACGGATTCGGGCACAATGTGGGGTACACCCTGGACAGAGTGCCAGTTCATCGCAGGGCACAATCACACACACATTCACACACGCATTCATACTATGGACACTTTGGACATGCCAATCAGCCTACCATGCATGTCTTTGGACTGGGGGAGGAAACCGGAGTACCCGGAGGAAACCCCCGCAAACACAGGACAGCGGTGGGAATCGAGCCCCCAACCCTGGAGGTGTGAAGTGAAGATGCTAACCACTAAGCCACCTGTAACATAATTATATTTTTGTCTAAAGCTTTAAAGGTACAGTACATGCATCGTTCTAGGTAAAAGGAGATACAGGAATGCAGTTTAGTACCCATTAAAAAAAAAAACTTGTAAAAGATAAAGCAATAAAATGTATACATTGTGTGGAATGAATCAGTGCTCTTATAGGGTATTCTTAAGGTGAGGTCTTTAGGCTGCGACGGTGAAGTGGAAGCGCGTGTGCGGACAGCGCGCAGGAAGGGAGGGGGGCGGTCCTGCCCTGTCCTGTCCTGTCCTGTCCTGTCCGCTCACATAAGCATGCAGTCAGAGCGGAGCTGTTTAAAAGCGCTCGCGACACACCGGCAAATCCTCGGTACTCCAGCAGCGGCAGGAAGTCTACACTTTCATTTCAGCGCGTTCACCGCCAGCCTGGTGATTATATCGCGGTAGATTATTAAGGACAGCTGGAAGAAACTTGTTTCTGTGCGGAGCTGTCCAAGGTGCGGGAACACTGAGGATGGGATTTAGGATGAGACACCTGCGGCTGTGCACATCTCTCAAAGGATGAAGAGGAAGCAGGTAACTCAGGGTGTCTGACCTGCAGTCAGCATGAGAAGTAAATGGAAGCGACTTAGGAGTCGTCCTTGAACGCCTCTATAGCTCTAGCATTCCCCCAAGGACACTTGTTTACTAAATTGTTCGAGCTTACAATATTTTCTAGAATAGCCTACTTTTAAATGCTTTACGTGCGGGTGCAAACAATGAGTTTGCTCCGTCGCGCAGGTCAGTCTGGTTAATGATTTACAACCTCCAATCCCCGCGTGCTTTGCTAATTTGGGCTCGCGGTACGGTCGTGGAAAATACTGCCTCGCGCTGAAATGCCAGCAGGTGCTTAGTGCTGTTGCGCTCGCGCCGCGGAGTCTCCGGGCCGTCCTGAGCGCGCGGACCAAATGACGCCGACTCCGCGCTTTGGCCTGCTGGCGGCGGCGTGCACCTGCGCGTGGCTGCTGGTGCACGGCTGTGGGCCCGGTCCGGGATACGGCGTTCGCTCGAGGCCGCGCAGGCTTACACCGCTGGCCTACAAGCAGCACGTGCCCAACGTCTCCGAAAACAACCTGGGCGCGAGCGGCCGGGCCGAAGGAAAGATAACGCGCCACTCGGAGCGCTTCAACGAGCTAGTGTGCAACTACAACCCTGACATTGACTTCAAAGACGAGGAGCGCACTAAAGCAGACCGGTTCATGACCAAGGTAATGGGGAAGCTGGGTAATCGTTAATGAACTTTCACTGGTAAAGTATATTTTGGTTCTACATGCAATTTTTTTTAACGGTTTCTGCAGATCCAAGCAGTCCCCCCGACCCCCCACCCCAAGTCATCCACTGCACGTTTACTCATTCATGAATGCATTTTTTTTTTTTTGCTCTTGAAAACAACAACAACAAAAGTTCAATGTAGTACAGTGTCGCATCTGTACCTATTAGATGGAGTGCTTAGTGACATTTTAACCTTACAACACTCCTTAATGGTCTGTAAGCATTCTGAGCACTCACCTTGGAGTGATTTAGGAAACAGGAGAGCACAATGACACTCCACACAGTTCCAAAGCAGTTAGATCTTAATTATGTTTAGATGCTTAATATTTTCAATATTCCCAGCCAGGATTTTGGTCAAATCACATAAAAAATGGATTAACAAGTCTATGCCCAGTATGCAGCCATTCATTAATCTTTAACCGTGGTATTTGCTGCTAAGAAATTATTAAATTCTTGTTTCCCTTCTGTGTTCATGTAATTAAATCAGTAGATGAGGCAGTGAACTTTGTGAAATTCACAACAGACACAAATTCCTTTAATGATTAAAAAAAAAGTTGCAAGCTCATTACTAACTTAAACATATAAATGTCTTGGTGGAAAAGTAAATGTTTTTTTATTAATGTGTAAAATGGGTTCCCAGTGTCTTGAGAGGTCTTGAATCGTTTCAGCAGCAGAATCATACTTTAGGATAATTTGCTGCACACTTTTACACAGGAACACACGATATCAATCAGAAAATAATATTTGGGCTTCTCAGGAGATAATCATTATATAGGTCCTTCAAGTCATAGCTGGGACATTTAGTTATTCTGATTGCACATTATGTGTGTCCTGCTGAGTCACAGGTGCCTTTCTGATGCCAAGGCTGAGAGTTGGCGTATGTGTATGTATGCATGTGCCCTCTCCTTGTCCAGCACTGAAAGCTGTCCTTTGTGTATGTTTTGGTAGTTCTGCGGGGTTGTCTGTACAGAATTCCCGCCTGCTGAAGTAATGTCAGCATCGGAAAAGCCTCTATTGTAGTTCTGACAATGAAACGCCTCTGTCGAACCTAACTGCGAGAAAAATGGGCCTGGTTTGTTTTTTGCCTGGCTTAATTTCTCACTTTTCTCTGTCATATTCACAAATGCATGCCCAAACATTCCACCAATCTGCCCTCTCACTCCGACTGGGTCTCGCCTTTTCTTCTCTGCTTGCCTTTTCTTGACCCCCTGTCTCTTTCACTTGCCCTTTCTCGCTCCTTTTGAATGGTCTCAATACACGCCACTGTAAAATTTCTCACGACAAAACACATTTTTTTCCTGAAATGTTAAAAACCAAACCACAGTTGGTGCTTCCTCTAGTACAGATGGAAGCCAGAACAGATACTGTAATAACACCACCATTTGACTAACCATGCATAAAAGGCTGTGTGAAAATATTTCTATCTTGTGAGAAAAAAAAAAATGTGACCTTGAATTTAACTCTCTAACATAGCTGAAGATGGCCAAAGAATGTTGTAGATTAGTTACAGTAGCTTTGTTTTGATTGTTAGAGGCAGTTTTGGAGGGGGTTGTAGATGGCCTTTATCAGAGCTGAATGTACAGACAAAATTTGCTGATGTCAACCAGTGAAGGCAGAGAGACAAAACACAACCCATCACTGTGGTGTTTAGTCTTTGTTCAACTTGAGTATGTTGCTGAAGGCAATGTGAAAGTGGAACCTGCCGAGAATAAAGAATTATGCCTAGGTGTGGTGTTCTGGTGGTTTCATAGCTCAATTATTGTTCAACCTGAATTATCTGAATAACATATTTCTTTTCCTCTGGCAGCGCTGTAAGGATTGCCTAAATAAACTGGCCATTGCAGTTATGAACCAATGGCCAGGTGTTCGACTACGTGTGACCGAGGCCTGGGACGAGGACGATAATCATCCATCTGGCTCTCTGCATTATGAGGGCCGTGCCGTGGACATAACCACCTCAGACAGGGACATAAAAAAGTATGGCATCCTTGCTCAGTTGGCCGTCGAGGCTGGGTTTGACTGGGTGTACTATGAGTCCAAGTATCACGTGCACTGTTCAGTCAAAGCTGGTAAATCTCTTTCCATTTGAATGAACTTATATGACTTTTTTGTATGTGTGTGTATGTGTGTGTGTGTGGGGGGGGGGGGGGGGTGCAAATTAAAGGGAAAAAACAACATAAAGTGTCTTAGGGTGTTTTCACACTTGGGTCCTCTTTAAATGAACCAAACTCAGACCGCTTAAAGTGGGCCAAGAGGAGAACCAAGTGAAAAAGGACCCAGGTCCTTGTACCTGAAAGAGGACGCAGATCCTTTTTGGTCCACTTAAGCAGTAATGGGGTGTCAGACATCTTTGTGATCATAATGTTGCTTTTTGGGTCCTAGTGTACTTGCAATGCTTTGCATTGTGGGTACAGAAATATTGCGCAGCTAAATAGGTAAAGCAAGTTTACAATGAACGTACCAATATCATCCTTGCTGATGTCAACACTTCCTACTGCTACAACATCCATTGGGTTAATGCAGGGGGTAACAAATCGTAGAGAGGCCACTTGACGTCGGCTGACTGTCCACTAGATCGCAATTTATCTTGTGTGTACATATATTACTGGCGTAATTTTTTCACTTTTAACCTGGCACTGCAAGACGTGCTTAAATTCTGTCTTTCAATTTTGCTGAAAATTGAAGAAACACTTGAGAATTTCTATGGGTGGTTGATAATTGTTTCTTAATATAGTCCTCCTTCCAAATTTGGAGAAGTGCAGCCGTTTCCTCATCAGTCTATAACATCCCTCTTCCAGCAGAAGCAGCCATGTTGAATAGCGCAATTTGTACAGAAGCCTGTATGAGAATTTGTGAATGGAAAATTCAAGTGAGCCGAGAGCTATTTGTGTTGACAATGCATGTTTTTAGCAAACCGTACCGTTAGCTGAAAGTGAACCGTACTCAGACCACCTCCCAAGATGGTCTCGGTTCTGTTCATTTTGAAATGGTCTCAGATCGTTTGGAGCGTTCACACATGCGACAAAAATCCAGCAAACCGTGCTCAGACCTCTGAAAAGGACCAAGTGTGAAAACACCATTAGTCAGGTGTCAAGCCACTGTGAGCAGCCAGAACAGCTTTAATGCACAATGACCTAGACTTTACACATCTCTGGAATTGTACTGGAGGGATGAACACCATTCTGGCAAGAAACATTCCCTTAATTGTTGTTTTGATGATGTTGGTAGAGAGCCACCAAAACCTTCCATATCTATTGAGATATGGTGACTGTGAAGGCCATAGCATATGAAGAACATTTTCATACCCATCAAACTATTTAGTGAGTCCTTGTGGCCTGTGGGTGGGTCCGGGGTCATCTTGGAAGAGACCTCTCTCATCAGGATAGAAATGTTTCATCATAGGATAAAGTTGGTCAATCAGAACAACTTTTTATTGATCTGCAGTGATGCTTCCCTCTGAGGGGACAAGTGAACCCAAACCATGCCAGCAAAAGCCGAAGCATAACAGAAACACTGTTTTTCCTTTAATTTGCCACTTGTCTGCATATTATTTCTTAATATCCATAACATTATGAATTAGTCTAAACGAACACTGTTGCTCTGTTTCTCCATTTCTCAGATCACTCTGTTGCGGTGGAGAAAGGAGGCTGTTTCTCAGCTTCAGCACTCGTGACTGTGGCTGAAGGAGTGCAAAAGCCTATGTCTCAACTGCAGCCTGGAGACTCAGTGCTTGCTTTGTCTGAGTCTGGTGGCATAATCTTCAGCCGTGTCCTCCTTTTCCTACATTTGGACGCGGAGCACAGGTCCACTTTCTTGATTCTCAGCACAGAAAATGGGCACAGACTCACAATTACACCCAATCACCTCATCTTCATGGCTCCCAGCCTCAAGTTATACTACTATGAGTACTATGCTAGCTTTGCTAGTCAAGTGACAAGGGGAGCCTATGTACTAATTTGGGGAAGGGAGGGTCGTGTGCATCCTTCCAAAATAATTTCTGTCTCACAGGAAGAAAGAATCGGGGTTTATGCTCCGTTGACAGAACACGGCAACCTGTTTGTGGATGGTGTTCTGGCATCCAGTTATGCATCTATAGAGGATCAGAGGCTGGCACACTGGGCATTTGGGCCACTTCGCTTCCTGATTGGACTGTCACAAGTATTCATGGCGGTGAATCCACTAACAGTCATGATGCAAGGTGCTGCTGAGGTTCACACAATCATTCTGCCTCACCAAATTCTTTCCAGAGGACATTTGAATGTGATACATAACAGTTCAGGTGTAGTTCACAGTGCAATTAACAAAATGAACAGCACATGTTTAAAAGAACATCATTCTAAGCTATATTTTGATTGTCTGGAGGGCACACAAGCAGGGGTTCACTGGTATGCAAGGCTGCTATGTACGATTGCTCAGACTTTCTGGATTTTGTGATTGAAGATCCAGGACAGGAGATGCCAATGACATCTTTCTGTTAGGGTCAGAATTTTCTAACCAAATAAAGGCTACTTATCCCCCCAAAAAACCCAACCCAAAACAAATACAAATGATAATGAATTGATATGTAATATAGTATTATTAATTCCCTTCACTGTACAATTAGATAATTTGTTGTAGTCATTCATAGATTTGAAGTACACTGTATACCATAATGGTTGTTATTTGACTGTGGCACATGTTAATGTCAGATTCAGAGCAAACATTTTTATACAGAAGAGGGAATATTTCTTGGGAAAAAATGCTATTTTTATATGTTTGGATTTATAATATATAAACATTTTCAAATTATAGTAATTAATCTGATGACTTCATGTCTTTTTTTTAACACCTGCCCTTTAGACTGATAAATCATGGGTTTGATGATGAACTGCTATTATTTCATGGGTTGCATTGGCTGATGCAACTTTTCAAAAATATAACAAGGCTTTGTTATATTTCTTAGCCGTCCTTTGTTAGTGTCCTGCTGCAAATGCCTCACTTTGGAGTCCTGGAGTAACTGGCAGGCCAGTTATAATAATAATAATAATAATAATAATAATAATAATAATAATTCATAGTTAACCCTGGAGCAGCACAACTGCTCTGTAGGGCATTTCCAATTTGGGCTTTAAATAAATCAGTATGCTAATTTATAGACAGTATCTATGCAATTCTTCTATTTGAGCACAAATATGAGTTTAAAACACAAAAGCCTTAAACAGGAATTGTTATAGAAGAGTTTGCTGAAAACAAAATGCAAATGAAATGGCCATTTTCAATGGTTGATATTTGAGTCTAGAATTTGGTAAATTTGTGGATATTTTGAAGCATCTGCCTAATTTATCTCCTTTTTGTCTTCTTCCATTTCTCTATGATCGATTGGTATTTTAGAAGAATTAATTAACAAGTTCCAGATTGCCACATGTGTCAGAACATTTTTAAAAAGTCAAATTCTTGAACATGTTTTTATTTTGGACATCACTTCACCCTAATGATAGTATTTTACACCCCCTTGTGGACAATATGCGCTATAACAAGGCGTCTTTAGCCTGATCATTAACTGGTCTCTGCTTACAGCTTTTTATAAAAAATAGATCCAACATGGTTATTATACATTCTAGATGTGCTAATTATGTAACTGAGTTTGAAGCCTAAACGAGTGGTTTATTAATGTTCAGACAATTAAAATTTCACCAACAGCAAACAGAGTTTGAAAAAATCACAATCAGGTTGTTAATTATAGTCCTGAATTTGTTTTTATCAGTATACCACATAAAACTTGAAGGAGGTCATTCATAAAGCTGCATTACAAGAAATAAAAGCTACAGTGATAAATGTTATTCATAGATGACCTTTAAATGACAAAATCTAAAGGTCTCTGTCAATGAAAACAAACAGCATTGTTTTTGTCTTAATCAGATTAGATGACATTCAAGCTTCTCTTCAAGAGTCTCTCTGGAACACACCTGTCACCAAGATGGGGATGTACATAACATGTAAATAAAAATATAAGAGAATAAGAAAAAAAGCTTTTTATCTAAAACAATACATCAAATACCACAGACACTCTGAGCAAAGTCATGAAGCAGAATGTACAATATATGTAACCTGTGCTTCTTTTTCTAGCATTTTGGACAGCTGTTGAGATATGTATTAAAGAGGATTATCCAGTTGATGGAGGCTACAGATGGGCACAAATCCACCTAAGATCTTTCTGTGATTCATCTGTATATGGCCAATAGGAGACACCGCATCAGGAAGCCATACCCAAAATTATCTTTGCTAACCAATCAGGTCTTAGAGGTACTTGCCTTCAGGGTTAAAACTAATCCTGAAGCGAAACGTGTATGAGTTTACCAGTCCTAGTCGTATATAGTCTCAAGCTACAGTTTTGTGTGTAACAAGTATATACAAATAATCAACCTGTAATATTTCAAGGTGATAAATAGTTATTGACTATGGTTTATAGTCCATATGTGCATATCATAAAGCCTACAGTATAGAAATACATCAACATATTTATTTAGATTAGTTGTGTTTGGTGGCTTTAACATTTAAAGGATATGTGGCATCATTCATGGGTCAGAATATATAAACTAATTACTTACCAAGTATCAGAGCTCGCTAAAAGCTTTCCTTAAAACACTTTGGAGTAGTTAAAATTCGAAACAATTTCAAATCACTACTAAAACTTTAAGTCTTGTGTTCTGTTTGACCTGTTTTAACTCTTTAGCATAACCATACTAAACCCCAACCCCCCCTCCCCCTTAAACTTTTTATTTGGCTCACTTTCACAATTGAAATTGTATATGCTATAGCCCTGATTCAAATTAATATTACAAACATCAGAGTTTGAATGTTTCCTTCGGGTACTCCGATTTCCTCCCCCAGTCCAAAGACACGTGGTGTAGGCCGATTGGCATTTCCAAATTGTCCGTATTGCGGGACTGGGTGTGTGAATGTGTGCGCACGCGATTGTGCCCTGCAATGGGTTTGCACCCCGTCCAGGGTGTCCCCCGCCTTGTGCCACGAGTTCCCTGGGATAGGCTCCAGGCTCCACATGACCCTGTATAGGATAAGTGGCATGGAAAATGGATGGATGGATTTCAGAGGTAATTTGGCCAGCCTGATGGTACAGCGGGTAGCGTTACCACCTCAAAACTCAAGAGTCCCTGATTTGAGCTTCCTGAGTTTGGTTGCTGCCTGCACACAGTGTCCATGTGGGTTTTCTCTAGCTTCTTCAGTTTCCTCCCACCTCCCAAAAACATGTCATTATGTAGACTGACTTAAAAATGGTCTATAGGTATGAATGACTGTGTGCATGTGATTCCCTAGGGTGCACAGTGGCTTAGTGGTTAGCACGTTCGCCTCACACCTCCAGGGTCTGGAGTTCGAGTTCCACCTGTGTGTGCGGAGTTTGCATGTTCTCCCCGTGCTACGGGGAGACCGGGTACTCCGGTTTCCTCCCCCAGTCCAAAGACATGCATGGTAGGCTGATTGGCGTGTCTAAAGTGTCCGTAGTGTATGAATGGGTGTGTGAATGTGTATGCGATTGTGCCCTGCGATGGACTAGCACCCTGTCCAGGGTGTACCCCGCCTTGTGCCAGATGCTCCCTGGGATAGGCTCCAGGTTCCCTGTGACCCTGAAAAGGAGTAAGCGGTAGAAGATGGATGGATGTGATTCCCTGTGATGGATTATTCCATACAGTGTTACTGGAATAGGCTTCAGGTCCACCTAGACCATGACCAGGATATAGCAGCTACTAAAGATGGGTGAATGAGTGGATTTTTTTGGTTATTCGACCTGACACAAAATAATACAAATGGACGAATTGACTCTAGGACACATTACCACCACACCCTACCTATTTGCACTTATACCTGATCACACACACCAGCAGGTTGGAGCAACCCTGGTCCCGGAGAACCCCCTGTTCTGCACATTTCAATGTTTCCCTCCTTAAACTGAAGTGGATTTGTTCAAGCATGGAAAAGACGTCAAAATATGCACGACCTGGGCTGGGAACATGTGCCCCCAAAAACATAGCTGTCTTCGGTTACTTCACAGAATATTTTGTCTCATCTGCTTAAAGTCAATATGACCAACTAGCAGTACATCCATGTGTAAGAAGCGAGCAGAACACAGGGATTAAAAACCTCCGTCGCGCACTTGTCTCTTCATTCGGGAAATGAATTTGAAAGGGAAATACTTGCATCACTCCAGTCCAGACAAAGTGAAAGCGAGCGCGCCATAATGATTATTGATGGTAAACAAGCTTGCTGGAAAATGGCTGCAATTCAATTTGTAGCGAGCCAGGAGTGTCTCCCACCCCCTCGTAGATCTGCGTTACACTGTTTCACATCATCATACAGTCCGAAAGGATTATTTAAAGCTTTGGTGATTTGAAAGGAAATGAAATAATTGCTGTATTCATATCTCTGCGTAACATTTTTTGGCGAGGAACCATGAACAAAAGCAACATACCCGGCTAAACCCGGTGTTACCATCGGCGCGGTGGGATTGATTAAAATGGATGTGGCGGTGACTGAGAATTAAAATGACTTCCAAAGGAAAACAAAGCATTTACATTAGCTAACTAAGCTCAAGCGCTCGCAAACAATAATAACAACAAGAAGAGTGAGCAATTGAAGAATTGTTACTACTGGACAAAAGATAAGCAAGAGATGAAAAAAAAAAACTTAACCAAAGCAAGCAAGTCCGTCGAGCTTTATTAAAAAAAACAAAAAACAAAAACAGCCCATACAGCCAGGAAAAGCGAAAAACCAGCTACGCAGTAAACATTTAAAACGGCTTCAAATTAGCAAAGAAGCGAGCAAACTAGCGACTACGGTACCATCCCATCTCCTGTGTGGGTATTTGAGTTTCTTTTTTGGATTCGTCTTTGCCTACAAGAGTACAATATGATTAATTTGGTTAGCCATCTTGTACGCTAGCTAATACATGACCAAGTTAGCAGGCGTTACAAGCAGCCAAGGGCTTCGGGCACTTCCCCCAATCCACAACACAGCGCTCAGCCTGCTCAGCTTTATGAAATGAAACCAATACACACGGATTTGTGTCCGTAGGACTGTTTCTGATCATGTATGAGGACCCGAGTATCGTTCTGTAAGGTGAGTTCAACTCTTATAAGCTGTTTTGTTGTTGTTTTGCTAATTTGGAAATTAAATCTGCCGTGCTATCTTAACATGGTGAAGTGGTGCACGGTGTTTATTCATGTCTTTTACCTTAGTGTAGTAGTTAACCTCGTACCTGAGCTGGCATAGTTTCAAAATGCGTGCTCTTTTCTTATTTACTTTACTTACCGGCTAGTAAAGTTTTTTTTTTAATTTATTTATTTATTTATTTTTATATAAACGTACATATTAGCTAGCTATCTCATGTGTCTAAATGTTTTGAGACTCGTTCGGCAGGAAAACAAATCGCATCGTTACTTTATATACCTTAGCTAAGATGCACGAATAGTGTGCCCTTGGTGTTAAGTTAGCTTAGTTTGCTAACTGCCTGCTTGTCGAAGTTCAAATAGTACCTTTAGCTAATGGCTAGCTTGTTTTCACCTCACTGAGTCTTCGTATGTTGGCAAATGGACACTGTCTGTGGCCAACTTTGGCCTGTTTTACTGACAGGAGTCTAGCTAGCTTAATGTGCTATAAGTGTTGAGTCGTTTGCTAAACATATAGCCTTGTAAACTAAGACGTTAAGTTTTTTTTGTTTTGTTTTTTGTTTTTTTGGGGGGTGGAGGGGTAATAGTAAATAACTAACTAGTCAGTGTGCACATCTACATACATTGCGTTTACAGGTGATAAATAGTGTTAGTGGTAAATGTTTTCCTGAATGTTGAGGAAACGTTCTGGGTTACACACTTTACCGCGGATGGATATGCTTTTAAGCTAACTAGCTGGAGCTCGCTATTAAGCACACTCCTGGCCTTGTTGTATTTAGTTGACTACTTTTTAAAGTTTGCGAACTTATCAGTTACAGTTCCTTCACGGTGCTTTATGTTGTTCGTGGTCTTGTAGTCGTATTTATGGCGCTAGTTTAATGCTACGTCGCTAGTTAGAGGAACTTTCCCCCAGCCGTGTTGTTGAATAGTTTGCTAGCAGTCCACATTTTGGATTAGGAGAGAGAGATAGCCATGTTTAGCTGCGTACTTATGTTTTCTGATTGCTGAAAGTGCACACAGCGACTTTCGTAAAAGTGGTAACTGGTGGTGTTGTGTACATTTAAACGTCTACTCTGGATAAACGTCCGTTTTTAGAATAATAGATAAATTCAAAGTAAACAAGCAGCCAGCTGACTCCTTGGGATTTTTCTGTCTCGCATGATTAAGCTAATGTTGACAGCTTGCATTAGCTAGCTAACATAACTAGGTAGGTTTTTTTTCCTTTCCCCAGTCTACGCACTATGGGGGATTTTTTATTACCACTGGGTGTATATTTATTGTTATGATCTACAGTGAATCGCACATTTGCATGTGTACATTACAGGCACTACTAGCTTATTTACATTGCCTGGCTCAGATCACAACTCTTCATATAGGACTGTACTGTAATCAGGTCGGTCTCTCTATTATTTATTTTTTAGAGAAGAAACACATTTAAAAGACTTCAGGCTGTCTACCTTGGTTTCTCTACACACTCTCTCAAGACACAAATTATATTTCATATATGCAGTATCTTTCAAAAGACCTGCCAACATGTTCAACAATTGTGATCAACAGGGTTTTGGTGATGTAGGTTGAAATAAAGTGTCGGACCTGAAATACCACAAGAGAGACAAAAAAAAAAAAAAAACCCAACGTTTTAAACGTCTGAAGAGTGCAGTTTCCCTTCAGTTTCCTTTACTCAACTGTGTGTTGTCATAGGAGGAAACACATGTAAATTCAGGGATGTGGGAGAGCAACGATTTTAACGGTACTTGTAGTAAGAGCGAATTTTTTAAAAGTAATTACATGGTTTTATGTTATCTGAATAACCTCGTGGTGTAACGGTAACTTTTCGTGGTTTATTTATTTAGATGTACAAGCAGACATCATGGTGTGCGAGTTAAAAGCCTACATCCAACCCACAAATAAATTACAAGATGAATTAAACAAAATACAGCTTTTGCATTTGGCTGCATCACACCGGTCATGGATTATTTTCTTATAACAGTTCCACAGTGATTTGTCAACGATTGCAATTTTTAATTGATCAATGAACAGCACGTCATGCTTTTAATCCATTTATTATCCATATAGATTATGAAGATCATCTGCCATTCATGTCTCTCTGAACGAGTTGTTACTACAGAAATGATAACATACTGGAAGGAGCATTTGAATCACAACCATGACTATTGTCAGAGCTGTTGTTAAAGAAAATTGTTTAACCTGATTTGTTAAGAATCAAGAGTTCAGCAGTGTGAATTTGTTAAAATCCAGAATAACAGAGAGTCTAGTTTAAGGTTGTGCTTTTGTTCAATTTGTCATCATATTAGCTCTTTAATTAATATAAAAGTAATGTGTTAATAATTATAATCTGTTTTAATGACAGCTAAGGGCATTTCAGGTGGGAGTTGAGACATGATAGACAAAAAAAAAAAGAATACCAAATATGAATGCCAATGTGTAATTTCCTAATAACAAATTCTTAAGTATATTGTTGTTAAAGCTGTTCATTTACAGCCCAATCGTTCACTCTTTCACTTTTTATTTTTACGTTTCATTCTTTACTTTCAGCTTTTGCGTTGCACGCAGATTTAGACGGAACTAAGTAGCAGCAGCAGCTTTGTTTCAGTCCGGAGTGGTTATGAACCGTCACAGGAAGCGGGCCACTCGGAAGTTGTGTTTTCTTTGTGTATCTCCGTTTACTGTTGTTTTAAATGGAGGAAGTAGCATTACGTTTTAATTATGTACGCATTTTAAATATTTGATTGCCTTGGCGTTACGCGTAGCGACCATATCCCAATGCATTTGTTGCTTTATATTTCTGGGTTGATGATCGGTGGCCGGATTTTTGTGCAGAGAGTTTGTTAACCCCGGTTAGCAAGCTAGCGATCGAGCTAAGCTACACTGGCTACATGTACTGTAATCTGTCGCTAACTGGCGGATAAAACGTATTTAGGACCAAGCACGCACAGACCATTTAGCTTTTGTTTTGTCGCTGGCTGTCGCTCCCCCTTGTAAACTAAGAGAATGAGCTGAGGACACAAATGCGATTTAATGGTCAGTATTCCACATTTTGTCTTGTTGCAATATTACTGTGCAATGTGAGAAGAGCAACGTATTAGTAGAATGCACGCTCCAATTAATCCTGTCATGAAATAGTCTGACTTTGTAACTTTTTTTTTTAATGAGGAGTTTGTAGATAAACTTTGCAGGTCGTTAGAAAACTAGTTAGCTGTGTAGATAGATGCCTGTCCATGAATCTAACATCATAGATCATGCTGGACCTAATAGATTCAAAACTTATTTACACGACTAGAATTAATATCTGAAGGATTTCTAACAGGTTTTACACAAATCTTTTCCTGTTTCAGGTCTCTTTTAGGGAGATCGTCTTCAGGAGAAGGAATGGACGAGCAGAAGTCAAACTGCGAAGAAAATGATTCAGAAAAAGCAGGTTAGATTCAAACGTATACTTGTTTTGGCTTGTTGTTTGTTGTTGTTGTTGTTGTACTTTTTCACTCCGTTTTGTTATATGCAAAACGACGCAGATGGTTTCTCTGACGTTCTTGACTTTCTTAGCAGTGTAACATACATTGGTAGATTGCATCTTATTGTATGGACCTGTAATTGACCTTCATACATTTTTACACTGGACACATTTCTGAGAGATGCAAAGCCAGCTGTTGGATTTCTGATTATTATTATTTTCTTCCTAGAATGATTCATGTGGCAGTTGTTTTTAAGGCCGGTGTGAAGAGGGCATTTTCTGTGACATGAAAGAGCTACTCTGTGAACTTTTTTTTTTCTTTTTTGCATCTCTCTTCTTGACTTGCGCATGTACTTTAAGCTATATCTGACCTGTGCTTCCCAGCTGATGACAGTGCCTCTTCAAACGAGACCGTCCCGTCTCAGGGGGACTCAGAAGCCCCTTTTGCTGCAGAGGACATCTCAGGCACTACTGTGGACCCTTCCAACGCACCAGCGTAAAGTCCTTTATTAACATTCCACTTTTTCTTTTGCGTACATAAGCTATTCGTGACATGATTTTCACTTGAATCTAACAAATTACGCACAGTATGGTATCCATGATCAGAAAATCGCAAATCAATTTTGAGAGTGAATGTTTTCAGCTTTCCAGAAGTCTTAAATTATGGCTGTAATAGATGACTCCCAATTTTGTATGGTGTGTTCAGGGAGATTGTCAGAGCCTGTGCGCTTTGCAACTGTGTTGAGAGAAGTCTTCATGGACAGAGGGAGCTCCGGTGTTTCGGGCCCTCTTCCCATCGGCCCAATCTGGAGCCATCTACCTCCTCACTGCCGTTAGCTGGAAATGATGACCTGTCTTCCATTGGCTTCTCTGAACCCATCAGTCCTGCGTGTCTCTTTGATGACAAAGGTACGCTCAAAATGACCTTTATTTTGGACCTGTTACAACATGATTGTGCTGTTTTTCCATACTGTTTACTTCTTTTGATACAGGGAGCTTTTGGGTTCATCACTGGTGTGCAGTATGGTCAGAAGGGGTGCAAAGGGGTGAAGGAGAAGAGCTGATAAACGTGGATAAAGCGGTCATCTCAGGGATACAGCAGGTGGACTAAAAATCACTTTATACTTAAAAGCTGACTCAAAGACATGGCGTGTAAACTGATATGGTCTCCTGAGCTAATTTTATTATTTTTTCCGTTGTTGTTACAGCCGTGCGATTATTGTAAAAGGATGGGTGCGACCATCAGGTGCCGTGCTGCGGGTTGCTCACGGTCCTACCACTTCCCTTGTTCGGCTGCGAGTGGATCGTTTCAGTCCATGAAGCAGTTGGCTCTTCTGTGTCCTGAGCACAAAGATCAGGCAGAAGAAATGGGTAAGGAACTCTGCCAAAGAAACAGGAGATAGCTGTCATTGGTTCACGTGTTGAATTTGTCTAAATGGCTGCTGCTGCTGTTGTTTTCAGCTGGAGAGGAGGCGTACTGTGTGGTATGCGACTCTGCAGGAGAGCTGTCAGGGTTACTGTACTGCACAGGCTGTGGGCAACACTACCATGATGCCTGTCTTGAGATCAGTGCCGCACCACTCCAGCGGTCTGGCTGGCAATGCCCAGAGTGTAAGGTGTGCCAAACCTGCAGGTATGTTTGAGAGAGCAATGTCATTCTACCATAAAAAAAAAAAAATGACGTCTGGTCGTTTTACATTTAGGTGACATCTTGGTCCTTTTGCTGATTTAAAAATGTTCCTTATGTTTAGGCAACCAGGGGAAGACACCAAGATGCTGGTCTGTGATGCATGTGACAAGGGCTATCACACATTCTGTCTGCAGCCAGCCATGGACTCTGTACCCCCTGACGCTTGGAAGTGCAAAGTAAGCTCCATCTAGCGTCATTTTCTCCTTCTTCAGTCGTATATTTAAAAATAAAGATCGCCAAAAGGGGAGAATGATGTGGTACATTTTCAAATTTTCAATTTGCATATACTCAAAAGAGAACAAGCTGCGTACATACAAGTTACGCTTTCTACTCGGCGTTTATGACAATGAGTTATTTAGCAAGAAAACAAAGAAGACATCACACAGTTAATAAAAATAGTGAAGTGTCATTTAAGGAACCGTGTACATGATCTCTCATGACAGTAAAATTGCACACTCGGCACATTTCCTTTAAAACTAATTTTGTCTCCAACTGATAAACCGTACAAACTCACACACTTGCTGTTCTGTAATGCTTTAACACCTGATAAAAATAGTCCAAGACTAACATCCAGTCAAGTACTTATTTAGTATAAAAACAGTTTAAAATATGTTGGGGTTTTTTTTGTGTGTGTGTTTATTGCAGCGGTGTCGCGTGTGTACTGACTGTGGGGCTCGAGGACTTACTCTCCCTGGGTCTGAGCAGTGGTTCGAGAGCTATTCAGTCTGTGAAAGCTGTCAGCAACGGCGCATATCTGTCTGTGGGGTGTGCAGTAGGGTCACAGAGTCATCAGTCACACTACAACACCGCTGTTCCATCTGTCATAGGTGAGTACCTCCATACAGAAGTACGGCTGGCTACACAACTTTTTTTTGTGTGAGTGTGTGTGTTCATTCTATTGTGGGACACTCTTGGGTTCTATAATTTGAAGCTGCAGCCACATTTGATAAGTTTTCATCCTTTTATTCTGTAAAAAAAAAAGTTTTTAAGAGTATATTTCAAGGTTTTGTACTTGATTCATTTAATGACATGACAAAATTTGTTATTGCTTTGGTATGTCTGCTTAATTCCTACTGGGTCATCGGTTAAGTCTGGCACTATACTTGCAGCTGACGGTAAAATATCTGCTCAGAGGAAAAACGATGCTCTCTTCGGCGCTCCTTATGTTTTCTAATCGACCGAAACGTGATGTGGACTAGCAACAAAGAAGTAATCAAAGCAAAGTGTGTACCTGATTGTCAGTCATGCTAGCCACATTAGAAAGTGAAAGCTCTGCTTCTTGCACTAGCGTTTAGATATACTCTAGCCTTGTTGTGTGGCGTCGGAAGGGGAAATGAACGGGAGGGGTGGGTCTAGAGATTGATATTTAACAGTTGGATGAAGTACCTTGGTGGTGTGCATTGAAGACACAGGTTGGTTAGTAGTCTGGTATTAATTCTTTTCATTTCTGCATTCTTTACTCTAAAGTTGAAGGCGATAGTCTGTTTCGTCTGAATGACTACATAACAACAACAAAAAAAGAAAGATATGATCAGGTAATAAAATGGCGAATCTGATCCTAAAATGCTTAATAAAAATGTTTGTTTCCCTCCATAGGTGGATACACAGTGAGTGTGCATCAGTCTCAGAACCTCCAGATGAAAAATGCATCTGCGTAATCTGCAGAGAAGCACAGAGTGTTGTCTCTGAGACCGAGGATGAAATAACAGATCAAGAGAAATTGGGTATGTATTGTTTTTTTAGCGTCTATGAACCATCAAAATTACTCTTGGAGTCTCTGGGAATTATTTGTATTTTTAGGCGGTGATCTCTGTCCATGTAAATACTGGGTTTTTTTTTTTCTGACTTCGAAACAGAAGCTGAGGTTGTTGAAATGGAAGAAGTTCACAAGAGCATTAAGGAAAAGGGATCACAGCAAGAGAAGATTGTGGTTTCTACTGATCCACACCTGGACGCTCAAGGCTCTACTGAGGAGCAGACCCCTGTGGCCGAGGTTTCAGGTAATCGTTAAGAAAGCATGCACAAGTCATGGTTTTCCTCTCCTAGAGAAATATTTTAAATCTGTTATAGAAATACAGATTCCATCCGAAACGGTGTGCGTGCTGCTGCAGATATTCTTTATGTGTAGAGCAAAACGTGATCGATTGAGCTGTCAATCATTTTGAGGGCCCGAAGACTGCAGTCTTTCCCTCCTTAGTGCGCACTTTTTCATCAGCCAGTTAACAGATTGCAAGAATGTTGTGTAATGGAATTGGCACAGTGAAATTTTGAAGCTTAGGAAGTGGTGTAGCAAGACCTTGGACTTCAGCTTTTCATAAAGAGATTTATCAGGTGTTGTATCTTGTTGGCAGACATTACCTCACTGTGTTGTATGTTATCTGTCTTCATTTTAATAGGTGTATGTGATGATAGCAGAGTCACACAAGGCTGTAGTGAATCTGTTGCTGATGGTGCTGTTAGTATGGAGGATGAACCTAAAGCTCAGGAGACAGCGAGTGGCCTTGCTAATCCTGTCACCGACACTATGCTGGAAGCTGGACCTAAAGCAGCAGCAGATGTTCAGCTACAAGAGGAAGGCAGCAGACACGGGGGAAAGGAATCGAGCAGTAATATGGACGTGACTGTAACGGAACCTACGCCGTTCTCTTCCTCGTCACCTTCACCTCAGATCCCTCTTCCTGTTGTTTTAGATGAAGCAGAGCCTGTTGCCATGGACATCTCAGAGGCAGGGTCCGAGGTGCAGAATGAGGAGATGTTAGACAGGACTTCTCCCGCTGTTCCTCAGGCGGAACCCTCTGCCTCAGACACAGATGACCGAGCAGGTCAGTCAGAGGACGACGAAGAGGAGGACGAGATGTTAGGGGAGGTGCGCTGTAAGGATTATAGTCAGGCTGAAGATGTTTCAAAGCAGGAGGCTGATGCTCAGGAAATGAGCATCAAGTCAGAACTGCTCCTGGATGAGATGTCCAACATGAGCCACGGTGATGAGAGCAGCAGTGGCTTCCTAGGCTCGCCAGCAGAGGTGGACTCCCAGATGCTGTCCATGGACCTTGGTGGTTTGCCAGCAGGTAGGGCGCGCTCGGACTCCTTGCTCACCGAGAGTGATGAGTTTTTGCCCTTTGACTCTCTCAAGTCTGATGGAGAGAAGTTAAAGCGAAGAGGATCTCCAGGTCGCTCTAGAGTGAAACAGGTAGTGTGTTGTTTGTTTATTTATTTTTGTATGGTATCTGTGTATTATTGCGCTCATCATTTGCATATAGTTTTGCATGTATGAAAATTCACATCCATGGTTTGTTTTATTGATGATACAGCAGGGGAGGGGCAGTGGTTTCCCAGGAAGGAGGAGGCCACGAGGTGGAGGAAGTGGAAGGGGACGAGGACGATCACGCCTCAAAGCTATGGCATCTTGCATCGATGCTTTCTTAGTGAGTTTCTCTCATGTCTATGCTATATTGCTTTGCTTTAAATTAAATGCTGACTCAAACTTTACTTTGAATACAGTGCAGACAGATCCCTGCTGTGTGTGTGTGTGTGTGTGTGTGTGTGTAACCAAATGAGCAGTTCAGTTTGTATATGTAGCTTGTGTCAGATGGTTTAGAAAATGTTTATTTTTGTACAGCTAATTCAATGAAGTTTAATGCACTGTACTGAACAGAATATTAGTTTTAGAGTCTCTAACATCAGTTAGTAAGGCCAGAATTTTTCTGGCATATGCTCAGCCGCAAATGACTCTACAATGAAAACCAGGTCAGCTAGAAGAATGTTTTGCATGTCTAACCGAAACACCTTCTGTCATCCCTATAGCAAACCATGAGTGCAGACTCTGGCCTGAGCAAAGAGGAGGAGGAGGAGGAGGATGACACAATGCAGAATACAGTGGTGCTCTTCTCCAACACTGATAAATTTGTTCTTTTGCAGGTAAACTATGGTTTTTTGTTTGTCTGGCACATGTTCATGACGTTCTAGGTTGACAATTTGACAAGGCATTCTCTCTCTGCTTCCTAGGACATGTGTGTAGTATGTGGCAGTTTTGGTCGAGGTGTAGAGGGCCAGCTGCTAGCTTGTGCTCAGTGCTCCCAGTGTTACCATCCATACTGTGTAAACAGCAAGGTAAGCACTTCATGAACCGTGATGTTATTTTCAGCTGCAGTTTGTGCTCATTTTGAGAATTTATTTATTTTGTTTTTCCATTCCCTCTGTAGATCACTAAGATGATGCTAAGGAAAGGCTGGCGTTGTCTTGAGTGTATTGTTTGTGAGGTGTGTGGGAAGGCCTCTGATCCTTCACGGTTGCTGCTGTGTGATGACTGTGATGTCAGCTATCACACATACTGCTTGGATCCACCGCTGCACACCGTGCCAAAGGGAGGCTGGAAGTGCAAATGGTACAAAACTTATTCATCAGTAGTTTTTTTTATTTTTGTTTGTGTTTTTTTTGCTGCAATACGTTATTTGTCAAGTAACTATAATTCAGTGAGCTTTAATTTACAGGAGAGGTCAAATAATAAATGATTTAGCTAGTCCAACGGGTATGTTAATTCTGCTGTGTAATTGCACTCATGTACTGGTTACCTGGGAAATCTACTCCTAATATTGCACTTTAATATAGATGCAGCAGCACTTCATTTAGCAAACATATGGATTATGTGTATTAATGCTGTTTATTTTCTGTGCTAACTGTCAGATGTTATCCCATAGTGCAGCAGGAGGTAGGATTTAGAAAAGTGTAGTAAGTACATACCCCAAGAAATGCAGTTGTGCTCATAAATTTACATACCCCTTGCAGAATCTGCAAAATGTTAATAATAAAGAAAAAAAAGAAGAGAGATCATTAGTGCTCAAGAAAGCAACATGATGCATTAAGAGCCGGGGGGTGTTAATTTGTGTAAATTCAGTTATTATTGTGTCTTATGGACTATATGTAAACATCTGTTATGTGAAATGGATTATTCAGGGCAGTACGAAATAAAAAACAAAATGCAATTTTAATGAGCCCCCTTTATTTATTTATTTATTTATTTATTTATTTATTTATTTAACATTTTGCAGATTCTGCAAGGGGTATGTACATTTACGAGCACAAATGTACATGAACCCGTGTGATTACATCCAGAATTACATGGCAAATTAAATATTTTTGTTTAGCACTAGAAGCTGACATGAAGCAGGATTGATCAGCAGCTAACTCTGTAGTCTGTCGGGTAATGACAAACGAAAACGCTGAAAGTGTTTCCCCACCATGTGCTTTGTTACTGCTGGTGTGGACATAAATAAATAGACTAATGGCTTTGTTTCCATACCGTTTGTGCTAGGTGTGTGTGCTGCATGCACTGTGGGGCCAGCTCACCCGGGTTTCACTGCGAGTGGCAGAATAACTATAACCACTGTGGCCCTTGTGCCAGTTTGGTCACATGTCCTGTATGTCATGAGAACTTCATGGAAGAAGAACTGCTTCTGCAGTGCCAGCACTGTGACAGGTACATACAGTTATAACTTGAAGAATGCAGTGGTTTTAAACTGGAAACAGGAATGTTGAATTAAATTAGTCTTTTATTTGTAGATGGGTGCATGCTGTATGTGAAAGCCTTTATACCGAGGATGAGGTTGAACAAGCATCTGATGAGGGCTTTGCCTGTACAGCTTGTACTCCATATGTTCCCAGACCTGTCGGTGAGTCTCTTTTTGTTCTGTTGAAGATTTTTCTGAGTAAAGAAATTTACATTTGAAATGTGCAACTGTATTTTTTTTTTCTCCAAATATTCTTATGTTTTGTTGTTGTCTGCTTTCATATTGTTTCTACAGTGGAGTCCCCAATGATGTCAGTGTTCAAAATAAAGGAACCTGGTATGTCTCTTTTGCACAATATACCTTTTTCATTTTGGTTTATCCTCTTGAGTACATGCCGTTATATGAATGTCTAATCCAGTTTAAAACCTTTCTTCTTCAGAGCCACAGTTCTACCGCCTGGAAGGTGTCTGGCTTACGGAGACTGGAATGTCTTTACTGCGTAGCATTTCCATGTCACCCCTGCATAAGCGCAGACAGCGGCGTTCCCGACTGGGGACTATCTGTATCGATGGAGCTCCTGATGGCCTGGAGCTGAAAGAGGGCGATGGTGATGGAGAGGAGGGGAAATGTATGTTTTTATTACCTTTTAACATGTATACATAAAACTTCACAACATCAGTCAGCTGAATATTAGTCATGTGACTGACATCACAGTCAGCTGATTATCAGTCACCACAGTTTCACTATATTTGAGTGCAAATAAATGCCGTACCTGTTTAACCAGAGAAAGCTAAACACTCCTGAATCGTTTCTATTAAATTATTAAATTCATTGATTCAGTCTTTCTATCTGCAATAATTCTGGAGGGGACTGTATTCTTAAACCTTTGCATTTGTAACTATCTGCTCGGTTGTCATATTGTAGACCTTCTCCTGGATAGGTTAACAAAACCATTAGCTCAATACCTGTTTGAAATTGTTAGTTACAGTACAATTGTCCTAAACCTGCATTCTCAGGCTGTGCCGATTCAATGGAGTGTGACTCTAAACTGGAAGCTCCTGGCAGCCCAGATCGTGATGGTGGTATGGACAAGGAGCCTGGGGCAGATGGAGGTGTAGAGGGGACAGCTGACTGTGATGTTCTTAAAGGAGCAGATGAAACCGATGAAGGAAAGAAGAGGAAGCGTAAACCATACAGGCCAGGTGACAGTGGATTCTCTGATATTGGTGTTTTTATTATGTATTTGTTTATTACCACAAAGGGTTATGAGTGCTGAAGGACTTAGTTGATCCTTTGTAGGCATTGGAGGGTTCATGGTCCGGCAGAGAAAATGTCACACACGGCTGAGAAAGAGTTTGTCTGCATCTGCTGACAGTGTGACTGAAGGACAGGCAACAGAGACAAAACTTGAAGAAGGCAAGTGAAACCAGCTCTCGTCTGCCAAGCATATAAACATGCATTTATGTTTAGGCCAACGTGTTAATGGTTAAATGTATATTTTTTTAAGGCCCTCATCCTGACATGGATCCACCTGATGTGAAAGCAGCAGAGGGAGATGGTGAACTTGCCAAAAAACGTAGAGGGAGAAAGAAAAGCAAACTGGAAGACATGTTTCCTGCATACCTGCAGGAAGCTTTTTTTGGGAAGACGTTGCTCGACCTGAGTAAAAGGGCTTTTCTGGCCCCTCCAGCCCAGAGACATTCTCAGGGCATGCCAAGACCCACATTACCTGCTCCTGGAGGTAGACCTTCAGTTTCAGAACCAGGTATGGTAATGCTCAGTAAAACGTTGGGTATCTGAAAGTCATTCTGAAAAAATCACGACGTTATATGTAAACCTCAGCATTTACATACATACGACTCTGTTGTAGTAGAGGTTGAAAACCGAGCACCTGAAGCAACCCTTCAGCTTAAGCGAGAGGCTGATGGCTTAAAGCCTCAAGGAGAGATAAAATGTAAGTTGCAAAACCAGTGGAATTATCTAAATATTTTAATGTTAATAGTTTAGTCTTAATCTTTAATATGAATAAATGTATTGCATTTGCACTTTTGCATATTTCAGTAATTGCAGGAGCAGGGGAGCAATCCTCTAACAGTGATCAGAGTTTAAGTGACACCCCTGGTTCAAACTTACCGAAAAATGGAGGTAAAACCTGCTCATGACCTTCAGTAAATGATTTTTTTTTTTTTTTAAATAAAAGAATTAACTTTTTTTTTATTAAACATTTTTTTTTCCTTTGGTTTGAATTAGGTCTTCCACAGGGGACAGAAAAGCAAGACTCTGAGCAGTTCTTCCGTAAGGTACTTGGACCCTCAGAAGGGAGCACTCTAAGTGGGACCATTCAAACTAGTATGAGGCCTGTCTTAGAAGGGGAGAGTAATCGTAGTGGTTTGCCCCTAAGGAACCTTCCTGGTAAGATTAAACCAAATGCACACCTGCTAGTCTGTATTTGCAACTGACTGATACCTTATAAGTGCAGCTTGACCTTGATTGTTTAATTGTTTAAAATGTATTTATTATTATTATTTTTTATATGCAGGTGCTTCCACATCTGGCTCATTGCCCTCAGCTAGTATGGTGGAGTCTTTTCAACGACTTTCCCAGTCCCCATTTTTTGATCCGCTGTAAGGACAAGTTAATTTTGTTTTGATTGTTACAAAACATTCAGTATTTATTTTTTACTTATATATGTTTCATTAATATAAATATTTGTTACCCAGTGATCGTGGTGGAATTTTCAGTCCAGATCAGGATGAGGAAAGCCCTTGGGCAACACCTTCCACTCCAGCCACTCCCACTACTCCTCCAACACCTACCGAACAGGAGGGAGATGGCCTGTCATACAACCAGCGAAGTTTACAGCGCTGGGAAAAAGATGAAGAACTTGGAAATCTATCCACGATTTCTCCTGTACTCTATGCCAACATCAATTTCCCTAATCTCAAGCAAGACTACCCAGGTTAGTAATCATTTTGCAGAAACATTCAAGATTAAAATAAAATGGTCACCTTTTGTTATAAAAGCAAAAATGAAATACTTTTTCACAGATTGGGCAAGCCGCTGCAAGCAGATAATGAAGATTTGGAGGAAAGTTTCAGCTCCTGACAAGGTTCCCTTTTTGGTAAGAACATGGACATAATAGCCATAATGTCATTAGCATAAGATTGAGTATTGATATTTCCCTCCTTACCTTCTGTTTCATTCCTCCAGCAAAAGGCCAAAGATAACAGGGCAGCTCAGAGAATCAGCAAGGCACAGAAGGTAATACTTTTAACATCAATTTGATGCATTTCCAGAGTCAGAGAAAGCATTACTGATTTTTTTTTTCTCTCCCCCCCCCCCCTCTATTATTGACAGCAAGCAGAGAGTCAGGTGTTAAGGCCTGTTAAAACTGAGCCAGTACGGATAAAAGGGGAGCGCCCCAGTCTGCACCTTCAAATTCCACCACCCTCTGGCTCTCTTTCCACTCCCTCTCAGCCTAGCTCTGCTGAAAGCGCATTTCCCTTTACCCCAGATACGGCGTCTTCAGTTTTTTCTCCAGATGGATCTCTGAAGGCCTCAGGTTCAACAGACGTTCATACCGACTCCTTTCCCAAGCCTCCATCTCAGTCCGCACATGCTCAATCTCAACCGTCAACTCCTTATTTACAGCCTTCCTTTAGCCCTCTGCAGGCCTCCTCAGGTTACCCTTTACCTGGCCAACAGGGTGCTCCTCAGGGACGGCCGACCAGTCTTGGTTCCCATGATATGCTGCCAGGAATGCCTCGCAAGGCTCAGCTGGTTGACCCATTCTTTAAAACTCAGCAGCAGCAGATCCTTCCACCCCAGTCCCAACAGGCATCTCAGGAAGCTGTTGGCTTACCTGAGAGTCCTCGACCAAAAGCAGTTGGGACTGGAGACCCTCCTTTGTTCTCCCCATCCCACTCAGCTCACCATGGAGAACCAATTCGTGGCAGGCAAGAGTACACTTCATCTTCCTCCCCCTCTACTGTTACTTCTTCGCCAGGAGGAATGCTGCAAAACAGGGCAGACATGAGTGCTCCTTCTCCACGTGCCTCTACTGGCCTAGGCACAAATTCCCCTGCAGGAATGGGGGACTCTGGAGATGGCTTGTTCAAAGCTCCTATGACTCCACGCATGCATCAGGGTGATGCTGGAACCTCATCTACTCCACTTCCCCCTAATCTGTCTCCTAATCATCCTCCAGAGAGTTATCGCCAGTCTCCCTCTTCTTTTTCTGATTCGTGTGTCCAGTCTCCTCTTACACCCCGGCCCCAGTCAGGAGATGGTTCATCCCCCTTGCTTCAGAGACTGCCTATGCCCCAGCAAGAATCTTATCCAAAAGTTGCCTCTAGCCCTCAGTCACAGGGTAGTTCTCCTCTTACTCCAGGAGCACTCTCCAATGATGGATTCTCTGTGCAGTCACCAGCTACACCACGCTTTCATTCTCCAGACCCTCATTCACGGCCACCCTCACGGCCACCATCACGGCCTCAGTCCAGAGACCCTTTCACCTCCCTGCACAAACCTCCTCGCCCAGCCTCAGTAGTCACCGAGGCTCCCTTTAGAGGCTCACCTCATTCCAACCAGCAACCTCCTTGTTCACCTTCAGTAGGAGATCCACTAAGTGGAAAACCACCTGGACCACCTGGTTTTAGTCGCAGTCCCATGGATACCCTTCAGATTAACCAGCCGCAAGCAGTCTGCTCAAAACAAGTAATAACTTCCCAGCAAGCTCAGGTTCAACTCCAGCAATCGTCATCTATGCCACCGACCATGGCTGCCGATTTAAGCGCTAAGACACAGCTACCAGCTGGAAATCAAGATGCGCATCATCTACCAGTCATGCCAAGCACCCAAGAGCTGCCTGACCTTTCAGCTGGACAGGACCAGTCGCTAGTTGGCCTTAGTCCTTCAGAGCTTGAAAAGCATAGACAGGTACAGAAGCAATTCATAGAGGTACAGAATAATTAGGGCCATCTAATCAGGTTTCATTAACTATTCCCTCTGTGTTTCTTTTCAAATTGTCTCCCTTTTCGCTGCAGAAACAAAGACTTAGAGAATTTTTGATCAGACAGAAACTGCAAAGGAACTCTCTTCGGCAAGAGAAGGAGGCAAATGTGCCTGTTAACAATGCTCCAAATTGGCAAGAAGGTGAAATGGCTGTTTTTCAACCAGATAAATCTCAGCGAGCACCACCTCCTTATCCACAGGTATTTTTCAGTCACAATGACCGATGAGATAAGGGTCTGTGTGGAACATAATTTCAAATGTAGTGAACTATGATGTGTTGTGGTTGATTTGTCTTGTAAAAACAATATCCCAATTAGGACAGAGCAGCTGTTGCTCAAGTTGCCATCCCAGGCAAGCTATCTGTACCTATGGGAACAGTAGATGAGAAGCTGTGCCGCCCTCCTCCTCCTCCTCCTGCTGGAACACCTGGTATGATTGACCCCAATGTGCTAAGGTATGTTTGTGTAATTTCTTTTGTATCACACGTTCTATTTTAAACGCATGATTTAAGAAGTAAGACCGGCAGCATTAATACATTTAGATGTCTAAAAATTTGTCTGTAGGCAACCTGGCGCTAATCTTTCCCAGGGGATGTATCCTCGTCCACCATTTCCTACACAGTGGCAAAGTCAGGTTGCTGGTCAACGGGGTTTCCCACAACCATCCATGATGGAAATTGGACCCAGGCACCACCTTAATGCTCCTTTAAACAACCCTCTTAGTATGCAAGGGATGCAAGGCATGCCTAATCCTCTTACTGTGTCACAAGGCACTGGGCCCGAAACAATGCAACACTCCGTGTCTGGACCTCCACCACAGTTCATAGAATTAAAACATAATGCCCAGAGGCTGCCAATTGGACCCCAGTTCTTGGCAAGGGCACCTCAGCCCCGACCACGCCTGTTTATACCACAGCAGGATGTGCCTGCTGGATTTGGTCCAACATCCTTGCCACCTTCTTTTGCTGCTCAGGGAGAAGGTGGGCAAGGTCCCAGACATGGGTTGCCACAAGCTAACTTGGGCCAATTAATACCACAGCAGAGCAATATTCCTCCGTCTCAATCCCAACTACAGTCACATGAGGTTCCATCTACCCATTCAAACACGCCTGTCTCCCACTCAACTATTCAGCAGCAGAGTTCTCAAAACAGTGCTACGAGAGAACAACAGTCTGCGGCAGAAAATGTCGACTTACCAGAGGCTGACCTTGAGGATCCTTTTGCAGCCAAAGACCTTGGAGAAGCAGGGGCAGAAGCTGGAGTCGAGGATGATGATCTTGCACTCGACTTGGATCCTGATAAAGGTGATGATGATTTGGGGAACCTTGACAACCTTGAAACAAATGATCCCCATTTGGATGATCTGCTTAACAGTGATGAGTTTGACCTGCTTGCATACACTGACCCTGAGCTTGATCAGGGTGACCCCAAGGATGTTTTTTCTGACCAGTTACGGCTTGTTGAGGCAGAAGGTGAGGGTTCAGGCACTAAGGTGGAAGAGAAACCTAAAGTTGGTACAACTGCCAAGCAGTCAGTCACAGCTTCCACACAACTACCTTTAAAGACTGAGGCTTCCACAGCATCCTGTGTTTCACTTCCTCTCAAGGAAGAGTCCTCAGATTCCAGTGAACTTGCTACAATCAAACTTGAAGAGAAAAGCTCTATTGGTCCTCAGCAGTCAGCACAGACTGTGGTTAAAGATGAGATGGGTGAAGCTGTCTCTTTGCTTCTAAGCGGAACATCGTCCAAGATCTCAACTCAGCCAGGTAATTCATCTGCCTCACTAAGCACCGTCCGCTTAGGTGGCGTTCCATTTCCTCCTCCAACCCAAGCTAATACTTTGGCATTTCCTCCAGCTACACCACATCCAGACCTACCCGAAGATCCACTTGGTCTGCCAGATGGTGGTGGCCAGCACTCACCTGCAGTTGATCTTGACAAAGTAGAAAGCTCACTGGAGGCAAGTGAGCTGCCTCTATTGATTCAGGATCTATTGGAGCATGAAAAGAAGGAGCTTCAGAAACAGCAACAGCAGCAGCAATTGAATGCTCTACAAGGGGGGTTGAGCAGTCATCTTCATAATATTCAGAATCAACAACAGCCTTCTGGGGGACCAGGCCAGATTTTACTACCCCATCATCGTCCGCCTCAGGGTCTTGTGAGTCAACCGGGAATGGTACCGAGGCCTCCTCACATGCTAACCCAGCAGCAGCAGAGGATGCTTAGTGCGCCAATGCCTCCACCTGCTCATGTGGCAGTGGTGCAACCACAAGCAATGATAAGAGCTGGACAGCCAAGCAGCATTCACCCAGCTCTCGATCCACAGCAGCAAGCGACACCACCTCAACACCATCCAAAACCACAAACTGTCCCTGCCAACTTCTTCCCAGATAAAGGTAGAGTAATAGACTGTGGATCTTCTGGTCTTTTGTATAACATGCTGTTTCTTATACGTATTCACATGACTATATGACTTTATATTCTTTCAGATCTGGATAAATTTATGACTGATGACATAATGGACCCTATTGCCAAAGCAAAGATGGTGGCTTTGAAAGGCATCAAAAGGGTGTTGACTCAGGACCCCATGAATGTACCTCCTGGTATCAATAGGTACCTTTTGTTGATTCAGTATAAAACCACATGTTGCTGTTTTTCTCCTATAGCAGGGATTGACCTTTTATGCCCATTTGTTTTTACCTTTGTAGGCAGCAAGTTTCCCTTTTGGCCCAGAGGTTGGCTTCAGCACCAGGAAACGCAGACGCTCAGGCCCACGTTGGTACTGGACCATCTAAGGTCAGTGAATTGTCCTTTTTTTCCCTGCTTGGTTACGAGTTTGAGTTTCACTGATCATAACACTTCTCTTAATTTCAGGAAGGGGAAAGCAGTGATAAGGTTCAGCCACGACCTAATCCTCCACAATTTGTCCAAGGCATCATCAGTATGTTCTGCATTCTTTTCCTAAAATATTTCCGTGATGAATGTCCTTGGTCTCTTTTTTCCCATTTGTTTGTTATAGCATAAATTTCAATGTGCTGCATAAATTTCAATGTACCTATAGTTTAAACCCTTTGCACAACAGATGATGCTGAACAGCACCAATATGAAGAGTGGCTTGTACACACCCAGCAGCTGCTACAGATGCAGCTAAAATTTCTGGAGGAACAGATAGGAGCACATCGAAAATCCCGCAAAGCGCTTTGTGCTAAGCAACGCACGGCTAAGAAAGCAGGACGTGAATTTGCAGAAGCAGATGCCGAAAAGCTGAAACTGGTCACTGAAGAGCAAAGTAAAATCCAGAAACAGTTGGATCAGGTGAGCATTCTTTCATACTTCTCGATTAGGCTATTACTTAACGTCTGTCTATTTCCTAGATTACAAAGTTTCTTTTTTCCTAGGTACGTAAGCAACAGAAGGAGCACACCAATCTGATTGCTGAATACAGAAGTAAGCAGCAGCAACATCAGCAAGGCTCCTCCATGCTAGCACCTGGTCCCTCAAACCAGGGGCCCCACATGCTTTCTAAGATGCCAGGACAGATTATAATGGGTCAACAAGGGGGGCCGATGATAGGTCAAGTACCTGGAGGCATTCCTCAAGGGGGAATGCCGGTTAGAATGCCACCAGTGCATCCATTTACTGCAGGCCAAACCCCTCACCCTGGGGCACTTGGCACTGGGCCTCCTGGCCTGTCTGCTGGATTTTTCCCACAAGGGCCTGGTGCACAAGTACCAGATCCAAGGATCCTTCAGGAAAGGCAGATGCAACAAAGGATGCAGATGGTGCAAAAACTGCAACCGCAGTTTATGATGGGACAGCAACCTGTGACGCATCAAAGCCAGCAACCTGGTGTTATGAATCAGCAGGCTGGACCTATAGGTGGTCAGGCACCTCAAGCATTGATGAGCAATGCATTAATGGGGCAGCAGCAACCAAATTTACAACCGGGATTAATATCTAACCAGCAACATCAACAAGGCCTTATGCAGGTTCCTCAGGGCATGATGGGAAACCAGGCAGTTGGGCAGGCTCAATCAAATATCATCGCTCAGCCAATGACTCCAAATCAAAATATGATGACAGGTCAACAAGGCATAGCTGGAAATCAACCGGTGCAGCAGCTGCAGAGACCTCAGGGTTTGATGGGCCAACAAGTTTCCAGTGAACCACCGCATATTCTTAGAGGGCCACAGGGCCAGCTTACTGCTCAGCAGCAGAGTGTTCTGGCACAGCGTATGCTTCTTTCACAGCAACAACAGAATACAGCAAAGAATCTTGCACAGCTCCAACAGCAGCAAATACCACAGCAGAGACAACTGGCACAAATGGGTGCATCAGAACAACAAAGGACAATGGGAACACCTCCTTCAAGTGGTGTTCAAGGGAATGTCGATAATTTGCAGCAGGGAGTTCCAGGCCTCCCTCAAGATGTTCAAAGCCCAGCTGCTAAAGATGGTGGAATCCTTAGCCCTAAAACTCCACCCCAGCAAGCTGGATCCTCAACTCCAATCCAGATGCAACAAGGGCCAAGTGGGGATCTGCAAGGGGCGGTTGGTCAGCAGCCAGCAACTGTTGCTTATATGGTTCCACAACAACAACAAGCAACACCGCAACAACCAGGACAAAATGCTGGATCAGCACAACAGCATAGCTATGTAAACAACCAGCAGACTGGATTACAACCTCAAGAACAGATGCAACTTGCTTTACAACGACAAAACTCCATGAATACAGAACAAGTGAAACAGGAAGGTCAGCAAATGTGTTATGTTGCTCAACAGCTACAACAGGGAGGTCAAAATGTTGCACAAATTCAGGGCATGCTAGCACAGCAGAGTAGCCAGAATCCATCTGTAATAACTAGTAATCCAAACCAGCAACAAGACGTATTGGCCCAACAGCAGCTAAATAGAAGTCAACAAATAATGATGACTCAGAGGTCAGGTGCACCTCCTGGGCAAATACGAGCTTCTATTAACATTCAAGCCTTACTTGCACAGAACCCTCAGTTATGTCACCTACCTCCTAACCAGCAGTTACAGCAAATTCAGGCAATAATTGCTCAGCGGCAGGCTCAACAGCAGGGTCAGATGCTGAGATTGCAGGGACAGGCACAAGGCCAAATTCGACCTCAAGGCCCACAACCTCTTGGTCCAAGAATGCCAGGGCTTGAAGCACAGCAGCAGCATCCCTATGTGTTTGCTGCCAAGCAAGGTCCAGTTGGTTCTTCACAGCAGCAAGGAGTAATAGGCCAGCCCTCTGTCAT
This sequence comes from Ictalurus furcatus, assembly GCF_023375685.1. NCBI lineage: Eukaryota > Metazoa > Chordata > Actinopteri > Siluriformes > Ictaluridae > Ictalurus > Ictalurus furcatus. Next base: position 20,749,346 of record NC_071269.1, read on the forward strand.
GGCTCCACAATTTCAGAATGCTGGATCGTTGCACCCTCAACAATTGTCACAAGGAGTCTCCCCTCAATACAACACAACTACCCAACAACAACAGCAGCAGATGATGCAGCATCAAATGATGAGAGGCCAGGTACCTTTGGCACGACCAATGATGGGCCAGGTTCGCCCAACACCTCTAGGTCATATGGCTAGACCAATGTCTCCTCGTCAAATTATGGGTCAGGGATCACCTGGCAGCCCCCATTCTGGTCAGCAAAGACAAATCATGGGCATGCGCCAAACTCCACCAGGCCAAGGGCAGTGTCTTGGTGTGAGAGCACTTAGCCCCTTTCAGGCCTCTCCTTCTCATGTTGGTTCTCCTGCTAGCTCTACTGTTCAAGAAGCTGGCTCAAGTCCAGCATCTTTTAATAAACATGATTTTGGTACTACATCTCTCTCTAACCACCCGTCACCCGCATCTAGATCAGAATGTGGTGCTGGAAAAAATAGTCCGTTTAGTAACGTTGGAGCAGCAGCAGCAGCCTCACCATTAAGATCACCTATAGCTAAGGCCCCACAAGAAGTATCAGGCCTCAAGTCTGAGCCTCATGGTCCAGGTGCCCAAAAGCCAACAACTGCTATTCCACTTAACGGCCCATCTCCTAAGTCGGTATCAAACCTGCCACAGCCATCAGTTTCAGCAGCTGTGGTTGAAGGAGAAACGCCTAACGAAAGGGATCTGTGTAAGATCATACTGCAAAATATTAAACAGGAACCTCGAGAGATTAATTGTGACTCAGGAGCTAGTGGGGAGGCTTCTTCTGCAACTATTAAGAGAGAAATCACTGGTGACACTGGAAATCCACCAGGCGACACAATGGGCCAAATTCCCAGAACAGAGACGAGCCAACAACTTCTGCAAAAGCTACTTCGAACCAAGAGTCTTCAATTGCCATCGCAGAGGACATCTGATGGTATCCACAATGAAATAAACGGGCATATTAACAGTAAGCTCGCAATGTTGGAGCAAAAGCTTCAGGAGACCCCACGTAACATGGAGGTAAAAACTTGCAACTAGGTTTTCAGTAACGTAAAGTGGTAGAATGTATCCTTGAATAAACCGTTAAAGTCCGCTCTTTTTCACCTACTTTTTTTTTTTAAATTTAGGATCTCCAGTCTATTACTAAAAGGCCGCCTGTAACAAAAGCCAAGCGGACTACAAAGGCTGGAGAGCGGGGAGCAAATGCTCGAAAAAAGAACAAAAAGGATGAGGCTGGAAAAACAGAAGCAATAATGAAGCAGCTTAAACAAGTAAGGACTGTGAAAGTAAAAGAGAATGTTATTAGGGCTGCACAATGTAGACATGTACTTTAAAAGAATGACTTATCAGCACACATTCAGAAAATTGTCTGCACCACTGATTGTGATCACCTGAATAGTACGGGCTTTGGCATCGCAAATCTAATATTGCACTAATGATTAACGTGCAATATATTGTGCAGCACTTTATTATCCTAGGTTTGAGCAGTATTCAGTAATCTACTTTTCCTCCTCAAATCCTCTTAGGGTCTGTCTCTTCTTCCTTTAATGGAGCCCTCCATTACTGCTAGCCTGGATTTGTTTGCTCCTTTTGGCAGCAGTCCAGCTAATGGCAAAACTCAGTTGAAAGGATCTTTTGGAAATGCAGTAATAGATAATATTCCAGACTACTATTCCCAGCTCCTTACTAAGGTACGTGTTAATTTTATGCTACTATGAATCTCTGAATGTGAGGACCACTGGTCTGCAGGTGCCTGCGGATTTACACGCCGAGTTTATTATCGGGTCATTTTACTCTCTTCTCCAATTAGAATAACCTCAGCAATCCGCCAACACCACCTTCGTCTCTTCCGCCAACTCCACCTCCTTCGGTGCAACACAAGCTTTTGAATGGAGTGACCGCAGTAGAGGAACTAGCAGAAAGCCAAAAAGCGAGAGAGACTTCCGAGGACACCACAGGTCATTGTAATGATGATAATTCATGCCAACATCGAGGTAAAATGCTCTAGCTTTTTGTTGACATGAACAAAACTGTACAACGAATGTACCTTTTCTGTACCCTTTAGACTCTGTTCCTGAAGAGGTGAAGAGTGTAGACATATTAGCAGCACTTCCCACTCCTCCACATAATCAGAATGAAGATGTGAGGTATGCAGTGGAATTCAGAAAGCTTATTCACTTCATTGTACGTGTAATAATTTATTATATATATCTATAATGGTGTACTTAATAGATTAATTGTTTTCAGGATGGAGAGTGATGATGACAGTGACGTTCCAGACACCATTGTTCCTGCATCGTCACCTGAGAGCCAGTTTGGTGATGACATGTCGCGCTTCCCTCACCTGCTGGAGCTTAAAGAAGAGGAGGAAAATAGAGCCATTTCTCCTGTTATTCCCATGATTCCACGCTCTGCTATCCCCAGTATGCTTTATGACAATGTTCTTCTTGTTGCTATTTCTAAAACTGGTTTACTGTCTTGTCTTGTCAACATATGATTTGAGCCATCTAATCCTTTCACCATAATGTCCAGGTTTTGCAGAAACTAAACCATTTGAGGCAGTAGAGGGAAAGGCTGGTTCCTCAACTGGTTCCTGGGACAAGGCCAAGAGCAACGAAGTGTCTGTTACCTTCACCCTCTCAGCAGCTGCAGCCAAGGTATTTTACACTTGAAGCTGTTAAAAGCCGTTTAAAAGGTGGGTTGTCCTCTTGTTTTTCACTCCGGAACATTTGTTCTCTCATCAGAATTTGAACTCTCTGATGGTGGCAGTTGCCCAACTACTGCACATGCGTATGCCAGGGTCCTATGAAGTGGCTTTCCCCCGGAGTCCTGGTAGAGCAGGTGCTGTTGGCCCTGGGAAAACACCCGACTCCTCCAACCCAGGTAACTTATACCTATCAAATTATTACATTCTCATGTGTTGTGTGTATGTGTGTGTTTTTTTTTGTTTGTTTTTTTTATTTGTGTTGTTTTTTTTTTTGTTTTTTTTTTTTTGGCTTAATCTATCACTATGAAATTAAACCTTCAAACAGTGGTTTCATTCATGCTTCTTGATCATATTCCTGAAACTGTAATGCCTGTGATTGTTCTTGGGGAATTGAACTATAGCATAATAGGCACTGACTATAATAGTGGGTTTGTGCCAAACATGCTCCTTAACTCTTTTTTTAAATTTCCCGTATGATTTGAAATATTTCAGGACCCCTATATGTAAAAACTGATCCATCTGCAAACCAAGATGCGGAATGGCTCAAGCAGTTTGATGTCACCTTGCCAGGCTGTACTCTAAAGAAGCAAGTCGACATTTTGTCTCTGATCAAACAGGTTGGCTGTCTGGTTCATTCAATTCAAGTGATATGAGAATCATTTTTTTAAAATTGGTAATGAATTCCCCATAGATGACTGGCCTGTCTTTTTTTTTCCTTTTACCACCCCCCAGGAATACACTGAGCAAGAGGATCGACCAGCTCAGCACTGTTACATGACCAACGTGTCGGACCTTGACGTGCGCCATCTTCCCATTATTCCTGTTGAGGTATCTCCACCGCCTTCACCACCACCACCGCCACCACCACCACCGCCATCTATCTGTACTGAACCTGAACCTGTCACTCAGTCTGACCCTCACCCTCAACAAGAACCTGAACCAGAGCCTCCTGCTCAGCCCAAATCACCCTCCTCTTCTATCCCCAGTGCTCCCATTAAAACAGAGCCACCAAGTGAACCTTCAACAACAGTTCAGAGCTCTCTTATTAAGACTGAGCCTGAGGAGACCCTATTAGCCCCTCCAGTTGCTCTACCTGAGGAGGCAGCTTCTGTTTCGGCCACTGCCTCAGCATCTCAGGAGTCTCTGATAATGGAGATCTCCCCCAAACCCATTAAACAGCGTAGGCCTTTCTCAGAGGATGAAGAGGTACGTCCCAAAGTCAAGAAGTGGAAAGGTGTGCGCTGGAAACGCCTTCATTTGGTCATCACCATTCGTAAGGGCAGCTCCAAGAAGGAGAACAGTCGAGAGGTGTCCGAACTCATGGAGCGCCTGCGTATCACGCTCAGACCAGACAAGCTGCCACGCGATAAGCGCAAGTGCTGCTTTTGCCACGAAGAAGGCGACGGAGCTACTGATGGCTCAGCTCGTCTTCTTAACATTGACGTCGATCTGTGGGTGCATCTCAACTGCGCCCTGTGGTCTACTGAGGTTTACGAGACACAGGGTGGCGCTCTCATCAACGTAGAAGTGGCCCTTCGGCGTGGACTTCGCACACGCTGTGCGTGTTGCCAGAAGACTGGTGCCACCAACAGCTGTAACCGTCTACGCTGCCCCAACGTCTATCATTTTGCCTGTGCCATCCGAGCACGCTGCATGTTTTTCAAGGACAAAACCATGCTGTGCACCCAGCACAAGCTGAAAGGCCCCAGTGAGGAGGAGCTCAGCAACTTCGCTGTCTTCCGAAGAGTCTACATCGAGCGAGATGAAGTGAAGCAGATCGCCAGCATCCTACAGCGTGGTGACCGCATACACCTCTTCCGAGTCGGTGGCCTCATCTTCCATGCCGTGGGTCAGCTCCTACCCTCTCAGATGGCTGCTTTCCACTCGCCCACCGCCATCTTCCCTGCGGGTTACGAGGCCACACGCATCTACTGGAGCACCCGTGTGCCAAACCGACGTTGTCGCTATCGGTGTCGCATCAGCGAGCAAGATGGCCAACCCTTGTTTGAAGTGCGCGTGCTGGAGCATGGACAGGAAGATCTACACTTCCGGGACAGCAGTCCAGACGGTAAATAGCTTTTAAGGTTTTTGCTGAGTAAGAGTATATTACTGCAGTGAGGGGGAATCTTTTTCATGTTCTCTTTTTATATATTAGGCATATGGAACAACATTGTGCAGAACGTTGCCAAGCTTCGTGAAGAATCGGCCATGCTGAAGCTCTTTGCTGATCATGTAAAAGGGGAGGAAATGTATGGGCTTACTGTCCATGCAGTGATGCGCATCACCGAGTCGGTACGGCATGATTTCCAACACTGTTTGACGGCAGATTACAGACGATAATTATAAGGGTAATTCACTTTCCCGCAGAAAATTTAACAAGCCTCTTACACTGCAGCTTCCAGGAGTGGAGAACTGTCAGAACTACACGTTCAGATATGGCCGCCATCCTCTCATGGAGCTTCCTCTTATGATCAATCCTACTGGCTGTGCACGCTCTGAGCCCAAGATTCTCACACACTGCAAACGGTAAGGCTCTATACTATGAGCAGTTATTAATGTTTGCTCTTCTCTATATAGTTTTTCCTTTTTATTTGAGAGGAAATCTTGCTTACTTGTGAGCTGAAGTGCTTCCCCCCCCCCCCCCGCTTTTCTTTTTCTGTCTCTGTAGGCCCCATACACTGAATAGCACAAGTATGTCCAAAGCCTACCAGAGCACGTTTACAGGGGAAATCAACACACCCTACAGCAAGCAGTTTGTTCACTCCAAGTCCTCACAGTACAGGCGGTTGAAGACAGAATGGAAGAACAACGTGTACCTGGCTCGCTCCCGTATCCAGGGACTGGGCTTGTATGCGGCTAAAGACTTGGAAAAACACACTATGGTCATCGAGTACATTGGTACCATCATTCGTAACGAGGTGGCAAATCGACGGGAAAAAATCTACGAAGAGCAGGTTTGTAAAGTTGAAAACAACATTGTCGGGTTAACGAGACTCAACAAATATTCAAATTACCTGACGTTTTGTATTATTGTTTCTAATCAGAACCGTGGGATCTACATGTTCCGCATTAATAATGAGCATGTAATAGATGCCACCCTCACTGGCGGCCCTGCTCGGTAAGACCCTCACAATGCCTGCTTTTCTCTGTTGAGAAATATATATATACTCAATATATTGAGTCTTATTTATTGTACTTCACTTGGGTTGTATATGCACCGTTCCAGCTACGTGAATCATTCCTGTGCACCTAACTGTGTTGCGGAAGTTGTGACGTTTGACAAAGAGGACAAGATCATCATCATTTCCAGTCGTAGAATCCCCAAGGGTGAGGAGGTAAGAATCATGCGTGGTAGACTGAAGTAATTCTTTTATATGATTTTATATCATGTATATGTTTGTGCACTGATCTCTGAATGAATTTCTGTGTTTTTTTTTTGTTTTGTTTTTTTTTTGTGTGTGTTTCTTTTGGTTTTTTTTTCTCTCTCCCTGATGGAACATTAGCTGACATATGACTATCAGTTTGACTTCGAGGACGATCAGCACAAGATCCCTTGCCATTGCGGAGCCTGGAATTGCCGAAAGTGGATGAACTAACGGGGAGAGAATGTGCGAGACATGCCTTTGCTCCCTGGTGTCAGAACACTTTCTGCGCCAAAGCCTCGTTTTTAACATTTACTACCCAGATCATAAGCTGTTCTGAAACAAGAGGAGGGCAAACATTTTACTCTCCATCAGCTGAAAGAAAAGACTTGTTATTCACATCAGGAGCCAAAGCTTTGAAGAGAGTAAAATTTAAAGCTACAACTCATTTTCCGATGAGCTCAACTGTTTGCTTGAATCTTCTTGTTGAAACTCGCCTCTGCCAAAAGCACCTCCTTCTTACTTCCTCTACTGTTCTTCTCCAATAAGCTGGCTGGAATCAATCCTCTCTACATCTACCAAAATGTCTGATTCTGTATCATATCAATACACTTAGGGTAGAACTCAGTGAAGAAAGTTTGATTAAAGCCATTCAAGTACTCAAAAATTAACTAATACTTTATCTTTGGACCTATCTTTTTATTGTTTTGTTTTGGGTTTTTTTTTTCTTTCTTTTTCCTTACCACCTTGTCACCCCAGAACAACACACTCCCATCAAGTCAGCAATGAAGATTGACAAAATGGATATTGGCAAGACAATCCTGGAGTGGCTCAGATCAGAACTTTGTACCTATTGTGAACAAGATGTACGATAATATAAAGTTTAAATACTATTTGACCTGTGGCTCAACAAGGCACCAGATGTTTTATTATATTGAGTTTAAAGGTGGGTTTGGTTGACCCAGTCTACCTCATTGAGTTTGTGGGAAGTGACTGCTTTGTATTAAACTGTTAAAGTGCTACTGTGGAAAGGGGAAGGGAGGAATGTTTTCATGGCAGTCGCCTTTTTTGGTTAAGCAGGGAAACTTAAGCAGCTGGTTTGCTCCTCTCTGTGTTGCTTATTATTTACAGTAGTGAGCCATTGCAACTTATCACAACACACAACGACAGAGCCTCTACGACAGTCTTTCAGCACGATCATGCATTATTCAGAGCAATCAAAAACCAAATGGGTGTCTAAGTCTATGAGGCCACCTAGTCTAAATGACTGTAGTTCTCATGTAGCCATTTTCCTTCCTGTCTGCCTGTTTGCATCTAGAAATCATGCTTTTTTTTTCTCCCCCTCCTCTTTCTTTTATTTAAGCGCACAACCAAATCCACTCTTACCCAGACAGAGTGAGAAACAGAATGACCTTCAAGTGAAGCAGGGTGCTGTTTTTGAGTTCTTTTTTCTTTTTTTCTTTTTCAGATCATGTTCAATTCATCAACCCTCAACTGACAGATTGATGCTTGAGGCTCTTGACTAACAAACTTATGATGCAAGACTACTATTTTTATTTGCCATGTTCTCTCCGTTTTAATTCTAAATACTACCCCTCTCCTCACCCCCATGTTTTATAGATTTCCATTTTCTCACTCCAAGCAACTCTTCATATATCTCTTTCTCTTTGTAATACTTAGTGGACTGTTGTAAAAACTTACTGTAGTGAGCCTTTCTCTGCCTGAGCACGGGCAGGCTGTGTAATAACCTGTAAAGTGGTTTGAGAACTGTTGGCACTGTCTCCTTGAGGCTGAAGCGAAGGCTGAGAAAGACTTTAAAAGGGCATTTGTTTTCATTCATATTAAAGTAATTTAAAAAAAAAAAAAAAGAGTTACAAAAAAAATAGTTAATCTTCAGAGAAGGGAGCTGAACAAAGTCTCCACAAACTGCAAATTACTTTGTTCCTTCCTCCCCAGATGTATGACCTCATATTAAAAAGTAATGCAACTTGTACAAACTGTATATATTGGGGGGCAAATGCTGTTTATCCTAGCCCTTTTTATTGAATAAAAATTCAAAATTCTAGAGAAATAAAAATTGATGGAATAAGAGAAACCACTGGATATCATTTTATTAGAAAGATTAAATGTGTATATATCTATAAATATATGTAAAATGGAAAAACGAAGTAATATCTTGATATGTATATGACTCAGAGTGGTTTTTTTTTTTCCTTTTTTTTTTTTTTTTTTTTTTTTTTTTTTTCTCCATTTACCTGTTTTTCTTTAGCATTTTTTTTTGCTGAGAGACCATATACAGAAATAGTGATGGAGATCATGTGTTCACCAATGATCTGGATGAGTGTTTGAGGTGAACAAGAAATCTGAGACGGACTTCATGTTTGATATTAATCCTGATACTTCATCATGCAAATAGATCATATTTGGAAGAAGAGTGGTAGAATGGTGCATAGCGTATGTGTATTTATGTAATATTGTTCACATAGAGTTCTTCTTTTATTATTATTTATGCTACTGCTTGTGAAATACTGAAACTGGTCCTTGAATTGGTAATTGGTTACCAGTGTATTTTCTTTTCTTTTTATTTTTTATTTTATATATATATAAAGAAAAGGTTCCTGATATGATGCTGTTCTATGAAATGATGAGTGTCATATTTTCCCTCCCTGTAGAAGTGAATGTGTTTATATAACTTGTGAAATGGCAGTATAGGCAACGTATGGTTTGATTTCCATATTCAGTGATTAATCCCCAAACGTCTCTCAAACAAAACGTTCACCCTGAAGTCGTGCTCATGCTTCTGAAGACTAATAGCAGAACTGGTGAACCGTTTTTGTCGTGTGTATTGTCATTTTTAAATCTCGCAGACACTCACTGGATTTCAGTAGAACCCCTGCCTTCCAATTTCTTATATATTAATTTAAATTCTCCCTGCATAACATTTAATTTAATTAAAAATACATTGCTTTTTTTTTTTTTAAGCCTACTTTTTAAAAAAAAGAAAAAGATGCTGCATCTGTACAGCAGAGCTACTTTGAGGAAGATAAATAAACATTTTTATTGTATGTGGCATGTTTTGTATGGATATAATTTTGAATTGTACATATTTTTTGATGATGACAGAGGTTGCATCACTTTATATACGGCTGCCCCTTACCCTTCCCTCTTCTGTTTTCTTTGTCTTTGCTTTTATTTCTTGTAAAGAAAAATAAAATGCATTTTAAATACAGCCGTTTTCATCCTGGTTTGTTGCCGATTCTGTTCAGGAGCAGTTTAACTACCGGTACATTTTATAATATTAGCATTATGTAGTGGCATGTGCAGGCAACTCCAGACTTATGAACAGGAGTTAATATATAAAGTACACAGATCAGCCATAATATTAAAACCACTGACCGGAGAGGTGAATAACTTTTGAACAGTCAGTTCTTGTAGTTGATGTGTTTGTGTTTTTAAATGTTCTGGCTGATCGGTGTATGTTAAAAAGCATCAATCAATCATCTCATCTTGATTTTTGAGGTTGTGGGAAGTCTACTTGTTAAATTTTTTAAACTATGGAGTCTTTTTATTTAGTTAAAAAAAAAAAAATTCTAAAGGCCTAACGAACACAAATTATTCAGGAGCATGATAGGATACAAGATAGGTGGGATTGATTTCCAGTCACTTGATTAGAAGCATGGGGTTAAGTTTGTACCAAAAGTATGCAAAGCAATGGCGTTTCAAAAAATATTTTAAAAATGGACACCCTAAAAATTTATACAAGGGTGAGTCAAATGAAAACTATTTATCATTATTATTATTAATATTATTGCTTTTGCACTGTTCATTGCAAAGAGGTGTTTAAAGTGTATCAGGATTAAGGTGGGAGTAAAAAGGGGCTATTAACAAATGGACCAATACTTCATTGCAACTACAAGTTTAATTCATCGTTTCTCTAGTTGATGCACACTTTTATTTATCATTATTGGTTTTCATAGAACTCACCCTCATACTCCCCCAAAATGACTTCTTTCCATGATTCATCATTGCTTCCGTAGATAATCTTATCTGGAAACTGTAGCTCTGTACCGAGGAGCTGCTGCTATACTCATAAAGACTGTCCTGTACTCATCCCAGCCCTCGCATTCACTGAACATCCTTTCATCACACTTAGTACTGTTTGATTTTATAGTATACAGTTATAGAAACGTAATTTATAATCTCATTAACTGCAATCCACTCACAAGACGACGGGTTCTGGTTTGACTCCGGTTCCTTTCAAGGTTTCTTCTTCTTCACCTCAGGGAGTTTTTCTTTCAAACTGCTCTCTCTGGTTTGCTCTTTAGGGTCTAAATCTACATCTGGATTTCTGTAAAGCTGATTCGTGACAAAGTCTATTGTTAAAAGCCATATATAAATAGACAAAAATGATTAGGGTTGGGGAATATTACACATCTCAGCCACCCCCTCTTTAAATATTGCCAATCAGTCTTTCATTTTCCCTTCCAACTCAAATAAATTCCTTTCCTTTCACGCAGTCTCCTTTTATGATTATAACGTGGAAATAAAGCATACCGTTCCTTATCGCAGTTAACTGGAAAATAAAGTGCCAGTGGAAACAAAATATGCCTAATTTCTTAACTAAAAAAACACCACCACGGACATGAAGATAAGAAAACAAAATGTATTATTTATGTACAATTTCAACGAATCCCCAAAAGAATTTGCATTTAACATGGGTTTAATATATGGTTTAAATTACAGCATCCAGTCTTTGTGGCAAACCAAACAAGGGCAGTTAGTCTACACTCCAGTGTGATTCTTCCAGTGAGGTGCCTGACTAACATCTGCTGTAAAATCCCTCCTAGTGTTACAAGTATTTGTTGTATGCAGAATGTCTCACAATCAAAAGCGAATTCCAGAGTTCTACATAAAGAGGTGGTGACGAGTCCGTTGTTCCTTACATTAGTCAAAACAAAAATTCCAGTGCTCGACTATGAGAATGGTAGTAAAAGGTGGATTGTTTAAAAGGTGGAGTACCTTTTTTTTAAAATAAAAAATAAATAATAATAAAAAAAAAAAAGGTAACACTTACTAGCAACATTATTCTTTAAAGTAGTGCTGTTTTGGTGAAACGGCTACCCGATTGAGTTGGGCGCAAAGAAGAAAGGTCGCATAATTAGTAACCGAACCTCCTTGAGTTACAATATTAGTGTTGTAATATAAGTATTAGCTTGCCCCCAGCACCCTGTTTAAGACTCGAAGCAAGATTCCTGTTGAAAAAGCTCATTTTATCCTGACGCTTCAGCCACCCTTAATCTATACTCAAAAAAACACACTATGCCTACAGACAATCCAGATTCATTATGTAACTGGATGCATTCATCCGTTATGTTCATTCAACTGTTCTAGACCTTATATGTCCTCTTCAAACAGCCAAGGCAAAAGCCTGGAGACCACACTCACACACTGCGTTTCTCTTCAAATACATTTTTTTGTTTTTTTAAGAATTCTACAAATCACACTGGTGCCAAGTGTAGATTCCTGCATTTAGATATAGATCGGTGGTATACGAAGCTACTCGGCTCATAAACGGATAACTACGAAACATACAAGCTTAGAGATTTTCATTCATGCAAGGAACTGAGCAGTCAGTAGTACCTTCCCATTGGCCGGAATTAAAAACTATAAAATACATGACGAAAACATATCATAGAAAGTTGTTGATTATAAATGTTACATTATAAATAAGCAGATAGATGGATGCATTATTTTACACGAACCATTTACAGGATGCTTCTTAAAAGTGGCACGAACGACCACCTTCTACCATTTCCCCCAAAGGAGCAATAGTGCAGTTCATAAAAATCCTAATCGCTAGCAGACTGGATGAGTATAGCACATGCTCAAAAATGTAAGGGAAAGAAAATGCTCAACATAAGTGATAGTTATGCTACATTTCTTGACATGAATTTGATCTTTGCACAGCATTATACAGTGTATATATCATATTAGTATCATTAATGGCCATAACCTGAATGAGCATTAATCTCACAGTGTCCTGAACAGCTACATTACATATATAAAATAAATAAATTGGGGATGAAAGAAAAGAGGGGAACCCCCCCTTCCCAAAAAACCCCCCAAAATAACCCCCAAACACCTCCCTGTTAAACAGTCAACCACACTTAAATCTCAGCACTTATAACAAACATGCCTTTTTGTACAGTAACCAAGTCACAATATTAATTCGTTAAATAAATGAGTCGCGACTCACGAGCAGTGTCTCAGCAACCGTTTAACTCCCCAAAAGCAACGAATTTCATTTAAAAGTTGGACAGTGAAGAACGACACTGCAATCCAGCCCCACCGTGAATTTAATAGTCACACTGCTCCTTTTCTTTAGGCTTTATCTATGCTTAAGGCAGATAAAAATCAGGAAACACAATCCCACCACCACTGTGGAGAAAAGGCTATGATTCAGAGTACAGCATACTGTATGGGCTAAATGAGACACACACAAAATAAGTACGCATATACAATCAGCACACAACGGTCCATTTTCAAGGGCAAGACCATTAAAAAAAAAATAAAACATTAAAAACAGTCCCATCACAGTTAATGAATTAATCCTGCCTTATAAACAAACAGGCCATGAAGTGGAGGCGTGTAGCATCGACGTGATTGAGATGGACCAAGACAGACTGGACTGGGAGCCCATGGAGGGATTGAAAAACAGCTGGAGTGGCCTTACGCTCAGTAGTTTTGGCTAAAAACGGTGAGGTAGTCCCTGTCACAACTTTATAAAAGTGTCTGAAACTGGCTGGTCGCTCCGAGTGCGTGTCTCTGGGGGCGTGGCAGCCCTTGCACGAGTCACATCTTAACGTCCTCCTGCACGCTGAGCTGCGAGAGTGTCTTCTTAATGCGCAGGGCCGTGAGTCTGGCTGCTCCGTTAGCGTACCAGCACTCGCGCATGATCTTCCCCATCACCCTCAAGGCCTTCGCAAACAAACAATGGTATTATAATAAATCAAAACTGAAAAGACTAAACTTTAAATGATTGTGTGTTAAACAGGGTTTATACCTCGTAGCTCTGCCACCAGTTGGGTACGTTAGGCCGCAGTCTCTGGTCACACACGACCTTCCTCATTTCCTCTATGGAAGGGTCAGAGGGCACGAGGTCGTAGTATGGCAGCTGGTACTCCTCATGGATGCCTGTTGGAATGAAGCAATGGTAAAGACAAGTCATCACAGGCTGATCTTACACAATATGACTTACAGTCATCTGATGCCTAAACCATGCCTGGAATTTGCAAAACTGACAAATCCTGACATCGGCAATGTGAGGATAACATTTTTTAAAACTGCTTCTTAATACAAATGTTATACAAATCAGAAATAGGGTAAACAAATATCTAATAGTATAATATATTGCAAATATAATGAGGTTGATGTACTAGTCATGAAACATCTAGAATCCACCCACTTTAATTTTAAATAAACCACAAGGGCTATGATGGACCCCTCTGGAATGGATATTGAGCAGCAGCAATAACAACCAACGAAAGCTCATTAGCTCAAGGTCTGAACAAAAGATAGATAGCGGAGACGTACCCGAGCTTATACAGTGCACAACTGTCAAAACAGAACTACGAGATCTCACCTCCTGCATTACATCGTCTTGCGATCTCCCAGTACACCAGTCCTAATGCATAGATATCAGCACACTTAAATGAATCAAAATGCTTCATGTTGATCGTTTCATCCAGCACCTCTGGGGCCATATATCTGTAAAACAATGCAGGATTGTTGTGTTTATTCAAACCGTTTAAAATGTATCCAGGTAAACATTTTCACCATTAGATGTGCACGTTATCCAGCACTGGAGCCTTACCTCTTGGTGCCCACCCTCTGATTAGGGGCAATGTCGATTGTATCAGTGACTGACTCGTGGCGTACAGCCAGGCCCAAGTCCGCTATAGCGCAGGTGCCGTTCTTCTTTACCAGGATGTTTTTAGATTTGAGGTCTCGGTGTGCAATGCCAGGCTTTCCTACAGGGCAAGCCATTTCAACAACAAGTAGAAACACAAACGGCAGTGGGTTTTTTAAATTTTTTTAATCAAATCAAAGCCATATTATCAAATATAATGCAACATTATATTGATGAATTACAAAAAGGTGCATGGTTATGGATCTGTATTTACCCTGAGTGCCAAGGATTTCCATATGCAGGTGTGCAAGACCACTAGCGGCTGACAGAGCCAACTTGATCATGTCTTCGATGGTGACCGTGTAGTGGTTCAGGTAATCAAACAGAGAGCCGTGTTCATGATAGTCTGAGACCAACCACAGCTGAGTCCATGTGCCATTATCTACCAGAGGAAAAATGGGGGGGGGGGATCAGTACAAACTAGGGATAATCTTGTTTGACATGACTTAAACATGGATTTCAAACACATACCTTTGTTATCTGCTGCGATGAAGCCCAAGATGTTCTCGTGCCGGAGCATGATCGTCTGGTAGATCTCAGCCTCACGGAACCAGGAGCGCTCCTCTCTGGAAGAGAAGATCTTCACAGCCACGTCTCCTCCTCGCCACCTTCCCCTCCACACCTCCCCGAAGCGGCCCTTTCCTATAATTTCCTGCAGCACGATGGTCCTCGCCACAGTCCTCTGCACAAACAGCGGTAGACCTGCAGGATGTGCAGCAAAACACAAAAGGTCACAAGTCTGGGAACAAACACACTGGAATTGTGAAAAGAGGGAGGAATGACTAGTGACTGACCAGATCCAGAGCCAGAGGTGGACAAGTCGAATATGAGGTCCTGCAAGGTTTTGTCTTTGGCTAGGTAAAGGTGGTCACATGAGGGATCTTCTACATCTAGCCTCTGCCGGTGGTTGTAGTTCCTCTGGTGGTGCTGGAACACGAAAACGCCGACGATCAGCAACAGGCAGAAAACAAAGACTGGTCCTGCTATGACTGCTACCAACTCCACGGGACCCCAGCTACCAGACGTGCCTGGCCAGATCGCACGCTCAGGAACCCCTGCAAAAGAGAAAGAAGAACGTGTTACCTACTATAGCAGTTAAAAGCTGGATCAATTTATTTATTTATAATTTGACACCATATCAGCAGCAACGGCTATATTTGTGGCAAAGTCAACAGTGTTTCAATTTAAACTTTGCTTGTAAGACAAAATTGTTAAAGTACCGCAAACAATCAATGTACAAAAATATACATGCAGCAGCAATAATAATAAAAAAAAATTATATACAATCTTTCATTTTAATATAGAATCTTAAATTATTCCAGGAGAAACCTTTTTTTAAAAAATGTCCCTTAATACGTTTTCTGAGTAAAAACATTATCTAATATCATTCAAGAGTGGACGTTCTATTAAATACTCAAGACACAGATCACAAACCGGTTTCTCTTCCCCTTTCAATAAATATGAATGAGTGAGTCTTGAGTAAAAGGGAGACAAAGAGCAACCATTTAATCAAGTAACGCGGCAATGTTTTCCGAGCTGCTCACCATTAGGGACCTGCAGGTCGACGCTGTTACAGTAGTCCGTGTAGCAGCAGTGCGTGTTGAGCACTCCCTCGGCACTCAGGCAGAAGATGGGTTGACCAGGTGGGATTAGACTCTCCCGTGGAATACAGATGCGCACATGCTGCTCCTGGCCATTAATGTAGGAAGTGGAGGCCATACAAGCCCCGTCTGTCTCACACTCATAGCCACTTTTTTCACAGTTAGTACAGTTACACTTCAAAGCTGCAGAGGAAAAAATAAAAATAAAAGTGAATCAGAGATCCTTACAACAAGCGTAAACAGCAACTTGCCTTTAATTAGAACTATTCAGCCATCATACACGCATTCACACTTAAACCCCAACAAATTAAATACCGCTCATTTCTGCCTTAAAGGGTTCAAGTTGACGCATGGAAAATGCTGATGCAGCAAATAAGTGGGACAAGACTTTATACTTAAGAAATTACACGGACGGCGCATGAAAAGAAAGGGACACGTTTAGCTGACAACAAGTTGGCCATGTGTTGTTAAAAACACGGGGCTTTCTTCTGGACGTAGCTGACGAAATGAAGGAAGAAGCAGCAAGAGAAATTGAAAGGAACTGTTGACTATTCATGCAAGACTGAAATGCTTTACGTAGGATGTGGTCATTTATGAGAAAATGAGAAGCCAGCTATGAGAAGAAGTGCAGGCCTGGTGCCACCAGAGGGCGTGCAACGGCAACAGCATACTGCGAGGAGTTTAGGTGTCACTGTTCGTTCCAGCTGAGGCCATGAACGGAGGCACCAGTTTACCACCAGGCTGCATAACATGAAACCGAATCCGCCACTGCAGATGAACCCAAACAGACTGAAGCCGGAGCACACTGCAGCACATTGCTAACGGCATGGAGCAATACGTCAGCACACACAGCAGCAAAAAGAAGAAGAAGAAGAAGAAGAAGAAGAAGAAGAAGTAAAAGAAAAATCTTGGTCAGAGATTGGAACTCCGATATAGACTGGGATTAAAGAGAAAAGTCTAGACTAGTAAAGTCTTACTTTTCCACTTCATGTTCTTAAATCTGCATGTTCTCATGTAGATCACCTTACAAGCAACTCTGATTTTCAAGGGCGTCCAAACAAACAGACATGTCCCAT
The DNA here is from genome assembly GCF_023375685.1 of Ictalurus furcatus. Taxonomy (NCBI): domain Eukaryota; kingdom Metazoa; phylum Chordata; class Actinopteri; order Siluriformes; family Ictaluridae; genus Ictalurus; species Ictalurus furcatus. Next base: position 20,766,080 of record NC_071269.1, read on the forward strand.
TGTACTGGCATTTAAGCCAGGTTTTCTGACTCTATTTTTGCTCAGTCATTGCTGGTGTGAATTTTTTGTCTCCCCTGCGAGTCGAGCTGACTGAAAGCGACTGGGATTAGAGAGGGGCCCGGCATCTCTGGCACCCGGAGGCGGCTCAGGCGGGAGGTTGAGGTCATAGTGGGGGGGGGGGGGGGGGGGGGGGCGGTTGGCAGGCCTGCCTGTCACGCTTCACTCACACCCTGCTCTTATCAGTCCCAGAACTCAGCCACCAACAATGGTGGGCCACTTAGGACAAATTGCACTGGTTTTTCAAAAATAACAGAACTCAAATCACGATGCATGACTGCGACATGGCCATGGGAGTGCAAAAAGAGACTTTAAAAAAAAAAAAAAAAAAAAAAAAAAAAAAAACCAGAAACACCCAACCCGGCAAATTTCTGTTAATCTAAGAACATTATACTTTGCAGAATTGTTAAACTATAATCCCCGCTTTCTTTTCTCAGTTTGTCAACACACTCCAGCCTCTGATTCGTACAAGCTTTATATGAATAGATCTCGTCCTTGGCACACACGTACACGTGTACGTACACACACACACACACACACACGTACACACACACACACACACACACACACACGTACACACACACGTGTACACACACACACGTGTACACACACACACACACACACGTGTACACACACACACGTGTACACACACACACGTGTACACACACACACGTGTACACACACACACACACACACGTGTACACACACACACACACACACGTGTACACACACACACACACACGTGTACACACACACACACGTACACACACACACGTACGTACACACACACACGTACGTACACACACGTACGTACACACACACACACACACACACACACACACACACACACCTTCTCGTTTTGCTTCCTTACGTTCACACTTTGGACTCCAGAGCTTGTTTTGAAGTTGATCTTGCTCAATGCACTTCCGCTTCATTTCTCACACACGGACTGCACAAGACATGACACAGAAGCAGCCTGACCACACCCTTCCATACGTGTACAAGCGAGAGTGTTTGTTACTATTGTTGTTGACTCATCTAATTTGAGAGCTTTGACAGTGTTGAATATTTAAACAGTCATGTCAATAATGCTCAACTCTGAGAAACAATGAGGGAGGGAGAGCAAAAACATGAGCGAGCGAGTGTGTGTGTACACAGTAATTGTTGATTGGCTGTGTTCTTTAAGGCATAAAAAAGTCTACTGCCAGTAACTGCCAGTGGAGCAGATCCAAGTTAACTGTTCACATGCACCAGGAATTTCCTGAATATTGCACAGAGGTGACCAGGCCCAGATAAAGTTGGAAAAACAACTCTGTGCCATTTCCTCCTAATCACTGCACTAATATAGTGCTTTTCCATCAGGCAGCATGGCTCCGCTTGGCAAATTACCCATGGATCCATGGGCATGGGTATGTGGAGCCACCCATGCTGGCTCCACGTCCACCACGTACCAAAGATGAATTTGGTTACCTTTCTTGCCCAGGTATCATGAGAGTTGAGCTTATGACATTCAGGTGGCTCTAAAAAAAAAATAAATAGTGACCGATCAGTCAAATGAAGTTGCAATGACATCCAAGTTGTGTCCCAAATGACATACTATACACTATACACTCTGCAGTCTAGTGTATGAATTTTAGAAGAGTAGTATCGTCTCAAATGGCATATTTTATGTATTGTATGAGCCAGAAATACAAGTGCATCTGAAAAAATTTGAATATCATGGAAAAGTTCACCCCCCCCCCCCCAATAATTCAATTCAAAAAGTTGAACTTTATATTCTAGATTCATTACACATAAAGTGAAATATTACAAGCCTTTTTTAATCTGGATGATTATGGCTTACAGCTCATGGAAATCAAAAATCCAGTATCTCAAAATATTAGAATAAAGAATTTATAATACAGAAATGTCGACCTGAGAAGGGCTCTAATCAGCGAATTAACTCAAAAACACCTGCAAAGGTTTCCTGAGGCTTTCATCTTTCAGTCTGGTTTAGCACACACAACCACAATCATGGGAAGAAGATGAAAGTAAATGTTGCATTTCGTTTGGAAATCAAGGTCCCAGAGTCTGGAGGAAGTGTGGAGAGGAACAGAATCCAAGTTGCTTGAAGTCCAGTGTGAAGTTTCCATAGTCAGTGATGATTTGGAGTGCCAGGTCATCTGCTGGTGTTGGTCCACTGTGTTTTCTCAAGTCGAGAGTCAATGCAGCATCTACCAGGAGATTTAAGAGCACTTCATGCTTCCATCGACTGACGGGCTTTATGGAGATGCTGACACGCTGATTGCCTCCATGCCACGCTGCATTGATGCAGTAATTCATGCAAAAGGAGCCCCGACAAGTATTGAGTGCATAAATTAACAGACATTTCTGTATTATAAATTCTTTATTCTAATATTTTGAGATACTGGATTTTTGATTTCCATGAGCTGTAAGCCATAATCAAGATTAAAACAAAAAAGGCTCGAAACATTTCACTTTATGTGTAATGAATCTAAAATAAATGAAAGTTCCACTTGAATTAAATGACATAAAAAAAAAAAAAAAGTTTTTACTTTTCCACAATATTCTTATCTGTTTTATAGATGCATCTATATATTCTGTTTCCCAGTCTAGGGCAAATTACGTCAAACGCAAGTAATTTGATGGCGCTAGCATTAACAAAATGGCCAACTAGATAAACAAACAGTAAAATGTACCAATTCATTTTGTTTTAACGTTTCCTTTTATGCACAACAAGACCTCAGTCACCTCAGATGAAGGCGTAATCGTCTCTGCAGGCGGATTTTGCTTGCGCAATTTAAAATCAAAGTAAGTTGTGGTTGTGGCTACGGATGCTGGCAATGTAAACATTTTTTTTTGTTCCTGTTCAGCATCTGAGCCTGATATAGCCCCTCTCCATCTGCTACGTAAGGAAAGCTACGAACGCCGAGTGCATGAAGTGTCCATCATTCCATACTTCGTTTTTCGGTTGAATGAGTGCATCATCCAGGAACTTAAAGTGCACTTTGTCTTTTGGGGTTTTCCAGCGTGAACACACTAAATCACACTATTACTACAAAATGGCATAGAATAGTGTATAAGTGTGTGATTTGGGACGCACTGCCAGATTAATGATCCTTGCATTAAAAAAAAAATTCAGTAGAAGGCTAGAAGTAACTGCAAGAGTAAAAGTGTCATTACACTTAAGCAAAGTTATTTTTTTTGTGGATTTAAAACTATAATTTGTTTCAGATTTAAAATAATAATAATCATCTTATCACCATTTATCTCTATTAATCTTACATTTCTTTCAGTTACCCAAGTAAAATTACCACCTTCTAGGCCAAAACCAAAATGGCTGCCAATTCACTTTGTTTTGCACGCTACACAGGATGCAAGTATGGACCTGAACGCACTACATAGTGCCCTCTCAGAGTGTAGAATAACGTTTGACACACCGATGCACGGCTCCTTGTGTTTGTCTGGTCATGTTTGCACTCAAACGTCTCTGTATTTTCGCTAAAGATTAAAGTCTTGGCACACTTGGCTGTGTTTTGGTACAGGGGCAGCCATTAAGTGAAATTTTGCTCCTCTGTATATTCACTAAAGATTAAAGTATTGGCACGCTTGTGTTTGGGTGCGTGAAATTCCATTAAAACTGTGCACGCAGCACTGAGGAAACATTACCTCACCCAAAACCAGGCTTGGGGTCCAATTACACTGACCAGCGCACAAATCACCAGCACAAAAAACCCCCCCCAAAAACCTTCCACTGCATTCCTATAAAACTAAGCACTTTTTAAATGACTGCTTTTCTCAGAAAAGAGATTTAAAGGGCAACTATGTCAACTAAATACTCATCTCTTCAAGTACGGTGTAGTGTGCACTGGTGGAGGAATTGCTTTGTACACCAAGAACATAGCTCCATGTGCTGTCTGTATGTGTCCGGTGGTACAGCTGCTAAATGGACTGGTCAGGTCCAGTGGTGATATTCCTTAGAAACACCACACACATACACACTATAGAGCTGTAGCTCTCCCACAGCCCAACACCTCATTAACCAACAAACAGATAGAAAACTGTTTTTGTCACCCATGTTGTAAACAGGCACAGTGAGATCACTAAATTTCCTGTCATTACAAATAACTGATGTCATCACATGATCTCTTAACATATAATGACTACAGACAGTAAACAGAGCAAACACCTGAAATATGTCACAGCATAAACAATGCTATTAAACTCACCCAGCTGAAAGAGGTGACACAGAACATGTTAGCTTAAAAAAAAAAAAGCACAATATCGATTTGTGCCAAATAGAAGTGTCCAATATGGTATCTGATCGAAAAAAAAGGACACCAAACAGGGTGTGAACGAGTGTGTTCTTGTATACACATAATTGGTGGCCTTACACAGGCCCTTTGTTTGAAGATTAGGCAGACATGAGTAGGGACTGGCCTGACTGTGCCTGAACAAAGAGGACAAATGGCCTGTGAGGAGAGGGGATGTTAGGGGGCTGGACACCCCCCACCTTGAGCTTTTCACTACTGCTGGGGGAGGAAAGTAGCAGATACAGGATAGGAATGGGGGCAGGGATCCGACTGCACTCACCACTGCGACGCAGCTTTGGTCGAGAGGCCAGCTGCGACCGTCGTTAAAACCCAGTCTAGACTTTGACTTAACCCATAGGAAAGAGGGGAAAAAAATCTGTAAAGGCCCTGGCCCAGAATCTCACTGGCAGTGTGAAGTTCCTATCATTCCATTCTTGTTCAGACAGGAAGTGGCAGACATGCAGGGAAGAAGGGGTGTGTGGTGGTGGTGGTGGTGGTGGTGGTGGGGGCTGTTAACATTAAGTGCAAGTCTGGACGATCGGAGTGGGGTTTAGAGAGATGATGAAACCGCAAATGGATCTGGCATAAATAATTGCATATTACCGGTAAAGTGACTAAGGCCTGCGCAAGCCAAATATTTCCCCAACCACAGCTAGCTGCAAACTTGGGAGTTTGAGTATAAACATTTGGAAAAAATACAAAACTACAACTTAAGCTTTTTTTTTTTTTTTTTTTTTAAGATAGATAGATAGATAGATAGATAGATAAATAAATAAATGGTTCTGGTCTTGCTCAATTTGAACGGTGGCTGTTATCAGGCTCCTTCTCCATCAGAATAAAGTCCATCATCCTCCGATGTGTCGTAGAGAACAGGATGCCGGGGGCCAGAGGGAGCAAGCCGACTACGAGAGTGCTGTTACCCAAGATGCAAAGGGCTGAAACAAGATCCATAGAGCCCCCAGACAGGGAGCTGATTAAGACATGCTGACGCCACCAGACAGAGCATGCACACACACACACACACACACACACACACACTCCTGTGTGCATGCGCACACACTTACAAAATCAATACTGGGAAGGAGGAGCATCTTTTCTGATCTCCTGGTCAAATTACCTGTCTGGTCCAAAAGCAGAAATCTTTCTCCCTCCAGAAGCACGAGTCCTCCTCTAACCATTTTGTATCCCCGGGTGTTTGTCACGGTCTTGTACAATATAACTCAAGAAATAATGTGGCATAACTCAAAGTTGTAGTGAATGCAGCTAGAAAAATCACTTAACATGCATCTCAGCATCAATAAACCTAAAAGCATTGCACAGTACAATACATATAAGTGCAAGCCAGCTTGCATGATGTAGCAAGATTTTTAAAATATCCTTATTTGTGCAGGACATATTGTACCTATAGACACAATGAAACTGAGCTTCTCTTTCATTACCGAGGCATCCTCCAAGTATTGCTAAATTTAAACACATGACTTACGACGAAAGCGTACTACATCAGGAAAAGCCACAGTTTCAAAATCAAATAGTCCCGTGTGGCCCTGGGAGCCTGTTCTGATTACCACTGGCCTACATCTTTTCAAGCAAAGCGGGTACTTTCACAGGATTTGGTAGCACTGCTCATCTTATTCGCCCTGCTTCAGAGTGCATGCGATATCCCTATAATATGAAGACCAAACAGGCAGCCCATTATGTCATTAAGTTAAAAAGATGATAAATAAACGAGTCACAAAAAGCCTCTGAACAGAGAGCGAGTCGGGTCAAGTAAAGGCTAACATGTCTGTAAGTGCAGTTAAGCTGAGCTGCTTGCTGGCCACTCAGGTCATTAGCAAGGTCATTAAAGAAGCAAAGACAGATCTCGGTCTGCTGTGGCCGTGAACTCAACCCCTAGTCGAAAGGCTAACCTCGGATTCAAAACACTTACACTCGGATATACACAAATCTCCGCCCATGTGAACCCACATATATCCCTTTCCTCCGCAGCGCAGGCTCAGACTTCCCGAACAAGCAGACACATGCAAAATATACTGTAGCTTGATGTGCTCCTTCTTTTCATTTTCATAACTCCACTCGGATATTAACGCACTCTCACAGCAGCTGCTGTGCTTTGGCTCTGCCTTGATGCTGTCTGTTAGTTGTCTCACCCTTGAGGTCTTAATTACACAATAAATGTGAAGCTTTCCAGACACACCCTTTTGGTGGTTTTCACACCATTTCCAACAAGTCCATGACCAACTCATGGATTATTAGTTTTACCTGCCAAATCAGAGAGGAAATCTTTTTTCTTTTGGACATTCTTCTTCAATACTGGACTATCCGATAACACGGTACAAAAGAAAGTGCTTCTGTTAAAGACGAGACAATCCCCAAAGGAATGCAGGCAGGCATTACGCTGTTTGTTCAGATTGGTGGGGAGTGAAATGCAGCTAGAAAACACAGAGATGCACCCTGCCTCCAGGCTGTTTGTCTTGCTCACTGTTCCTCTATCACGCCGATGCCGTTTTCTCACACAACGCTGTGAGGAGCGTCACACGACCGCGCAAGAGCTCCAGCCTACATGACAGGCTGCTTTCAGGCCCATCAACCTGATTATGCTGTAATCGAGTCAGCAAGGCTGCTGAGAACTGGGTAAGAAATGCACTCCTCTCCCACGCATACACTAACGAATTTCCATAATTCTTAGAAAACAATGCTTTGGTCTAACCAGAACCAATATTTTGAAGGTGTTCTCAGAAAATATTTACAGTATTGGCAAATAACACTGTAGCAAAGTCATTACTTAATAGATTTACAGTAAAACAGAAGCACTGAAGAAACAAAGAACCCTCATCTCTACTGGTTTAAGCCAAGAGGTTACACTGGAGAAGATCTTTTAGTGTAGCTACCTAATGTTTGCTAGCTAGCTACTCAAGTTTAAATAGATAAACCATATAATCGGCTGCTTCAATAAACCTCCCAATTACAAACTGTAAACAGCTTTTCATTAAAAACTTCATTTTCAGATTTTAACTATCTGAGCACGTGCTCAGATATGGCAATTTTCAGCACATATTCAGTTACAACAATGATTAAAGAAAAAGCATTGTGGGGGAAAAAATTGGGCCACAAAATGTTTACAATTACATTTAAGGTTTGCACAGGCTTTGGAATTTAATTTAAAAAGTTGCCACAAGTTTACCAATCATATCGAACTCCTGTTCAGCATTTCAATTTCATTTGGGCCAGTCTGTAGTCACGCTGGGGACATGGTCCACAAAGTGTGAGCTCTGGCCATGTTCTGGTGGCCAGATCTGAAGTTTCTCAGTATGTGGGCCAAATGAAGTGGTAAGTGTGGGCTGGCTCTGCACCATTACCGTTCCTCAGCTTCTTCGGTTTCAGCAGGGGGACTGACACTTTGGGCACCTTCACCCCTCCTCAGCCGGGACAAAAACACAGCAGCTGTGCAAACCACTCTCTAGCATCCTGATACCGCTCCCAAAGAGCAACGGCCTGCTCGCTCACTCACTCGCTCCCTCATAGCCCTGAGCCGTTTCTCATCAGCCACATGCGTGACTGCAGGTGGGACCCATGTGGCCTTCACCTTTCTCTTAAGCCTGGTACTGGAACATGTGCCAGAGTGCTGCACATAATGGCCTTGTGTGAACAGAGGGAGGAAACGTTCTTGGAAACTACATGAGTAACCCATAAAAAAGCAAACAGATTAGAAGCTATTAGTTGAAAAAGTATGGGAAATTCATTGCATGGTCTTATCTAGCATCTCTAGCATAGCCAGAAATAAAAAGGGAAAACTTCCAAATTTCACAAAACAAGAAAGCAAGTGTTTAAAGCCTCAGACATGCTGGCTCTGAGCTTTCTTTAACCGTTTATGTTGTTTTGTTCAGTTTTTCAAGTCTTCAAACCCCCTTTAAAAAAACACACACAATAGAACAGTCAGCCACGGTCCTCACAGAGAAAGCTTTCAGGGAGTGATAAAGCTCAGACAAGACCATGCCACCTTGCTTGACCATACATCAGCCATGTTTATGTATGCACCAAATGTAACCAACATTCGTTTGGCCTTACAAAGGACACGCAGACTTCTTTGACACGCTTGTGAATGGGGGCCATTACCCACATTTCCATCACAAAGAGCCAGACTTCAACTCTGACTTCTGTCTGGGTTTGTTGAATGAACAGTTTGCAACTGGCCCATACAAACACCACCCCACACTTCCTACATGTTATAAAACTGCGCTTCGGTTTTACGGAGACTGAGATCTTACTTATTAACCACAATCTCCAGATTAGTGCTGTATAAAGTGGCACCACAGCAATGTTTCATGCACCTCCTTCATGTTGTACTTGGCAAATAAACCATTCTGAGGGATGGCTGTTTCACTGCTCTGACTTGTATCAACTCATCGGTGAATTACTGATTCGTAAATCAGTTAGACAACAAGAGAGACAAGAAAAAGTTTCCTGCAGGATTGTGGATCAACAGTGCCCCTGACCTAGACACACACACAAATCCTAAATTGTAACATTTGTACATTTCAGATACACAAATAGACGAGTTATAGTGACGGTAATAAACAGAAACAATAACAAACGCACAATGCACTGCTAATACGCAACCATAATACAACACAGATCAACACCATGCCCTGGTGCATTGTGGGTATGTTTGTGATGCAGTATAAATGCTGGACAATTGTATTTCCCTATAAGCCTGCCAATATAATGTGTCCATCAGGAGAACAGGGACATTTTCCTTTCTACCCATGAATTCAGGAAAGCCCAACCTAGTCTTGTGTTTTAAGCGAGGAAATCACATCATTTCAAGTGTGTGTGTGTATCTAATCAGAAATAAGCAGGTTTTCCAGGGGTTTTAGTGTCCAAACTGTGGTCCTCCAGGAAGTACCGCATGCCTCAGTGTTGTCATTTCCCTTCCAGACTGAAATCTGGTTAAGCATTGGCAGTAATTCAGTGTTGGCTCTTTACAGCCTACTCGAGTCATCTATACAGCATGGATAGCAAAGGCAACTCTTGAAGGAATTAACGTGCCATTAAATTGCGCAAACGCTCCTAAACAAATACCACATGATATAAATAAGAGCTTTCCTATCTCGCTTTGCTGTGTAATCTTTAACTCGCTGATTGGAGCTGCATGAACGCAGATGGTTCCTGGAATCAACTTGGGATTGTATCATTCGTTCCGGAAAAGCAACACGGACACATCTAAAAACCTGTGGGGAAAACCCCCCCAAAAAAGTGTCTTTTCACTGTAACACCCGACCGAACAACAACAACAACAACAACCACCTCCTTATGTTTAGCTTAGCAACCTTAAAGTGGCGTTAAAGTGCTGGGACATGGTGAATACATAAACCACATGTAGAGGATATTATCCACTTCATATCGTGTCGGGTTAAGTATAGGCCTGGTGAATGTTCTGGAAATATATATACACACATGACTTAAACAAAAACAAACAAAAACCCCATCCCAAAGCACTTAGTATCCCTGATATTTACAGGTTTGTTATGAAGTGCTCGTGGCCGCCGCGTTGACCACAAAAGCCAAAGGCAACCTGGAAACACATTTACGCGCACCACGCTTCTAATTACAGAGATTTAAACCGGAACAAACCGGATATGGGTTTATAAGAGACGCAAAGAAACAATGAGTCAAGGCGAAAGAGAGCACGAGGGAACGACGTAACAAACAAACAAAGCATACTTTCGCGTTTACGTTAGCCAACAGGCTATAAATCGCAAGCTGCGCCATGATGAGCGCCTCACCGCGCTCTCTCTCTCTAGCTCTCTCGCCAATGCTATTAAATAAACACACAACCGGAGTAGTGTGACTGCAACCACCGTGTGTGTACTCACCATCACCCGGCGCTATTAATCCAATCAGCACGAGCAAAGCTAACACGGTTCTTCGCAGAGACATGACTGCGAGATTCCCATTGCTTCGCATTTAATGCATTGATGGTGTGGTATTGACAATGAGAGAGCAGCACGCTTCATATGCACGCACGCGCGCGCACACTCACACACCAGCAGGTAGGCACTCCGGCAATAAAGACTCGCGTACACAGCTGCGCTTAAAGGGGCGCGCGCACTTTTTTTTTCTTTTTAAGGGGGAGGGTTTTACTCCGCGCGCGCTCCCCCTTTGTTGTGGCGTGAGCGCTCAGTCGTGCAGCTTCCACAAAATTACTTTTTTTTTTTTGTAAATGTAGCATTCCGTCCCACCTCCATTAACACCCTCTAATATGAAATAAGTAATGGTGAGTGAGTGAGTGAGTGAGTGATGAGGAAACAATGCGCTCGTGAAATGAATTCACTATTAGGCAATTGCAAGCATTTCTTTTTAAGTACACGCCCCAAACCTGACACTTGACACTTAATAAATAGACTTAAAAATAATTTCATCAGACATGAGCGAATTTACACACACAAAAAAGCACTGTGATATGATTTGTACAGGATACATTCAGCTGAGTGGGAAAGTTTGCGGTGCCACGGTTTCTAGTTGTAATAAAAGTAAATGTATATCTACTGATCAATTTATGCATGCATGCATGCATTCATCAATCCATTTTCCATTCTGTTTATCCTACACAGGGTCACGGGGGAGCCTGGAGCCTATCCCAGGGAACTCAGGGCAGGGTGCCAACACATGGCAGGGCACAATCGCACACACATTCACACAATATTGACAATTTTGGAAACGCCAATCAGCCTACAACACATGTCTTTGGACTGGTGGAGGAAACTGGAGTACCCGGAGGAAACCCCCAATGCATGGGGAGAACATGCAAACTCCATGGACACAGGGTGACGGCAGCATTCAAACCCCTAACCCCAGCGGTGCGAGGAAAGCATGCTAACCACTAAGCCATCGTGCCCCCTGATCAATTTATCTACATTAAAAAGAACTAAATGTAGGTGTTTTCTGTAAAAAGACAAAAAAAAAAAAAAAATAGCCAAAAGGAAGAAAGAAAAGGTTTTCCAGTTACTCTTAGTCTCCAGACCTGATCTAAAGGCTCTGGTTTGTTTCACCAATGTGGAAAATGGGTGATGCAATCTACAGTCAGGGACAACAAATATGTCAAGGAAAAATCGAGGGTGAATATTAATATTCAGAGGATGCAAAAGCTGCTCAGAGAACATGAAAATAGGTTGGAAGCAATTATAAAGGGTATATAAATTATTAGAGAATATATAGGCTGTATTACATTCAGAAAGGGAGAACAGATATTATATATTATATAATCATACTCTGACATACTGTATTTGACAATTGTAAATTATGATAAAGGAACATCTGTGAAACCTGGAGAAAAGAAATGTCTCGTTGGTACAAATTTGATTGTTGTCTCTTTTGTGTCTATTTTCCTGCCTTATTTATTTACATGTCTTATTTACTTTGGTATGTAAACTTTTGCACTCATTTGTATGTATTACATTTTCTCTGTGCATTTGTGTAATGTGTTAAAGATGTTTTTCTTTTTGCAATTTCTTGCATGGAGTGAGTCGTAGGTCGAAAGCCGCACTCTGGATTAAGTACAAGAGAGAAATATTGCTTGTGATGTGGTCTGGTGAATGATACTTTGTCTGTTTATCCTTCTCTGTCTACTGCCAGAGGCTACTATCTATATCTCTCACACCAGAGCTGTCTTAAAACCTTTTGTGAACAGAATGTGACTGGAATGAGCTTACAGGGCCCCTGCGAGCACCAAAAGAGACACCCAGAAAGATGCTTGTCAGCAGGAGGAATGAAGATTAGGGGACCTATGGTGCTCAGAAGCAAAGGATTAATCAAAGCACATGGAAATCTCCTTATTTACTTATTACACAACTGAAAGCTTTGCTCTGAGGACTAAATGAACTAATGTTTCTTAGAGAACTTTTCCCTGTTACTAGGATGTTTACTATGTTAAGACGGCAGGGCGGGGAAGGACCTTGTGACTTAAATTTCATACAATAAAAGCATTTAATACCATTCCTCATGCTTTTTATTAGCCACATGACACTGTTGGACCCTCTACCATAGACATGGAAATTTAATTGAGGTTAGTGCGCAGAAAATGCTTCTCATTACACTCTTCGCTTTGTTACATTACACTTTCAGCTTGTCAAATTTATTTGCATTTTTCAGGCATGAATTCATATCTGAAATAGTGAACAGGACCATTTGAGTCTTGTCACTATGGAAGGCAGAAAGGTATGTGGTATGCCAGGACAACAGAGTGGAGGAAGAGTGTATGAAATGAGTTTGTCCAGCATAGCAGTGTACAAGATGCACTCCCTACTCAACCCCCACTCCATTTGACCAAACAGACAGACTGGGCTATTCGGGGAACATTATCTCCCCTAAAGTCTGTGTGAGCACCGTCACAGATGGCTATACAGAGAACAGACACATGCGAGCACAGATATAGATAAAAAGGCAGACAGAAATCAATGTCCATCCCCTTACTGACTCACAAAGCGATACTCTTTCACTGACAACAGGAACTGGACACTTTGACTAATAGAACTGGTTGGAAGGCTTGACTATTTTTTTTTCCAGTGATGACTATTCAGGAAAAAGATTCTTCAGAACTTAGTCTAGTCAGCCGTAACTGATTTGTGTAATTATAACATCCTTTCTTGAGTTTAGATTAGGCTACAGTGAAACCTGCACTTGTGTGTACGTGTGTGGGTGTGTGAAATCGAGAGTGTGATCTCGTGGCCTCGTGTATGTGTGTCAGTGCTCATGAGTGGGGTTTAATACTAGAAATACACTCATTTGGAATTCACATTTCCATGAATAAGAGATGTGAGATGTGTTTGTGCTGGGTAAATATAGGCCTGGGTGAAACTCTACCTGGGAGGATGCATTCAACATTGTATCTATGAATGCTTGTGGAGCAATGAGGTGCGTCTCGGTTACTCCCTGGGGATATCGGGTCCTTGAGTGCCTTTTGTATCGCTTTGAACAGTAACATGATGCACAAACACCACATGTACAATGAAAAACAAATAGATCAGATTAAAATGTAATGGATTCCTGATGACAATAATAAGCCTGCTGAGACCGTGTTACATTAAAAAAAAAAAAAAAAAGGATGGCACTGGGTTCAGGGAGCTGAGACCAGTCTACTGCTGAACAAAGTAAGAAAAAACTGAAGACCCTTTGACAAAGTCTGGAGCTACTGATGCGCCCTAGTGGTTAAAAGTATGTGCTACATGCTTGCCTTTTAAAACCCTACCACAGTTTATTAAAGGAAAAATCCACATTTGATCATAAATAGTGTCCAAGATTTATTTTATAGTGAAATACTGAGTTTGTTTATTTATTTTTATTTAAACTCCTTCTTCTAGGGTGGTGGTGGTGGTGGCTCAATATCTAAGGCTCTGAGTGACTGATTAGAAGGTCAGGGGTTCAAGCCCCAGCACTGCCAAGCTACCACTGTTGGGCCCTTGAGCAAGCACCTTAACCCTATCTACTCCCGTGGTGCTGTATCATCGCTGACCTGGTGTTCTGGCCCCAGCATCCTAACAAGCAGGGATATGTGGGGAAATAAAAAAAAAAATGAATTTCACTGTGCTGTAATCTATATGTGACAAATAAAGGCTTTGTGTCTTCATTGACATATTGGTCTATTTTCACATTGGTCAAAGGTTTCCTACATAACCAACAATGCTGTTTGACTACCTGGTAGTCTTGTGGTCCTAGTGGGATTGAGCCCTTGCTTCACCATCTCCACCTAAAGAGAGCGATGCAGCAGCACTTTAGCCCGTTAGTTGTTCCAGCTCTCTCACTTCCTGAGCTGTACATTCTGCTCAAACAGATCAGGTCCTAAACTTCTGGTGTTCATATTAATGCCACTGTCATCAGCATTGTGTTTGTCATCTCATAGATCACTAACTGGATGTTTCTATTCTCTGTGTAACTGTGTTGTAGTACTTCACTGCATTCTGGGATTTTGAGTCCAACCTTTTTTTTTTTTTTTTTTGCAAAAACGTCTCCACTACTTCACCATTGGATTTCTCATTAATATGACATTGCTGAAAAATTGCGAGTGAAAAAAGAAGCACTTGCTTGTTTGTTCTTAGGCGCTAACAGTTTTTCTCCTATTAAACATCATAGTAACTGTGCTTGGGCCTGTGTGACAACAGTGCAGCACACAACTACTAGCTACTCACAGGAATAATGAAAAAACAGCACCAACCCACCCAACCAAACCTACCCACCAACCAACCCACCAACCAATTTGAATGTGTTTCAGGATGGAATTTCCTTTAAATACATACTTACATTTGAATTCTTCTTTAAAGCTACACAAAAAACTTTATTGCAATAGTACGCCTAGGGTGTTGCATTATTTTTGTCAGGAGCCCACTTACTGTATTACTGCCTCTAATATCAGTGAAATATTACGTCAGCAGGTGTGAGACATGTTGAATAACCTAAATATAAAAATTTTATTTTTTGTTAAATACCAGTATTTTGGGTGAGAAATATAGTTCTTTTGTGCAAAAAACAGTACAAAATAAGTCTTTTACAAATATAAAACACATTATAAAAAGATATACCCATGGCCATTTCTAGCTATAAGTGGTATAAGCAGTCACTAAGGGGCACCAGAATGCCCTGAAGAATGCAAGATGTGTATACATTGCATGTTGTTAAGGGTTGCAAAGGGTCAGCTCTGGATATACCACATAAAATATCTCTAGTGTGAAACATAGTTATTTAGCAATAAGATATAACTTCTACATTTGAATGAATATTGCATGTGTGTTATTATATCAGTATGCATTCATGAATATATATTTAATATATGGTCACTCCAAATATTTTTTCGTCATAACTACGGAATGGATAAAATGTACATGGTGGGACAAAGTACATGGTGTCCTCATTTAAGGCATTCAGAACTCAAGAGGAGACATGAAGGAATTTCAGGAAACTCCTCCGCTGGGAAGTCCAGTATGGCTCATATCCTGACAAACACATTCATAAAAAACACTGACAGAAAAACATGTGCAAATCTCTCGACCCTAAGGAGTACTTTCAGCCATGGCTTAGCTTTCGCTTACAACTGAGTCACTGTGTTGAAAAAATGCAGTAAATCCTTCAACAGTGATATTGCAGTCCAGAGGAGAAGCACAGCTCTGAGTTCAGTCAATCCATCAGCTTTGTGGCCTCATTGTCTGAAGCACCAGGAATCAACTGCTCTTAAAGGGCACACGAGGTTAAGAGGGGTTCTGGCACCTGTTCTACAACTTGGGTCCATTAAACAGGAACAGACCTCTAGACATCCAGTTTGAGTTTGTCTATGCTGCAGTCTTGGTCTTGGTCCAGCTTTGCCAGGGTCTTACGCACACGCAGGGCAGTGAGACGAGCTGAGGGACTCTGGAACCAGCACTCCTTCATGATTTTAGCTATAGCAGACAGAATCTGGACACAAAGACATTACGAGGTGATTTAATTCGCAAGAAATGTGATTCAATAAGTGGGTTGTGTATCTCTGCTCTGTTTGGATGCAATGTTTATTGCTTAAATTAATACAGCAGCAGCAACAGCAATAAGCACTCTAATTGCTTTTGCTGAGAGCTTTTAAAAAAGATTTAATTTGTCGTAAAGCTGACTAGAGCAGTTCAGAACAGTGAAGTGCATTTCTTGACGCTTTTTGAGCTTAACAGAAAAGAACTGTGTACCGGATGGGAGTGCAGTCGGTTGTGAAGGCAAGGCCTGTACTGGTCCACACACACCACTTTCTTCATCTCTTCAAAACTGGGGTCGGAGGGCACCACGTCAAAAAAAGGCAGGCGATACTCCTCGACAATTCCTACACAACACAGATTTCGTCAAACATTTACCAGGATGTTTAGTTAATATTTGTGGTCACCTACAGTGTGCTTTTCCTGACAAAAGGGTCAGATATTTGTTGAGACTGCGAGTCAAATCATATCTGTAAAACAGGCATTTGAAATGTTAAGGAGTTTGGAACAGCTAATAGTTCTGTGGGAGGAGGGCTGGATGACGTCCAGAAAGCTTGTGTGTATGTGGTAGCTGACATTTCGGGGAAAAAGACTCAAGAGCATAATTTAGCATCAGAAAAAGGGGGGTGACAATACGACTGTATATCCTCTACTGCATGACAGGATATAATAAAAGACATGCCTTCCACTAGTTTTTTTTGGCAACAAACCCACAAAGGTATAGTAGCTATACCTTGCTTTCAATGGATTCGTCCATAATGCATGGTGTGCGTCTAGCGTATTTGTGTGTGTGTGTGTGTTTGTGTGTGTGTGTGTGTGTGTGTGTGTGTGTGTGTGTAGTGGGTTTGAAAAAAACAAAAACGAGAGAGATAAGAAGCATCTGGACTGTATGAATCGGAGTGCTGACACGTGATAAGACTGTTTATAATTGCTGTACTGCTAATCGTGGGTGGATAGTGGAGACAGACACAGATAGAAGAAAGGGACAGATTAAGTTGGCAAGACAGTCAGACATTGGGATTCTGTGGAGTGATGTGAGAAATATTTCCTTCATACTTATCATTATGATGGATTTTATGCTCTGTGTGCAACAGAACAAAGCATGTTATTCATAAGCATAAAAATGGCTTTATTGCATTTAAATGCATTAAATCTTGATACTTTGCCAGCGTATGCTGAATAACAAGATTAACACTGGGTTATATTGCTTATCCTGGCACTTAAAGCAATATATAGTTAATAAATATCAGTTATGGATAGACTTTATTACTAACTAAATTATTACCAACATCTTGCAGTAGCAGGTGAGTTTTATGAATTTTTAAGTATTAAATTTTAAAGCATATGGGCAGACTCTCAAATGAAATGACTTTCAATAGTGCTCCATATGGAGAATTATGGGAAAGCTTTTTTTTTCCATTTCAGCCTGGACCCTGAATCTCAGCACTGTACTAACCATTTACGATGGTTCGGCGGGTGATCTCCCACAAAACCAGTCCCAAAGCCCAGATATCAGTCTGCTTGTATGATTCAAAGATGTCCACACGGATACTCTCATCTAGGACCTCAGGGGCCATGTAGCGTTTGGTGCCCACCCTTGGGTTGTTCCCTACGTCCAGGTAATCGTTGGACTGAGAATGAATGACAGCCAGACCTATCAAAACACACAAGAACAACTCATTAGTGAAAAGGTCATTTCAACTTCTCTGCAAAAAAAAGCTGACAAAATTGTATTGTGCCATAAATAGCTTCCATTTTTCAATAAGTATTGACTGTGACCATTCAGCTAAACCCTCAGGAACGATCCTTTAAGCATTTCCCTTACCCAGGTCAGCGATGCAGCACTGGCCGTTCCTCTTCACCAGGATGTTGCGGCTTTTGAGGTCACGGTGGGCGATGGCCGGCTTGCCCTGAGTGGTGAGGATTTCTGTGTGAAGGTGTACCAGGCCGCTGGCTATCGACAGGCACATGCACAAACATGCCTCGGGATCCAAGGTGTTGTACTGCAGGAAGTCATAGAGAGAGCCCAGCTCGTGGAAATGAGTCACCAGCCAGAGCTGCGTGCTAGAGTTCTTCGACGTCATGTCTGAGGCAATGAATCCTGAAAGAAGAGATTGAGAGACAACAATTTATTGTGTGGTCAAAAGCATGAAATGGTCAGCTTTTCATGGTTTGAGAGCTGTAATTGGAAATGGAGTCACTTTATATACCAGTACTTGTTGGATACAGAAATTATCATTGGTATGTTGGAAATTGCTCAACAGACTATTACAGAAGAACACATGCATCAAAATTACTGATAGTTACATTGACTAAAACTAGATACAAAGGGAAAGCAGACACTATAACAGTATCCATATGCGGTCTTGCAAACACATGGCCAAGAACTGCTTACTTTCATGACATGATGGTGTTTGATATTGCAAAAAAAAGTTTTACATGCCACTCTCTACTAACTTTTAAAGGCGCGATGCCGAACATTTTTCAATCAAGTGATGATACTTTGCGTATGTGTAGAAAGATTCTGAAGCTTGTAATCAGCTAAGTGTACATAAGATATGAGATACTCCATGGGCCATTGATGAAGCATCTGGAGCTGTGACTAATACAGAAGTAATATTAGAAATAAATGAACAAAACACAGTGTTGACCACAACACACTTTAAACTGTATATTCATTTTTTTGTATTAATGTAGCTGTTAGCATCGCCGCCTCACAGGTCCAGGGTCCTCAGTTTGATTCACATGTTCAGATTTACATGTTCTCCCTGTGTCTGTGTGGGTTTCCTCTGGGTTCTCCAGTTTCCTCCCACTTTCCAAAAACATACCAGTAGGTGGATTGGGTAAGATAAATTGCCCTCTTTGTGAGTGTAATGTAATGAGAGCATGAATGTGTGTGTGCATGGGGCCCTGTGATGGACTGGTGTCTGATCCAGGGTATATTCCTGCCTCACGCCCAGTGTTACTGGAATCAACTCTGGATCCACCATGACCCTGGCCAGTATAATAAAAGACGGGATAGTTCCAAGTATGTGGGTCTTACCTAAGATGTTTTCATGTCTTAACTGGACAGTGTTGTAGATTTCAGTCTCTCTGAACCAGGACTGTTCATCTCGAGATGAGAAGATTTTCACAGCCACGCTCTCCCCCATCCACGTGCCCCTCCACACCTCTCCATAACGCCCCTTACCTGCCCCAAAACACACACACTCTTAACACTTTTACCATATGGCAAAATAAGGACAGTTTGATTTAAATTATAATAGCCTCCTGTTTTCAGTTTGCTTCAAATGCATCTCACTCACCAACACACTCCACTAAGGAGATCTGCCGAGCCATGGTCCTCTGCACCAGGTAAGGCAGTCCGGTCCCACTACCTGATGTGCAAAACTCATCAAAGATATCCTAAATGAAACAAAATTACATGTCAAACTCCAATAGATAAGCCATTTTAATAGAATTCAACCTACAAGGACACGGTTGCTATAATTAAGGAATAGAAGATGATGCATGTGCTGTTATTGGAAAATAATCAACAATGATGTATTTTATTCCTCTTATACCGCAGCCAGGGTTGGGAGGGTTACTTTAAAAATGTATTCCGTTACAGTTACAAATGACTTCATAAAAAAATGTAATCGGTAACATAATCCAAGTATCACAATATGAACGTAATGTAATCTGATTATTTTTGGATGACTTCAAGGTCACATATGCAAATAAAGTCAACAGAAAAGCAATATGATCTAAAATACTTTTATTTAGAGCTTATTTTAAGCTTAAAAACATGTTCAATGTTTGGATTTGTTTTAATAAAATAAATAAATGAATAAATAAAAGATCACTGTCCCTGATGCGGGAAACATTACATCACAAAAGCTAGGGTGACCATATTCTGGTTTTCCAAAAAGAGGACACCTTTGTTTTTTTTTCAGGGGGTGGGGGGTCGTAGTAGAGTTCAAAACAGTGTTACTGTGAATGCAGACTTTAAGACACTGAAAATGACACACTATTAGCATCACATAAAAATATATAAATGAAATTTGTTTCACTCAGCCCACGTTTGAGATTTTTTCCTATTTTTTATTGAATATCCATGGAATAAAATAAAATATCAGATACCACGAGTGTACCTTCTGCTATCACACATTTGAATGGCCATGTCATACGAAGCAATGCGATAACACCAAATAAAAAATGACCTTATATGGCCATGGGTGTTGTTTCGACTCAGGACAGCTGTCATTAGCAACTGTTTGACGCCGTATACAAAAGCGCTTCACCTTCGCGCGTTCGCTGAGAGTAGGCTTATGGTTAAGAGGCAGGAATTTGGCCAATAGTTGCTGCAAGTCTTTTAGAATCGACCAATTAGTGTGTGAGAATCCGGGAATTACAGAGAGGAGTTAAAGCAATGCAAACATGAGCACACAGGATGCAGTATTAGACCATAAACACATCATAATGAAACTAAAGCAGAATCCCGGGCATTTGTTCAAATTTAGACGCTTTTTTAAGGTCCGAAAAAGAGGACATGTCCGGGAAAAAGAGGACAAATGATCATCCTAACAAAAGCATTTCAGAGAACAATTTGTGTTAATTTCTAACAAATGACCAAATTAACACCAGGAGGTTGCTCATGTGAGCCACGACTGGCAAGAGAGAACCAGAACTATAATCAAGCAGCTGTCTATATCGTTATGTCAAAAGATTAATTTCTTTGATTTTAAATGTAAAAAATTGTAATCTTGATAGTATTCCCTTTTTTTTTTTTTTTTTTTTTTTTTTTTTTTTTAACAAAATGTACCTGTAATCTGATTACTTTGTTTTTTGACATAACTGTAACGGATTACAGTTACATGTACTTCATTACTCCCCAAGCCTGACCTCAGCCAACTATTAAGATTTTTTAAATATTACGTTACTTACGTTTTTATCAGTTTATAGTTATACATACAAGGTAGGGTTGGGTGATATATCGATATAATATCGATATTGTGATAAATGATTACATGATACACTTTTCTGAGATATTGTTGGTATGGTGATCTATTTTTTTTAAAAACGTTTTTAATAATTACAAATTAAATGGTACTGTATGTATGCAGTTGATTTGCCATAATTTTTTTTTTTAAAAAAACTTAATCTTCTTTGTCTTTGTAAGCATAAAGAAAAGTATTGTCAAACAAAACACATTGTGTATTGTAGAAATGTCCTCAAGTATCATATGATCTTTTTGTCATATCGCCCAGCCTCTAATACAAGCTACACAATTCTCTGTGAATTAGTGTTTACTATAGAAATGATTAGAACGAGAGCATTAATATAAACCTGTGATTTGTCTTGCAGGTAATACTACTGTCAGAGCCATAATGTCAGCGCAATGATGGTATAGAAAAGTAATCAACAACATCAGAATCAACAACCCAATAATGCAGTGCTGTGTTATAAAGTATTATAAATGATTATACATTATATTATATATTATAAAGTTAATACAAGTTATGCATATGTTGTGCATGATGGATGAGATACAGGGCCTACACACCCCGTAGGTTGGGTCTCCTCCACTGGGCACTTTGAGCATGGGGGGGTCACTTTCCCGCAGTCGTTTGGAGCGTAGCCACAACACAAAGACACACACTGCTATGGACAACAAAAGGAGCACCAGCAGAGGCACGGCCACCAGCACAATCACACTGCCAGAGTCACCTGGCTCTTCTAAAGCACACAAACACACAGAAGACATCAGTATTTACAAGATGCAGCAAAATGAAGGCTAATTTAATTATGCACAAGTCAACCATCTTTTTTTTTTTTTAATTTGTGAACATTACAAAAATTACGTGACTGTATTCGTTTATAAGCACCACTAGAGGGCAGCAGTGTCATCTTTAATTCACTCCAATATGAGTCATAAGATAATTAATGTCCTTAACAGGAAATTCCTCCCATGTAGTTATGATCAGTGAGCATCAGAATATGCAGGGGATGACTGCAGCTCACGTTTTAAAAACAGGATTTGAGCATCAGATTCTCCAAACACATTTGCTAATAGGTCATTCATAATTCCTGACCTGATTTCGGGGTATAATTCCTGACCTGATTTCGGGGGTAATGTTATGTTGATGTTGCAGTAGTCAGTATAGCAACACTCGGCGAACACGTTGGGGATACCAGAGACTATGCACTGCTCCCGCTGCTCCTTCTCAAAGCAGCCCCTCACAACCTGCCCATCGTTCCAGGTGAAGAAGCAGACATGCCCTGTACAAGTGTCTGTACATCCATTTTCACATGCGCAGGTCACCTTTCTGTCTGTGCTGTGGGCTGAGAAGAGAAAGAGAGAAAACTTGACATGACAATGCTGACAGAGTACATGTCATAATTGGCTCCCTAAGCTTCAGTAAGCTTATCAATATGTGCATCAGCAAATGCAATGCATGGAAAAAATGTAACTTGAGCACACCAGGTCTAATTCAACTGTAGTTCTCTTTCAGTCAAAATATTTTTAAAAATAAAATATTCAAAATTACTGCTACAGGAAAATAATAAAACAACACTGTGGTGTGATGCATCATTTTCCAATAACACCATGTCCCGTAATGTTTGATACCTCTTATACGACAATAATTTGCTATTTACAATTTTTATTACTTAAAGAATGATGCCATACTTTTTTCATTCATTTTTAGTTACGTTTAATTTTGTGGAACAAGTTAGTTCCGGTATCACTTATGGTGTTTCCTCACCACCAGTTGATAGTACAAAAAAATTCAGCTTTTCATATTAAGCAGAAACTGCAAAGACTTCTGTCCTGAAGACTTGCCCATAGTGGAAAGCCTCTGACTTATAAATGTTGACATTAGAGACTCCTTCCAAAAATGCTAAATAAACATCTCAATACAGAAAACCTCACCACATCAACTATATCTGTCCCTGTGTAAACCGTAACAAAGAAATGATCACATACTAGAAAGTCCGCTTTAATATAAACCTTGCAGCTGTAACTACTGTCCACACTGTGCAGTTATAGAACTTTAATCATGTTCTGACAAACCACATTTGAGCATTCATTAGCACTCTGGCATATTTCTAAAATATCACAGAGAAAGATATCAGGGTATGTAAGTGTAGATGCAGTGCAAATATCCTTACAAACAAATGTAGTGCATTTAGACAACACAGACGCGAAGGTTAAGTAAGTTTATTCAAACGTGTCCTGTCAAGCACCGCGAGCTTGGCCGTGGCAGGAAGATACACATTTCCTTTGCTCTATTGTTTCACTGCTAGAGAGAGCAAATCTCCACCTAGCTGATTCACAATCACTAACACACAAAAACATAGTTTGATGTGCGATATGTAGATCGCCTTACCTGTGTGAACTGTACTCACTCTTAAAGCCATCAAAGTGAGCGGTAGCAGGAATCCTGCAGCAGACTCCATCTCTGTGGGTAAGACAAAAAAGAAAGACATCAAAGGCCTGCAAAGCACTTTAGTTCACATTATGCTCACATCCGCTACAGTCACCCCGCCCCCTCATCCAAACATCTTCGATTCATCTACTGTCTCATCCCGTCCAGCTGTGGTTTAAAGCTGATGTGCAGCTGGCTGGCATGCCATGTGACCATGACATGAGGTTCCTAAATGGTCTTGGCAGCCCGGCAGCCCCGTCCCCGCAGCAGAGGAAGTCATGGGCTGAAAAAGCAACAGGCAGTGGGTCCAGTCAGTCTGCCTGCGCTCTAATTGCTGCAGTCAGAGTGGGTGGGAACGGGCTTTAGAAATGGACACGCTGGCTGCTCCGCACGCAGAGTAAATATTGACGGCTATGCTTCCTGCCATTGAGAAGCTCGGCAGCCAGAGACAGGGGCTGCGCTCATTCCTTAAAGTCTACGCGGCTGCTGGGCACGCAAACAAGATGGCTGCACGTGGCTGTTTGTCTCATGAGATTGTCAGATGATAAAACGTTGGAAATGCAACGACCTGGCAGCTTTTGTCGTCTCAGGTGCACTATGGAGACAGCAAAATGACATTCTGAATCACTTAAGGTTGAGATTTAAGTCATGCTCTTTGTGCAGCTTTTGATTGAAGAACACTACAGGAATGCTGCATTTTTTAAAATTTTTTTCCCCCTGTGCTCATAAACCGTTCATCAAACATCAGGAAGCATTTGTGTGCGGCTCTGGGACTGTAATTCCATAAGTATACAGTTTACCCCTCTTATGTAATGGAAAAAAAGAGTCAACCATGCTGTTTTGAAATAGACGGGTATTAAGAGCCAGGCAGGGGTTGGGACTGATTCGTTTCTTCCAAAAATGTCATTGTTCTGCTTTAATTTGATTGATTTATTTATTTTTTGGACATTATTCATAATTTCAACTGTGTTACAGATGCTTTTGTCCTTATTCTTAGACCTACTGTATATAGTTTATTTTACTGTACCTTCCTGTCATACAGCTTGAAGGTCTGACTGCAGAGAAAACTATGAAATTTTATCATCTGTAGCAAAAATGTTGTTTGCAATAGCAACCCTAAGTAGCTACAAAAAAACAAGACTGTTGTTAATTGTGATTACATCAGCACTAAAAAGCCAGATCGCTAACAGTTAGGCACATCCTGTGTAGATAGTGCTGTAGCTGCACTAATTACACAAAGTTTTAGTGTCGCACATTATATTGGTCATTATATTGGTCATTATATTAACATTATATTGGTCAGTCAGGCGCCTTTAGCTAGACTTCTCTCAGCCGTTATCAAAGGCGTTTTAGATTAGGCTATCAAAGTTTAACCTCCTCTTTGCTTTTGATGTATTATTACCTTAGCAAATATTATGATCTCAGATAGAGCAGTCATGTACTGTATGTTCCCCAATGATGTCTGAAAGCAACTTGATGAGTGACAGAAAGGTCTAGAGTACAAGCCTAAGTAAAATTTCAGTGTAAGGCAATGAAATACACAAAAGCTACAGACACGCAAATCGTACAAATTAAAATAGCCTTCAGTCATATCATGTGTATTCATGTAGACTGCTGAATAACACAGGCAATATTTAGTGTAATATTTAAGACCTGGCAACTCATAGCACCTAATCCATTGTATTTTAAATTACCCTTGGGTCAGGATATATTTATCAGGATAAAGTGGTTCTTGAAAGTGAGTAAACGTATCATTCTTACAGCATTAATTTGTTATTAACCAACAAGCGTTTTCGGTTTGTGGGAGTTTGTGTACAACTTGTTACGATTACAGGCATTATAGGCTAGCATAATATGAGAGATGACTCCACCCCTTTCCCAAGTGACACTCCAAACCCCATGGTCCTCCTCCAGGTCTGCACTTTGTTGATGTAAGTAAAATAACAATGTCTTGAGTACAAGTACTCGACAGTGCATGAATTTAAAAGGGGGCATTTGGGACAGAGCATCTGTTTTCTCTATATTCAGTGCACGCTTCAACTAACATTACAGCAGTTTCCATGAAGAAGGCTTTTAATCCTGAACACTGATTCTATGAATGTTTACCTAGCTTGCTATGCTAGATATACACTATATAGTCAAAAGATTGTGGACACCTGACTATCACAGCCTTGGGCTTTTTGAACATCACATTCCAGATTTAGTCGTCCCCCCCACCCCAGAAGAGCATTAATTAGTGAGGTCAGGTACTGAAATTGGGTGAGAAGGCCTGGGGTGTGATCAGCGTTACAGTTCATCCTCTAAATGTTTAGTGTGGTTGAATTCAGGGCTCTGTGCAGATCACTCGAGTTCTTCCACTCCAACCTTGGCATACCGTCTTCGTGGACGGTGCACTGTGCACAGGGGCATTGTCATGATGGAACAGGTTCGGGCCGCTTAGTTCCAGTTAAGGGAAATTTTAATGCTACGGCATACAAAGACACCCTTTACAATTGTGCGCGTCGAACTTTGTGGTAAAAGTTTGGTGAAGGCTAAGATACAGGTACGATGGTCAGGTGTCCATGCACTTTTGGTTATACAGTGTTGCTAACTTACTACTAGGCTGCAACATTAGCATTTCCTGTGTATTCCAGGCAGTTTGCAGAAGTTTGCAGTTTACACATTCTGTACAAAACGTACCTCGGTTTTCAGTGTCAGTCACAAACGGACATAAGGAAAAGGAAGCTGTATGTTCTGTCACATTAGAGATGGTTACAAATTATGAGAACGAAACTATAGTTGCCTCTGAATAAACTATAGTCATTTAAAAATGACCAATTTTAATGTGAATTTAATAGCCAGCGGAATTGAAACAGTATACTTTAAAAAGAGCAATCATAATGCATTGAGAATGTGTAATTATGGGGTTATGCCCCACTTCCTCACAAACATGTAATGAACCTTGCCAAAGAGTCTGAGAAAACCTTCTTAGCTTCTGTGTAAAATAAAAAATAGCTTACATTTAAATGTGGTAGCTCAGTTTTTAAGGCATTGGGCTACTGACCAGAAGGTCATGAATTTGAATTCATCCAGCATTGAGCAAGACCCTAAACCCTCAACTGCATCCTTTCTCAATTGTAAGTCATTTTGGGTAAAAGTGTCAGATAAATGAGTTAAAGATAAATGATGGGTTGTTCCACTGGGGAAACGGTTCAAGGTTCTATGTAGAGTCCTACAACAAAGTGATTCCAACCAAAGGGCCCTTAATCCATAGAACTCTTAAGGAATAAAAAATATACAGTCGGGTCACAATACATTATAAATGAAAAGTCAGCAAACTAAAACTGCTGAATGCTGTAAGCTCCATTCACACTGTAACTGACACACGATGTACCAGCAACCAGGCGTGAAGTCATTCCTGCTGTTCATTGTGTAGCAGCAATGGCTAATTAGTTGGCTCGATTTAAAATGACAAACAACTCCACCTTTTGGAACAATGGGTTAATGGTGTGACATTCACTGTATTTTTAATTCGTACTGAGAATCAATCTCAGATCACCAATCCACTTCCAGATATATTTTAGGGAGGTGGGACAAAACCGGAAAACCTGGAGGAAACCCATTCAGACACCAGCAGAACATGCGAAACCTCATCAATTTCACAACCCAAGATGAAATGGGCATGGGTAAACTCTTACACACTGTCAAACACTGTCACCCTTCCCACATCGATTAGTTGTAGGTCAGTTCTTTCTTATTTAAACTGTAAAAAAAAAAAAAATCATGTGGTGCAACCGTCTCATTATTTTTAAATGACGCTTTACAATGATTTCTTTCGTACTTTGTCAAATAGTTTGTCTGGGTGGAATTTCCAAGCAACTCCATTTTAATTTCTCTCATAATACAGAAAGAGATTCTCAATATTTTTGAAGTCATTAACTGTCACTGACCCTAATATTACTTATATGTTGTCCAATAGTTATATTTCCGATATGAAATCAGACTGGGTCAGGCAGTAATCTCATTAATCACAAGTCATGTTAGACTTCATGGCAAGCAATTCCGGTTTCTCTGTCCCACTCACAAGCAGCGGTCACCAGACTCATGGGAACTCGTACACTTGCTGTCTGGCCTTCCTCTTTTTTTTTTGTTGAGATTATTCTCTTTCAGAATGATGGCTATTATCAGTTACCATGTCATCTGGTGATATCTGGTGAAAGTCAGAAATTCAGTTAATGCTACCCATAATCTCGGTGCATGACACACAGTGAAAGCTATTATGGATGAATAGTGTATATACTAGTGTATAGTAATTACCCCTAGCTTAAAAAGTCAGTGTCTGGAAGGCGTTAAGGACATTATCGGTTGCTCCATCTTGCAGCTCTTTGCAGTGTTTTGACAACAGTTAGGAAGGACATGATTGCATTCATGTGCACCAGATTTCACTTGAAACAACAGATGTTTAAGAGCCACATGTTTATCCAGATGTTTGTTGGGTGTGAATTCCTTTTGTGTTCTCTCTTGCAGAGACAAAGTGATAATCAGGTTAGGTTTTAACCAAAATCATCAGCTTCACTTTATGATACAATCTCAACCACTAAAATGCAATGGCTCCTTGTAGGCACGCTTCTGTCTGAAATGCTCATACTGAAATGCTTGAATATGCACGTTCTTCATTTTTTAAAGCAGATCTACTGTAGTCCATCGGTTCCATGTTCCATACCGGTTATCCTACAAAGGGTCATGGGGGAGCCGGAAGCCTATCCCAGGGCACTCGGGGCACAAGGTGAGGGACACCCTAGATGGGGTGCCAACCAATCGGAGGGCACAATCGCACACACACTGGTATGACATGATTGCATCCATGGTGCAGAGACAAAGTGATAATCAGGTTTAGTTTTGATTAAAATCCTTATCATCTTTAATTTATGATACAATCTCAACCACTAAAATGCAATGGCACATATTCCTTGCAGGTATAGGCTACTGAGCCTGAAATGCTCATACTGAAATGCATGAATATGCACTTTCTTCATTTTCTTTTTTTTTTTTTTTTTTTTTAGCAGATCTACATAGAGGAGGAACCTGGAGCCTATCGAAGGGAACTCGTGGCACAAGGCAACAGACATACTAGATTGTACAGCACACAATCGCACACTACAGACAATTTGGAAATGCCAATCAGCCTACAATGCATGTCTTTGGACTGGGGATGGAAACTGCACACAGGCCGGAGCTGGGCTTTGAACCCCCAGCTCTGGAGGTGTAAAGCAAGCATGCTAACCACTAAGCCACTGTTTATCCTACACAGGGCTGCGGGGAGTCCCTGGGGACTCGGGGCACAATGCGGGGGACACATGCACAATGTGGATGTACCCATCGCAGGGCACATTCGCACATGCATTCACACTCTACAGACAATTTGGAAATGCCAATCAGATTACAATGCATGTCTCTGGACTTGGGGAGGAAACCGCAGTACCTGGAGGAAACCCCCAAGGCACGGGGAGAACATGCTGGATCCACACACAGGGCGGAGGCGGGATTCAAACCCCCAACCCTAGAGGTGCAAGGCAAAAGTGCTAACCAGTAAACCACTCTGCCCCCTGCCCCCCCCCCCCAATCATGTGTAAAGTTAAAAACAAGCAAACAAACAAAAACAGAAAATTGTATCTTTGATGAAATAAAGTGACTGCACTCACCTGTAGGAAACATTCCAGAGTGAAAACGTGAATATAGGCTGAATCCCAGATCGCTTTCTATTGGATACACAGTGAACTACGCTAGCTGTAGAAACCATTCTATTCCACCCTTTATAGTGACCCTATATAGGGAGTAGGGAGCTATTTGGGATTCAGCTCAAATCTTAACTCTTTTGAATCTACGAGTAAAAAGCTTTGTTTTCACTTAAATATTTTGTTTATCACACCATTTCTACACCGATATTAATAACTATTCAAACCGAATTATCCGAATAAAAATGGTTAATACAAATGTTAGACTTAAACTGTTTCAAAAACGTTTTTTTTTTTTTGTTTTTTTTGGGGGGGTTGATGATTTACCTCAGCTTTTGCTCCTCGATATTCCTCTTCCTCTGACAGATCAACACTCCATCTGCTCACGAAACAGCACTTTTAGGCCACATTCTGCCATTAAATCGAATTGATCCTGGCTAAATGAAATAACCTTAGACCATTCTTTCTTTCAAGCAGGTTAGAAACGACTCGTAGAGCTGCTCCTGCGCCAGATGTGCAGCACAGCGTTCACCACATCAGTCCTGCTCCTGCTCAGCGTCGGTGACAAACCACTGCAAAACTTTTCAAGTACAACACAAAGTTGAAGTAAACTAGTCTCAGTTCCTTACTCTTAGCTCTTAGTCTTACTTCAGTGGGGAGAAAAGAGAAGGTATTGTAAGAAAAGAAGCTATGGGGACTGGGAGAAGGACAAGAGCGGACAAGGCGCGGTATCTTCAGCTCAATCTTCCAGCTGATAAAATGGAAGCAGGAAAGTAGAGGTCGAGCAGCAGGACTTTCAGGCTCTCAGTCTTCCGTTCCGCCATAAACAATCTCCTTCCTCGGATTCTCTCTCGATAAGCAAGAACCGAGCTGATGTTGGAGTTAAGATCACTGATTTGTTAAATATCCAGTGCAGTTCCCCACCCCTTATTGTGTAGCCCGGTGGGGCCAGCGCGCTGGAATGCGCTCTCTCATTGCTGCTTTCCTGTCGCTCACAAACCTTTCATTTTCCTCATCTCTGTCATTTTCTATGAATAGAGTGTGTTGTTGCTACGAGCAGCTCGTTGCTTTAGGACACGTCCACTAAGAGTCGATGGACATTTTGCAGCAAAAAACAAAAGCAAACCCCAAGCAATAGAAACCATCACAGAAATTCGAATGGTTTCCACTACAAATACCATTACAAACCACCAGCTAACCATTGAAACCATTACCATCACCATTACCACTACTGGTCCTTAATGGTATCCACTAGACATAACATACCACCGATAGAAGGCAACAACTTACCAGTAGAGACCCACAGGGATCATTACAGTTTCCATTAAAACCAATACAATTCCCATTATAACCATTAAAACATTACAAATTATATGATGATTTCTGGGGTTTTTTCCCCCAGCAGGGATATTACACTACATTACAGGTCCTTAATGGTATCCACTAGACATCCCATTATAACCATTGAAACCATTACAAATTATATGATGGTTTCTGTTTTTTCCCCCCAGCAGGGATATTACACTACATTACTGGTTCTTAATGGTGTCCACTAGACATAACAGACCACTGATAGAAGGCAACAACTTACCAGTAGAGACCCACTGGGATCATTGCAGGTTCCATTAAAACCAATGCAATTTTTTTAAATGGTTTCTGGGGTTTTTTTTTCCCAGCAGGGATATTACACTACATTACAGGTCCTTAATGCTATCCACTAGACATCCCATTATAGCCATTAAAACCATTACAAATTATATGATGGTTTCTTTTTTTTCCCCCAGCAGGGATATTACACTACATTACTGGCCCTCAGTGGTATCCACTAGACATAACATACCACTGATAGAAGGCAACAACCTACCAGTAGAGACCCACAGAGATCATTACAGTTTCCATTAAAAGCAATACAATTCCCATTCTAACCATTAAAACCATTACAAATTATATAATGGTTTCTGGGGTTTTTTTTCAGAAGGGGTATTACACTACAATACTGGTCCTTAATGGTATCCACTAGACATAACATACCACCGATAGAAGGCAACAACTTACCAGTAGAGACCCACAGGGATCATTACAGTTTCCATTAAAACCAATACAATTCCCATTATAACCATTAAAACAATTACAATTTTTTTAATGGTTTCTGAGGTTTTTTTTCCCCAGCAGGGATATTACATTACATCACTGGTCCTTAATGGTATCCACCAGGCATCCCATTATAACTATTAAAACCATTACAAATTATATGATGGCTTCTGTTTTTTCCCCAGCAGGGATATTACACTACATTACTGGTCCTTAATGGTATCCACTAGACATAACATACCACTGATAGAAGGCAACAACTTACCAGTAGAGACTCACAGGAACCATTACAATCATTAGAACCATTAAAAATGATAACATATGTGAACGAGTGCATTAATATACAGTAAACCTGTAACTGTCAGAGCTACTAAACCTTCTAATGATTTAAATAATAAACAACCCCCCCCCCCCCCAAAAAAAAGAGGAATTATGTGCAATCGCTTCCTTGAACTAAAAGCCTATTTCCTCATAAGTGTCGAGCTCAACATTAATTCATTCATCATTTTCAGTAACTGCTTTATCCTGTTCAGGGTTGAGGTGGATCTGGAGTCTACCCAGAGAGCACTGGCTGCAAGGCAAGAAAACACTCCAGTTGAGTTTAACATCTTGAGTAATTCAACACTGTATGCCTTCATTTAATTCTGTGGGTCTTAATTCAGCACTCTATTAATTAAGATCAGCCCTGGGGAGTCTGATGTGAAAATACCTAATTACATTTCATTATATACAATCTTATAAATATTCGGCTCACTAGACGTAATAGCATCATTCTGATTTCTCAGAGAAACCTGTTATGGTTTTCATAACACTCGTTCTATCAGGTTAAGTTGTCAGATTTGTGGTTTAGACATTTAGATAAAAGTCGAATGTAGAGAAAGACATGGAGACAGAACTGGAATGGTGTGAGGGAGCCAGGCTAACATATCACGTCTCTGGGGGAAAATACTCAGACAGGAGCATGAGGATGCGGGCAAGCCAAGGATGATGTATAACTTATGCTTATTTTAGATAAAGAAAATTGGTGTTGGGAAAGGAGTGA
The DNA here is from genome assembly GCF_023375685.1 of Ictalurus furcatus. Classification (NCBI taxonomy): domain Eukaryota; kingdom Metazoa; phylum Chordata; class Actinopteri; order Siluriformes; family Ictaluridae; genus Ictalurus; species Ictalurus furcatus. The sequence continues at coordinate 20,798,189 of NC_071269.1, forward strand.
GGAAAAACCATTATCCAGAGATTCTGGAAAATAAAATAAAAGCTATTAAAATTATAGTGTAGACTTACCTTGCACAATTTATGAGCCATTTTAAAGCAGAGCTGATTTTCCCAGTAGGACTCTCCTCCTTTCCCAGAGCTTGTAATCTGCACACTTGGCTGATGTGTGGCAAGACCAGCTGGAACTGCTCACATCAATGGGAAAAAATTGATTTTCAAATTTTCTTTGCAGTTCCCATGAATGTGTACAGTCACTAGCACACACTATCTTATTTTCCTTGTGATCAGCACAATCTGGCTTCTTTTTTTTTTCTTTTTTTTTTTTTCTTTTGCGTTGATGATGAACATCTGGTCTGTGCTTTCATTCTTTAAAAAGTCAGCTGATGTCACAGACTTCTTTTTTTTGAAGCAAACAAAAGAACTATAGGTACTAAAAACAACAAGCTAATTGAAAGATATTTGCAATTATGCAACATTTTCCCTTCTAATATCTTGTTAGTTAATTACTTTTTGTTAATTATTTTTGTCTAGAATTTACGACTAAAATGGATAAATGGATAAACTGGAAACAATAAATGATGACTTCAGGGATAAACAACAGAAAAAAACAACTGTACATTTACTCAATACATACTGATACATATCACCATACTGCACAATAGAGGAGAAATAAAGTACAAGCCCATGAAGTAATCACAGTGAAATCTATACTAACAGAATGGGTTACCAAAATGATTGACTCAGTGCACCCACTAGAACTGAGGATAAACAACTGTGCAGCTCTTGGAAGCACACATTAATTTACTAAGGATGATTGACATTGAATGATCCGGAAGTCCTATAGGAAGATCATCAAATCTTCATATAATCAGCCTATGGGACAACACAATCCACAATCGATATGTCCAATACTGATGAAATAATCATTTGTTCAATATGTGGACTTGTGAAGAAAATGCATTTAGTCTTATAGTTGCAAATGCTTAAAATAATAAAAACAGATGGCAGCTTGACTAAGGTTCCATATGGATTTCTCTGACCTTGCAGGTGTTTTCTCTCACATGTGTTTCACAGCAAATTTCTGTATATTCCTCTTTCACATAATGAAGTTAAGATGCTTAAATGGTCTCTCTTAGCCTCATTGTAAGCATTAGCAGAGTGGCTGGGATTGTACTTATAACCATGATAAAAAGCTGTATTATTGAGACAATGTTTTTCATGTTTGTATGGTAAAATCGCTCAACATTATAAATACGTATACAAAGTATACAGCGGCCAGTCATAACATTAAAACCCCCTGCCTAATATTGTGTCGGTCCCCCTTGTGCTGCCAAAAGAGCTCTGACCTGTCAAGGCATGGACTCACAAGACCTCTGAAGACCTCTTGTAGGTGCTTTTGGTGGTGGGCAGGGGTCAGCATGGGCACTCTGAATTAAGATCAGTTTCCTCTGGGTTCTCTAATGATTTAAATAATAAACAGCATGGGCACTCTGAATTAAGATCAGTTTCCTCTGGGTTCTCTAATGATTTAAATAATAAACACCCCCCCCCCCCCCAAAAAAAAGAGGAATTATGTGTAATCGCTTCCTTGTAACTAAAAGCCTATTTCCTCATAAGTGTTGAGCTCAACATAAATTCATTCATCATTTTCAGTAACTGCTTTATCCTGTTCAGGGTTGAGGTGGATCTGGATTCCTCTTTCACATAATGAAGTTAAGATGCTTAAACGGTCTCTCTTAGCCTCATTGTAAGCATTAGCAGAGTGGCTGGGATTGTACTTATAACCATGATAAAAAGCTGTATTATTGAGACAATGTTTTTCATGTTTGTATGGTAAAATCGCTCAACATTATAAATACGTATACAAAGTAAACAGCGGCCAGTCATAACATTAAAACCCCCTGCCTAATATTGTGTCGGTCCCCCTTGTGCTGCCAAAAGAGCTCTGACCTGTCAAGGCATGGACTCACAAGACCTCTGAAGGTGTGCTGTGGTATCTGGCATAAAGACGTTAGCAGCAGATCCTTACATTGCGAGGTGGTGCCTCCTTCCCATAGTGCATGCCGTCCACATGATTCTTCCATTGCGCCATGATCCACTTCTGATGCTCATGTGCCCATTGTAGGTGCTTTTGGTGGTGGGCAGGGGTCAGCATGGGCACTCTGAACAGTCTGGGACTATGCAGCCCCATACACAGCATGCTGCGATGCACTGTGTGTTTTGATACCTTTCTATCATAGCCAACATGAACCTTTTCAACAATTTGTGCTACAGTAACTCTTCTGTGGGATTGGACCAGACAGGCTAGCCTTCACTCCCCATATGCATCAGTGAGCCTTGGGCTGTCACCAGTTGACCTTCCTTGGGCCACTTTTGGTAGGTACTAACCACTGCATACTGGGAACACCCCACAAGACCTGCTGTTTGGAGATGCTCTGACCCAGTCGTCTAGCCATCACAATTTGGCCCTTGTCAAAATTGCTCAAGTCCTTGCTCATTTTTCCTGCTTCCAACACATCATCTTTGAGAACTGACTGTTCACTTGCTGAGTATTATATCCCACCCCTTGACAGGTACCACTGTAATGAGATAATCAATGTTATTCACGTCACATGTCAGTGGTTTTAATGTTATGGCTGATCAGTGTATATACAAATTTAAACTTGCAGAGTTTCACTTGTAAATCAGCGTAAATCAAATGACTGTGGTACTCGATTAAATGGAAGGACAGTAAAGGGAATTTTAAACCAGACTTACTTCTGCATGTTGCAGTAACATACTCTGTTGACCAGTGTAGCTTTTTAAACTAGCTAAGCAGGGGAAATAGCAGTGGAGTGTAGAGTTCTTACCTTATGTTCCTGCTTTCCTTGACCACCTTGCTGTTAGAAAAGTGTACACAATACAACAGCACACCACATTTAATGTTCATGACTCAAAACAATGTAAACAAAACAACAGTATAATGGAAACTCTGTATCACAGTGTTCCTAGAAAGTGTCTCAAACACTGATGTTTGGCTACCATGAGCCTCCAGAACAGCTTCTGTAAGTCTCTGGAACTGTACTGGAGAAATGAACACAGTATTTCTGAAATATATTTCCTCAGTTGGTGTTTATTGGTGAGTCATGAAACTATTCAGTGATTCATCGCATCCTATTGGTGTGTGGGCGGGGTCATCCTGGAAGAGACCACGTCTATCAGGATAGCAATATTTCTTCACAGGATAAAGGTGATCAGTCAGAAGAACTGTGTCTTAATTTGCATAGACTCTTACCTATAAGGGGACAAGTGGAGCCAAACCATGCAAATAAATGCAGCAGTTTATGAGAGTTTTTCCTTTGCATTACTTTTGGTAGCTTTTAGTTATAATTAAATCCTAGTGAGTGAGATATATTTCTTGAATCTACCATTGGTAATGACAGATCTCAGATTTTTTTTTTTTAACATTTCAAACTGTGTTGCCAGGGACTTTAAGAGCTGTTTATTATTTGTATGTGTGTTTAAACAAAAAAACAAACAAACAAACAAACAAACAAAAAAAAAATATTTTGTTGGAACTACTTTTGCATACTTTTACATCCATGGTTCAAAATGGCTCAAGCTTTGTCAAAATGCTATTAGAAAATGCAATATATATATATATATTTTGGCTTAATACAAATGTTTGCAAATGCACAGTAGACACATTTGCTTAGAGGTGCTGAATGAGCAATATGCTCTGCAACAATAAAAAATATTATCATCCCTGAGACACACAGGAAGACAGCTATACTGCAGAGTGTCTGTGGTTTTCTGAATGATTCCTACTTTATAAATCCTTAGTGCAAGGGCTTCTTATCGAGAGCATCTTACAGAAAGGGCAGTAAATTTATGCATCTGTTTCCAAAAAAAAAAGAAGAAGATATTTATGCCCAAGACCACGTTATATATTTCTAAACAGTAACGTCAATAAAAATGCTCCAAGTGCAAAAAGGAGAAACACTAACTGTAATGTTACCACTGCATTTGAATCATTAGAAATAATAACATTAAAAATAAATAGGACTAGATTTGTAACTGATTCACTCATAATCTGAAATAACATTCACGATAAACCCGTATCTCCGAGCTGCCATTTTTAATGTAATAAAGGTTTCTTTCTCATGGCTATTTTGAGAATAAACTGATGCAAACATCTGGCAGCCTTACTACACAGCAATAATAATAAAAAAAAAGAAGTTACATTTCACAGAGCAACTGTCTGTCCCATTAGATTTTTAGCTTCACATATTATGGGAACTAAATCTCTAGATATGTGCGTGTGGAAGCTCTTTATCATTTTTTTGACTTTTTCTTGGCCGATTTTTCCGTATTCGTCTTACAAGCCTTCTCCTTCTCCTTCTGTTGCTTCTCTTTTTTCTTTTCCATTTTTGCCTCCTTGTACTTCCAGACAGGTGGCTCCAGGTAACCTTTCGTCATCTTCCTTTTCTTCTCCTTCTTGGGGGTTGGATCAGCTGACTTGGTCACTTTAATTTGAGGGATGCAGCTGGTGGGGAAGATGCTGTTGTGGCATGCTATGCTACGTGGGACCAGCCTGCGTATCCTGCTGGAGGCCCTGGAGAACATGCTGCTCTTACTCTCTGTATCTGAGTAGCATGAGACCTGAGACACAGATGATCCAGAGCTGATGGTGGAGGAGGCTGAGAAGATGGAGCCATTGCTGTGGTTTTTGAGCTTACGGTCTGGATTCTGCTGCATCGGTCTGGGCATGGCTAAATGCCTCTTGCCCATCTCCGGTGGGCTCGTGGGACAGTGTGGACGGCAGCCTGTGACCACCAGGGGACTGTGGATGCTCGTGGTGATACGCACCATGTGATCCAGGACGCCGTTTTCCTGAGGATCTTGTGGAAAACTGAAAGTGAATGTGGCCTTCAAATGATGGGCGACCTTCTGCCCTGCACTTTTTGTGGTTGTGGCTTTTCTCACCAGCTCTTTAAGACTTGGCCACTCTGGGACGTAGGTTTCACAGAACTGCTCTGCGCAGGGCCGGCTGGACAGTTGTGTCAGCCTCATAAACGTTTCAAAGTGTCCTGTTTTTAGTGCCCATTCTCTTACATCCTTCCTCTGTGTGGCATCTACTGAATTTATGTCTGCACCTGAAATACAGTGAGACAAGAAAGAAAAATTAGACAGGGTCACAAGTTCTGGAAAAACTCATGTTTTATATTACAGTGGTTCTTACGTTCTAATTCTGGGGATTTTATTCTGAATTTCTGTGTTTGTCTCATAACACGGTAAACTGAAGTCATTTTATTTCATAATAATTATATTAACAAGACTAATTTGAATTAGAAGTCACTTTACAAGAGACATTACATTTAAGTTTCCATGCACATTCACTTTATATGTTCATACTGCTGCTCAGTTTACATTATCATTAATACTTTGCAGTAGATTTTGGTTTTCTATAGTATAGTCTAGTGTATCGTATAGTTTTTTTTGTCGTTATTTATTGTATTTATTGATTTTTTGTTACTTATCCACTTGTCTGATGTCTCATGTTATGCAATGGAAATTGTAGCACCATGATTTTGGGAGTACTACAATTCATTCCTAACGTCTGTATGTGATTAGAGGAATGACACTAAAGAATTGACAAGTCATGTTAGAAGTTCAACCAGTTATTTTCTCTCGTTTGATCTTGGTTTTGTAATGAGCCATATAATGAATCACGTTATACCAGCAACATCATTGCGCCCCCTTTTGGCTTCTTATGGAAGCACATCAACGAAATATAAATCAAAACAGGTTGTGCAGAAGTTGAGATACTAGTGTACTTATACACTAATTTAGTATCAGACACCAAGGTATTTATTTACACTGTATTATATTACACCTTATTGTCAGAGTTACATAAAGTTATCGAGTTAGAAGCAAACCGTCAGGTACGATGATGTTAACAGTGTGGCAAAAGTGAAGTAATTGCCATTTGTTTTTATAAGCTGATCGTTATACAGTGTTAGTGATACTGTTAGGTTATTATTATTATGATATTCTTATGTTAGTTTTAACTGCATTGACATTAATGTAAAATAACATTTATTTATTTATTTATTTATTTATTTATTTATTTTAGACCAAACTAGGCCTGCATATATAGGCTACTTTGCTGCTGGCCAGAAATAGATTCATTTAAATAAACTGTTGCCTTTATTGAACTTGCTCTAAATAGGACTGGCTGGTAAGTCCCTCTTTAAGTCCACACATTCTTAATCTAGTCCTCTTTGAGATGACTCCTAGATTAGCTAAAGGGATCAGAAATGTCCTTAGACCTCACTTTTAAACCTACATGTGTTGGCATCATCATCTGACAGCACCATACTTTTCAAGGTCTTGTTATTCTCCAGCTTTGCAGATGTAAAGATGATGCAACTCTTTATCAACACCACATCAAATTTTTAGAAATTATGCATTGTATTCTTTCTAAACATAACGTGCGCTGATTGTACCAGATGTGTGTTGGTATGACGTAGCTTGCTCATAGGTAATAATTTTTGTTCTCTAGAATAAATTTCCTATGTGTTAAAAATAGCCCAATTGTCCACCCTATCAAATTGCATCAAATTGTGACCCACAGTCAATCACTGTCTATTAACTCATCTATACAACAAAGAGAAGTTAGAGCTCTCCTTCAAGCATGCTTCTATTATGCTGCATTAGCAGCAGTCCAAGAATATATAGTGGCTTCATATGGCACAGCGATAGGGCCCTTTCTAACAAAAAGCCATGTAAGCAGTTGCTTAGGGCCTCCAAGCCACCAGGGGGTACAGTAAGAATGCTGAATTTTATATATAAATAAGGAATAAAACACAATGGATGGTGTGATGCAGTACCATCCGGACGTAGATTATTTTCCTATAACAGCAACTTCCGTGGTGTTTTATTCCTATTATACCAAAGCGATTTGTCAACAATTCAAAATTTTAATTTATGAATTAATGACACATCATGATGTTTAACCCTTTAAAGTTATATTAGACCACGAAATAAGTTGGCAGCTATACAGCAGCTGTAAATAGTCATTTTACTCACAAGCCTTTTTTTTCGCTTGAAGTTAATAATTGCAAAGTCCTCTGTCCTCAAGACTCATGGCAGAAAACTTACTGACTCCTAAAAAACACTGGCAATGGAAACTCCTTCCATAAATGTTAAATAAATGTCTTCACAACAAACTTGTTCAAAATCTGTTTATTATTAGTGTTTAAGATTATGTATCTCATCAGCCACACCTGTCCCTATAAATGAGTTGTTACTACAGAAACAATGAATTATTATGGTAATGAACACATTAATACAAACAGGGCACCTTAGCAGGGTGCCCTCATGATCTCCAACTGGAGAAGTATGATTGGGGCTCGTAGAGAGGATATCAAGTAGAATGTCCCCCAAAGGTTTAGAAACAGTCCTCCAGATGACTCACACATCGTACTATTTGTCTTTTCTTTATATGACTGTATACATGAATCAAAATCTCACTAGCCAGTGTCACCCAGAAGAGGATCAGTTCCATTTTGAGTCTGGTTCCTCTCATTGTTTCTTGCTTATGGATTCTCAGGAAAGTTTTTTCTTGACACTGTTGCCTCTGACCTGCTCATTAGGGATCTAGCTCTAGATCTGGTGTTGTGTAAAGCTGCATTGTGGCAATGTCTATTGTTGCAAATTGCTTTACAGATAAAATGCAATTGAATTTCAATTCTTGGCTTGACAGCTACTGTGATAAGGGAGAACTAGCTACTGGGTGGGGATGGGAAATTACTAAATAGGGAGAAAAATGGGGTAAACAATTTTACCAGCCATGAGCAGCGAGGCCACACAGTCGTCGTTGCCCTGTAAGGCTGCTTTAATGAGAGCAGTGAAGCCTCTGTGGTCTCTGAGCTCAATGTCCACACCAGAATAGTAGTTCAGAATGTAGGTTAGGATAGTGACAAAACCTGCAGTGTACAGCATAATGGGGCTATTAGTTTTTTTCTTGTTGTTTTATGATTTATTTATTTATTTATGAGAGCAAAACCATTTAAAAGAGTGCTTACCAGCTTGTGCTGCAATCATGAGTGCTGTGTTTCCATCATTATCTTGATGATTAATATCTAAAAACGGACACCCGTTCAGGCCATACACGATATCTACGAAGCCTTTGGAAACTGCCAGCATAAGGCCATTCTGTCAAAAAGCAGGACAAAATCCCCAAATCGCTATCCTCATCTTTAAAGTCTTATGCATTCTTAGACATTTTCTGTCATTAGATTAAGATTTAAAAGGCAGCTGAACTCCTACCCTGCCGTTGATGTCCAGCTCCATGACTTGTTCCTGAGTCACGCCCTGCTCCAGCATTTTGCACAGGAACGAGGCGTGGTTCTTTGCACATGCCTGATACAGAGTGTTGACCGTGCCCTCCATATTGTCCTCCAGCTTATAGTCAGGGAGGACAGAGTCATCCGAGAGTATGCTCCCAGAGTCTGAATCATCCCAAGAATCAGACTCAGAGTCATCCTCATCTGGACCAAAGCCCAGATCTGGATCCTCATGCACGATGACTTTAACATTAGCCATCTGGGTCCCGAGAGCGATGGATCACACACAGAGCAGGAGCTCCATCCCTGTTTGTATCCAAGCTGCAGCCAGTCCAGAATCCTGCAAAGACGATGTTGGAATTGCCGGTCAGGCTACATTGATCATAGATGACATCTGGCCAATATACAGTAGTTTAATATATTGCAACATACAGTAATAGCCCAGCTTTTTTATTTTTAAACTCAGCATACCCTTGCTGTCAGAGAGCACCAAGGGTCTGAGTGCTATGGAGATAGATTAAAAGTGCCTGACCATGGCAGATGAGGTGACTGGAGCGTTGACTGACAGGTGGTAATCTGCTGCTGTAACAGATAGTAAAACTATCAATGAACAAGGCGTTTCTTAGAACATGATTTTCATGGATGAATAAAAAAAAATACTTTTCTTGATAAATAAAAAAAGTAATGAAAAAAAAGTTTACCAAGCACATTTAACTGAGCATCACAGTGACTCAGCACCGAAGAAATAATTTTCACATACAGTGCAGTTGTCTTTCAAAATGATTTCTCAATTAAATTTAATAATACTAACAACAACAACAACAACAACAACAATAATAATAATAAATTTAATATTACAACTCCAATTGAAAAAATGTTGGGACACGGTGTAAGATGTAAATAAAAACAGACTGCAGTAATTTGCAAATCTCAAACCTATATTAATCACAATAGAACATAGAAAACATATCAAATGTTTAAACTGACTAAATAGTACCATTTTAAGAAAAAAAAATAAGGTCATTTTGAATTTGATGACCGCAACATGTCTCAGAATAATTGGGACAGGGGCAACAAAAGGCTGAAAAAGTAAGTGTTAGTAAAAAGAAACAGCTGGAGGAACCTTTTGCAACTAATTAGGTTAATTGGCACCAGGTCAGTAACATGATTGGGTATAAAGAGTATTTTAGAGAGGCAGAGTCTCTCAGAAGTAAAGATGGGGTGGAATCTGGATGGAAGACATGCTGTAGGCTGATTGGCATTTCCAAGTTATCCGTAGTGTGTGAGCGTGTGTGCAATTGTGCCCTGAGTTGGGTTGCCCCCCCATCCAGGGTGTCCAGTTAAGACTGGGCTTTGACATCAGCTTAATGTATAAGGCCCTGAATGCTGTTTAATTCTGAAGAAGGAGAATGAATGAAATGGCCTTTTACTATAACTGCATTCTTTGACATCAAACAGCTAAAGTCTAATGACATTTTAAACCCTGTGTCTCCTGGGACAACAGCTCAGAAAGTGTCCTTTGCTCACAACACACATTAAGTGCTTTATCTAGACTGAGTTAATGTGTTTCTTGTCAGTGTACGTTATATTGCAAGAGGGCTGCAAGCCAGCTTTGCTAATTCAGCATTTGACACTTACATGGCTGTTAAGTTTCAATGACTGGCTATATTTAACTCTTACTGGTGATAACATATTGTAACTGTTGCGGGGTGATAGAGAGGGGTGTTGTGATGGGGCAGGCAGTGAGTGAAGATGGCAAAACACTGTTTTTCATTTAAATAAACAGTCTGATCTTGCAGAACCAAATCAGCCTCAGTTTAGTTCCAACAACAGATTTGTTCAACTGGCAGAACAAACACAGGACAGCTCTAACAAAACATTAGGCAGGTCTTTCCTCATGCTGTACTCCTAATACAAAATGTTAAAACTGTACAATATGCGGAATAAAAAAAAAAACCAAAAACAAGATTATATTATTCCTCACTAATATAAACCGAATAGTTAAAAAAGGCATAGGTGACTATGCTAATTAAATAGCAAATTAGTTTATCATTAAGAGTCAAGAATGAACATTTCGTGTGAGGAGCTTACATGTTATGTGCATTGACATAAAATTCACGATGTCACAACAATTTAATGTAGTCAAATATATTTCCAATTCAAACAATGATTTTTTTCAAATTTACAAAAAGGCTTTCTGGCTCAGTTGCGATGTATTTTTTTAAGCCGGGGATTCTGTTGTAGCCAGAGAGACGCTTTCTGAATCCTCAGTACCGATTAATTTCATTAACATTATTGAATGTGTACAGTAATATTTGGTTAATTTATTAGATCCATACAGCTTTCTGTTCCTGAACCTTCCACCAACAGAACAGGTTATGTTCCAAGTTGACATAATTTGGAGAATTATTGAGCTATTGATTTATTTTTGGATTATTGAGTTTTGGATTAAACTCTTTCAATTCAAGGGACCAGGCTAACAGCTACAAGAAGTAAATAATAAGTATAATAAATTTGATAATTGTGGGTTGCGATTTGCACCAAGTAACTAACAAAATAAATAAATCACAAACCCCACTTAGTGAGCTAACCTGTATTATCTCTCTCTTTGCTCCTTCCTCTTTACCTGACAAACAAAGAAAGCTTGCCCCTTATTGCCTTACCATAATATATTCTCAGTAGAAAGTGCAGATGTCTCTTCTGCAGTCACACTTGTCTCCTGTGTCGACTTGCTTATCCTCCTCTTGCTATTGACTGGCCTTTCACACACAGACAAAAGTGTTGGTCCTGTTTGTTTCCAATTCCTACTACAGTTTTCCATCAGCCAGGTCACTTAGCTGAAGAACATTCCCAAAGCTTTACACAAATGCTGTCTTAAGTCAGGCAACATGCTCCTGCTCATCCTGATTATAAGAGATTTGGGGATTAGTTGTCAGAAACAGCAACAGGCTTTTTTTCTCTGCAGTTAAAGTGGAGTTGAGAGCCCTTGGTTTTTCCATCTTTTTTGGCCTTCTTATTTTCTCTATCTTTACCCCTTCATTTCTTTCCAGAGTAGCACAGAGTGTAAGAAAAGTTGAGTGTAATGACAAGAATCTGTCTCAGATTATTTCACCCCTGTCAATCCCAGTGAGAGGCGATGGTAAAAATTCAAAGTTAAAGTTTATTTATAGAACACTTTTAAAAACAACAAGTGTATCACCATGGGGACTCCATGGAAATACTGTATGTTTGCTACTGATATAAACAAACGACTGCTGCAGTCACACACACACACACGCACACACACACACACACATGCACACAGACTTAAGACATACATACTTATACTTTACCAATATTAAGCCATAACTGCTGTTTATCCTGTGAAATCAACTACGAAACATGATACATAAGAGTGTATAGATAGAAAAGGCATTACTCATACTGATCCTACTGCCCCCTACTGTTTTCACAGTGACATACTGATGGATTACTTTTGTACATTTTTTAATGAACATGAACAGCTGAGTAACAGATGCTATGATAGACTCATCACGTATCATAATGGATGTTTCTTAAAATGTAGCTTTTATTGTAATCTATCACATATTTACTTGGTCTAAAACTACATTTTTAATTTCTAGGTTCTATTAATGCTTCCCATTAAAGCAACCTCCGGGGTTGGGGCTTCAGATCCCGCCTCCGCCCTGTGTGCGGAGAGTTTGCATGTTCTCCCCGTGCTTCGGGGGTTTTCTCTGTGTCCTCTGGTTTCCTCCCCAGTCCAAAGATATGCACTGTAGGCTGATTGGTGTTTCCAAATTGTCTGTAGTGTGCGAAAGGGTGTGTGAATGTGTATGTGATTGTGCCTTGTGATCGGTTGTCCCTCGCCTTGTGCCCCGAGTTCCCTGGGATAGGCTCCAGGCTTCCCGGGACCCTGCGTAGGATAAGAGGTACACAATATGGATGGATGAATGGATGGATTCCAATTAGCATTTTTTCCTGGTGAAATTCTGCTTCTAACCAACAGATGTTTTCGACATTTTTTGAATGAAATTGTCTAATACTCCTTATTGTATAAGTTACAGCCACAGCAATCCGATCCATCACATTACATTATATGTAGCACACTTAACATCTATTATCTATCTATTATCTATATTATAAAATGGTTTGTTTTGATGTTTGGATGACTTTTTGTAACAAGACACGGTACACAATTCAAGTTTCTTTAATAAGTTATTTATTCAAATATGTTAATAAAAAACAAGATATATAATAACAAAAGTTATATTCAATTAAAAACTAGTCACTGAATAGGTAGACAGAACCTTATGAAGAAATCCAGAGCAGTAAACTCATACTGAAACCCGAAACTGAACGAATTTCTAAACTTAATTACTACTGATTTTCTAGCACTGAGCACTGGTTAAGAAAAAGTTATGTACTTGTTTAGTTCACGCCCAATCAAAAATGATAACTTCTCATTTGTCCTCAATAAAAAAAAAGAATTACTTATTTAATTGTTGTCTTTATGTAAGGCATTTTATTTTATTTTATTATATCTACTTTTTTTGGACATGTTTAATTTAATTACTGTTTAGTGTTGACTTGTGTTTAATGCCTATACTGCAATACATATTTATATCATTTTATTTTGTAAGACCTCAACTAAATTAACATATTTGACTATAATTCTACACCTTCTTTTAATGTATAATAAAACAGAAGAATTAAAGAATAAATTAAGGGAAAAAACAAGATCTCGGGACGTGAAAACATCTTCAAAATTGTTTTTTTTTTTTTTTTTAGAATGTATCTAATCTATCTTATGATGAGATTGTTATAAAATGAGCTGAAGCAGCTTATAATTGTTTTATAATCTTGTAATCAGAAATATAAAATAAATATTTTCCTAGAAATGTCTTTTCACTTGTTATGATATTGTTGTTGTTTTTTCCACAGTGTAGTTCTTCTGTGCTATATTTCCACTAATCTTTCTGCTTGAGGAGGTACAGCTTGATCAACAGACGTGATGATGGACGATAGGAAATGTGTAGGGAGTGTGTGCTTGCTCAGCCAGGGTCACTTAAACTTGTGAGACAACAAGAGGAGGGAGCTGAGTTGAGCAGGAAAAGAGCAAGACGCCCCAGCCCTGTTCTCCCCTGGTTGACCTGAAGCAGGAAATGAGAAGGAGAGAGAGAGAGAGAGGAAGTTGGGCTGACCTGGCATTTAATAGAGAGGCTGTGTAAGAGTGCAACTCACAAGTTCAGAGAAAAATGCAGGTTTTTTTTTTGTTTTTTTTTTTGTTTTCGCAAGTGGATCCATTCGTAAATAAGGGTGACGCTACTACTATATAGATACAAACTATGTGCTTTATTATATATTATTGGTTACAGTTTTGTAATTGTCCTTGTATGTCATTACTGTACTGTAGTGTCCATATTGTCAGTTATCTCGTCTTGACTTTAATGTGCTCTGAATGAGTGTCTTTCCTTGTTGTGCCAGAAGAGGGAGTCAACACAAAGGTAACAAGCAACTGAAAACGAGTTGCTTCGTTGACCTAATTTCAAAAGAATCTCATTGCACTGTGTAACAAGTTATGCTGAATATCTGTATTTATAGGATACCCTTATCCAGAGAGTCTTACAGAAGTGCTTCTGTCTCCATCAAAAACAGATCCTCATGCTAGTACAAAAAAGTCATAGTCTAAGAATACTCTCAAGCTAAAGCTTTATGCATGATACAGCAACAAAAAAAGTCAAGGTTTATTTTTTAATTTATTTTATTTTTTAAATTAGTGCCCATTTAACTGCTTGGTGAAGAGATGGATATTCAGTTTTCGTCAAAGACAGACAGCGTCTGGACTCAACTGTCCGGACCGCCAGGGGAAGGTCATTCCACGATCTGGATGCCAGTAGAGTATCTTGAAGCTCATCCTTGTATCTTGAGGGATGGTGGATCAAATCGAGCCGTGCCAAAGGCTTAAAGGGAACGTGGTGTAGTAGAGATGTGAATTATGGCAGTAATTTGATTAAGGATTAAAAGAATCAGGAATGTGTTTCAGAGAGACCAGGTGAACTAAAAATGGTCATTTAAACTGTGTTTAAGTACAATATTCCTCAGGGCATGTTTGGTATTAATTTAATCCATATATCATGGTGAACGATGTGGTGATATCATAAATATCATATAGGTTTAGGAAACAACATTTACAATATATGTTGCAATATGCTCTTTCTTCACACACACACACACACACACACACACACACACACACACACACACACACACACACACACACACAGACAGACATGTTGGCACCCCTGGTTTGCATGGGAGACATTTTTCCTTTTGTTCCCACCGACTCATTCTCAGGAACTTAATTAATATACATGTCCTTAGGGTGAGCTAATTAGCTGGGGGTCCACCCTGCCATAAAACATACCATTTCTTTTCCATTTGCTATCCTGGTCACAATACATTTCAATGAGGCTCAGGGGTATAAGAGAGTATGTTTGATATAACCCAAAGTTGGCTGGTAACATCAAGGAAGGGGCTGGTCACATCAGACGCTGCCTTTATGCCATCAATGCTATTATCATCACACATCCCATGTCAGACGTTGGTCAACCTTCTAATAAGTTACATTTGTTTCTATTTTATGTATACCATCATCTGTGATTCTGTTTAATACATTCATTTGTTATTTCTATCTCGAAATACTCAGTGGTTCTTCTGAAAAAGTATGATGCACTAAGAGTGCATGATCTACATGTGGTGTATACTTACTAGACATAATTACTTAAGCTAAAGTTATAGTACATTAAGCACGTTTCAAGTCAACCTCTGACAAGCTAAAAGAAAAGGCTATTACTTGCACGTTTAAACAGAACCTCTGACAAGTAAAATAGGAAAGGCCCAGGCTTGCACGTTGATAAAAAACCTCTGAGCTAACAAAATAACGGTATAATAATGAAGTTATAAAAGCCTCTGAAGTAGAAACGCCATTTTAATGAAAGCTTTGCTTGAAGCTGCTTTAGAGTAAATACTATTAGAACACTGAGATTTTACACTTCTAGCATTAACTAGACGATTATTATATGGAGTCAGATAAGTAAGTCAACAGATAATGAATTAAATGTAGTCAGAGATATAGAAATCATAAATTAAAACACGTATTTAACCTTTAGCTGTCTTTGTTATAGGAGAGCAGTGGGCTGTAATAAAGTATTTAAATTGAAGTCCTACAGTGGTGCAGACTGGTATTTAATAAGTGCCTACATGTATGCGTGTTTTGGTCCATTTTTGGCATTGTAAACAAGCATTAGTGTTTTAAGTTTGATCCAGACAGCTACAGGAACCAATGTTGGCTAATAGTGTTGTATGGGAGAACTTGAGGAGATTGAAAACAAGTCATGCAGTTGCACTCTTGGTGAGTCTGATGGTGTGCAGGGGGAAGCTAGTTGCAGTAGTCCAATCTCAAGATGACTACAGACTAAATAAGCACCTGAGAGGCCTCCATGGAGAGAAATGACCAGATCTTCTTGGTCCGAGTCAGGTTAGCAACATGAGGAGAACTGCTAACCTGTAATCGACCTAAAATGCTAAGTGAAAACATGTTAGTTTTCCAGCTTTTGTAGTAAAACATTTTATTTCCTGATTAATCTAGCTGCGGAACCTTGAAACCTATTACAAAATGAATAAATAAATAAATAAATAAATAAAAATCCAAATTTAATGGATTCCGGATCCAGATTTCAGCTTGTAATGAACTGAATTGTTGTATATTAATGAAATATTTATCAGACAATGAGGTCAGGGTTTTTATATTCTTGAAATTTTGATGTCAAACGTCCATTAAGTTCACTGAATCACCATTAAACCTTCCATTAAATCTCATCACCACAAGGACTCCATCAGAGAATAGCAGATGGTTGTGAGACACCAGTGAATCTCATTTGAAAGCAATTAAACATGTCTAGAGTCATTCACAGATCTGCTAAATGGTTTTCTCAATTAGGACATCATCAACCCACATGGAAAACACAAAATACCATTACAACCCATTACAAAACCATTGGAAAAGAACAGAAATCTGTGGGGGTTTTTTAAATAGCAGGGTTGTCAGTGAAAAACAGTGACTTATCATGATGGTTTTGACACGGCTTGCTCTCTGCCCTCTCAAAGACTGGCGTTTGATCCCAGGCTGAGCTGGGGGATGAACAAGAAGGGCCTACGAGCTCTAAGTTTAGACAAAGTGCCAGTTCTAAACAAAACCATGTGCTAAACTATTATTAGACTCTTGGCAGTGTTTCCATGAGCCATTTTAACACATCTCTGCTCCTGCGTGGAGTGGCTGGAGCAGATTATTTTAAACTCGTTCCCTTTTTCTTTTTTTTTCCTTTTTTTTAATTTGTTCCTCTCCACCCTTACAATCATACCATTTAACTCAGTGTTTCTGAAAGCTCACGGTTGGGCATCATCTTAGGAGTATTTATGTGTAGGAAAAGTTACATTTGATTCTCCCGTGTGAGGTTTTGGCTGCTGAGAATGAGCACGAACGTTTGTAAATCTTTGGTGTTATTCTGACTCTGGGCCAGATGTGGAAGGAACAAGCTGCAGACAGTGGAATGTGTATGTCTGCTCTGTACGGGAAAAGGTGAAGCAGTTTAAACAAAATTTATAGTCTATTTATTTGAGTCCTGATAACAGATAAGGATGATGGATGATGGAACGCACATTCTACACATATATCCATACACTTATCACACTTGTTGTTTCAGCTTATGGCTAGAGAGTGCTATTCAGTGGCAAAAGTTCACAGATTCCTGTTTTTATGCGAGTTTAATCCTAGGAGATGGACACTGTGGATAACTCATAACAGGTTTGTCTGTGGTTCCCCTGTTCCCTAGTGTTGGCTCCAGCTGCCTTATTTGGTGTTTACACAAGCCATGTGCCGCTAAATGGGTTTAGAACACAGATAACGAGAGAAGATCTGATCTGTGGATGGCAGGAAGAAACAAAGAAGAGGAGGAGAAACAAAAAGCCACTCACTGGATCAACGTCTTGTGCAAGAGAGAACACTAGGGAGAAAGCGATGTATGGGGGGAGAGGGAGGAGTGGACTTTTGAAGGGGTGGTAGATGCACGCAGCCAATAACAGGCTAGAGAAACTGAGACTTCAGAGACTCCAGACTTTAGAAAGTCAGTCCTCACATAGCAAGAAAGGTAGGAAAAAGCCAAAGAGCATGAGGAGAAAGGAAAATGATAAAGAACCGAAAGAAATGAATTTAAACCCGTGCAGTGATGCTTTGTGAAGTGACCTTACGGTGAGGGACGACAGAGATTCGGGACGAGGCCTGAGTCAATTGCGCTGTACATTTCTCCAAGACGCAACAGCCAGAGAGAGGAGTACTGGAATAAAAAAGGCACGTGTCATCCCAGACAAAAGCACCCTCAGCTACTCCACAATCAATTATTTATGTGCAGGAGAGTTGCAGTAGGCCAGGCAAATAGGAGTTGGCCTGCTGCTCAAAGCTGTGCCGTAGTGTGCCGGAGGAAGGAAAGAGGGATACTGGAAGACAGGAGGAAGATAGAAACAGACACGGGAGCACTGCTGCAAAAATGAAACCTCTTCAGAAGAACCAGGGGCGTACCGATCATATTTTAGGTGCCATGGCAGACATGCTGAGCTCACTGGCCATGCCCAGCCAACACTGGGTGAGTGAATGAGGCCTTCATAGTGTTTTTTAAAAAAAAATGTATTTATTGTTTGTTTCTACTTCATTGTAAACACCAAGGGACAATCGGTGTGAAATCTTGGATGCCAGGTGCTTGTTAACGAATAACAAGATTTAACTTTTTAAAATATGTATATCCTGATGATGACATAGATCTGGTTGTAAATAAAGGGCATACACCATTTTACTTATTAAGCCAACTACTGATATCATATCAACAAGAACAAGGCTGTTGTTTTTGAAAAGAACTTTCACTTACTGACTTTTCTCGCAGACAAATCAGATAAACCAGGAGCCATCTCTCTTTTCACTAACAGTCCTTCATGAAAAGATTACTAATGATATCCTTGCCTTTCCACTAGCCTACTTGGCATGACCTCTTTGCACAGTATCTGTTTGTAATTACAAACACATTCCAGAGACGAGAAGAGATTTTGCGTGTGCGGTTATGTGTGGAGGAGTTTAAGAAGATAAGGAGACAGAATCCGGAAACAAAACAAAAATGTGCAGCATGTCGTCCTATTGTCGATTAGAAAAAGCAGGGAATGAACCAACGAGGAGATGGAATAATCAAATGTCCATCAGGATAATCATGTTTTATTAATTCCAAAGTCCAATAATTCTAGGAGAAACATATATTGATTATTACGGTCTTATTTTAAGAAAAAGAAATAAAGAGAGAATTATCAGGGATTTTCAGAGGGATTAAAAAATCGGAGAGTAAATAAAAGACATTTGTCATACAGCTCAGAGACAGAGCGAGCTTGGAGAGGAGAAGTGGGTATGTTGATGAGAGATTGGGCTCTGGCTGGGTACCATGACGAATGGTGAGGCCGGTCTCTCCTCAGTGCTCGTGAGGAATTTTGGATGTCCAACAAGCCTAGGAAACAGAGTAGCACTGATTAAGACGTCGCTCCATGACCAAAGAGACGATGCAGGCCCTATTCCTCACAGCAGCTGTCAGGCTCGCATCCCAGTACAGCCCTGTCTTAAAAGCAGTATTGAATAATATAAAATTAATTAAAGCAAGAAACAAAAAAAGACTAAATTATTTCCTTGTAATGAGGACCTAGATCAGTACCTGCAATGAAAGATTTTAAATAATAATGGTTACACTGACAGCTGGTCGTGATATTAGATGAGAGGGCTAAAACCTAATCTATCAATAGCTCAATAACGAAAGTATTAGGGTTGAGCATGCATTATATCAAGAGGTCACTCTGATGACATAATAAAAGTGATTTGGTTCAAACCACTACAGCGGTATTTGTGATTCCAAATTTTTTTAAGTATTACAAATATGTATGTAATGCTCTACATAGTTTATGTTGTTTCTTCTGAATACCAAATGTGGTAAACAGAAAAGTTGTAACCCATTTGTTAAAAAACAAACAAACAAACAAAAAAACCCCGCTAAACGTTCAGGTCTGTCATCTGTTCTTTAGTGTAATTTTGATTTTGATTAGACAATGTGTGCTTAGTCTATCTACTTTTAATTTCCTCTCCAAAGACATTTTGGGGTAAAATAACGATAGAGTAAATAATGCACCTTGTTCATGCCAAAACTGAAAGCACAATGAAATCTTTTTATCTTTAAAAGACAAGAGGAATTCACCCTGCTCAAGCACATTTATACCACTCACCACTGCTACACTGGTATCTAATAATCTGGCAACTCAATATCAATACAACTGTGAAGGGTTACAATATCCCGGACCTGACGAATGCCTTGTAGTAATTACGCTGCATTCATCATAACTCAGAAGTGGGGAGTCTAAAGTTATGTCATTTTCAATCTTGGTGCGCTCAAGTAATGAAGTGGAAAAACATGGATGCCTCCACGAAAGCGTATGTTTTGTTAGGAACACCCTAGCCAGCTAACATTAGCAATCATGAACGTATAATGTATTTACTTTCTTAAAACAGAAAACTGTATGGACAGTGTTATAGATGTAACAAACTAATGTGTCTATGTAGAGTGATCGAAATTAAATACTACTATGAACTCATTTAAAGTAATGCTTTATTTAATTTTGACTGTGTGAGCGGACGTGTTTACAAGACATCATATGAACATAGGGGTTGAGGACATCTTCCTGACTAGGAATTTCAAGTTGACGGACATTTCTTTGTTTTTTTCTAGTCAGAGTTCGGACAGTCTGAGTTACAAACTTTAATTGAACGCAGCATACAGTATGTAAGTCTTGGCAATATTGCTTGTTTCAATCACAAAGACGTTTCACCATTCATCCAAAGAGCTACTGAATGGTGGGAAAATGATTGCACTTTAAACACAGCATTTGTTTCACCTGTAAGATCATGAGATTGATGTGAGAGCAGGGTCAGAGGTGTGAAACCACCCTGTTAAACGTGCCAGGACAACACTGTGATTGGGTAATAGGTGGTGTCACTGACCTTCCTATCTGTTCAGAGATGGTTGAGCCAGATTGACATAAATGGCCTCTTTATTCTTCTTTCAAACTAGCTAGCGTCTATGTCTAGAACATGTACTTTTTCATCCTCAAAAGTCTGCACCTTGTCTTTCTTTTGTTTCAGCAACCTATACTGATATGTGCATTCCTCATAGCACTGGATTGTTTCTGTCTTCATGTGTTGCTGGGTCTGACATACTCTAGAGCATGGTGTTTACTGAAAATCCTCCTTGGTTTTTCTGCCACCCTGCCACACAGGGCATTATTGTTCCATTTGCTCTGTTCTTCCTCTTCAGTAATTGGTCTGGTGTTCCCATTGGATCCTGTTGCTGGTTTGACAACAGCCCATTTTGGGTAACCACAAGCTTTTAAGAGCAGACTACTTGTCCTTGGACTCTGAGAAGATGGCTGGCACATTTTCACTCTAGTCGGTTGGCCTTTCTCAAAAGTACATAAGATCCCTAGTTGTGTAGTTATTTACTTTTCTTCACTGTATATTTGTACAAAAACATTTAGAACATTTAGCAGACACCCTTATCCAGAATGTGCTTTGTAGGCTCTATCAGAAACACCTCCTCATGCTAGTTCAACAGGTCAGGTGCTAATAATGCCATTGAGCTAAACCCTGTTAGGGGGAGGTTAGTACAGCAAGAAAAGAAATCGCACAAGTCAATGGATTTATATTTAAATACGTGCTTGATGTGTTTTGTAGGATATTCATTACTAAACTGTCTACCTAGTTATAGCAGTACATGTTAACTAGGGAATAAAGTAGAGCAGCGGTGGCTCAACGCTTAAGGCTCTGGGTTACTGACCAGAATGTGAGGGGTTCAAGCCCCAGCATTGCCAAGCTGCCACTGTTGGGCCTTTGAGCAAGACCCTTTAACCCTCTCTGCTCCAGGGGTACAGTATCATGGCTGATCCTGCGCTCTGACCCCAACTTCCTAACAAGCTGGGATATGCAAAGAAAAGAATTTCATTGTGCTGTAATGTATGTGTGACAAATAAACAAGTCTTCTTAAAATAAACAATGGAAAACTTGCTCTAGTGGTTAGCTTGTTATAGTTGTTAACATTCCCATTATATAGCAAATGATGTTATCCAGAGCGATTTCGAAAGTGCTTTGCAGTCTCTATCACAAACACATCCTCATGCTAGTTCACTAAGACAGGGACTAAAAGTCTAAAAACTATGTTGGGATGTTAGTACAGTATGAAAAGAAAACACAAGGCAAGGATGATTAAAAAAAAAAAAAGATAAACAAACTGCTAACAAAGTGCTAGCTTCAGTTCCTGTTAGCTAGCGTATAAGGTGAGTAACAGTTAAGTTTGCCCTATTGGTTAGCCAATGTTAGCTTGTTTTGGTTGTTTAGCTACATAGCTAACTTTATTTAACTTTACCAGTAAGGCAGCTAGCTGATCTACATTTAAAGAAGGAATACATTGTACTTTGGTAACCCTGGATATGACTTTGGTTCTTGATATCATAGCCTAGTGCACACTTACAATTCCACTCACTTTGCCAAAATAAAGTCTGTTATAGAAAAATGCAAAAGACATTTGAATGACATTTATGAGATGTCGAAGCTCAGCAGAGCATTTATGCTCCACAAATTGCAGTGTAGTTGATTGGCTACATTTACATTTATTCATTTAGCAGACGCTTTTATCCAAAGCGACTTACAAATGAGGAAATACAAGCAAAGCGATAGCAAAGCTACTTCCTTTACTAAGCAAAGCTACTTCCTTTACTAAGACTCTTAAATGGATGCTGTAAAGTATTCTCCACATCTCAAACTTATAGTCTTTTAGTTGCTACCTCAAGTACAACACTATTATAAAATGTAAATGCAACAAATGAGCAAACATGAAGGCAGGTGTTGACTTTAATTTTTATACATTTTATTATGCAGTTTTTTTCCTGCATTTATGCTCTCGTGTGTTTTTTTCAGAACTCAGAGGGCACGGAGGAGCTGCAAGTGGATGGTGAACAAAAGGCAGCAGGCCAGTCTCAGTTGGATCAGGAAAGGCTCGAGTGGGAGCAGGCATCTCGGGACAGCCCTGAGAGAGGGCAAAGAGACAAAGAAGGTAAGATTTAGAGGCCTTATTTGGGCCTGTTCAGCTCAACTTGGACAAGATTTTAATCCATCATATCTGACAGTGGTCAGATTCAGCTGAGAACAGAATGGTGAAATGCTGCAGCCAACAGAAATAGCAAGGTTACTCTGTACACCAGTCGAGAATAGATATATTTTCTCCACAGTGAGAGTTAATGATTCTAGTGTCATCTACCCTCCATTCTATCTGACATGATTCACTGTTTTGATCAGCCAAAAGCTGATTAGCATGACCAGGCTCTTGCTCTTGCTGACAAGCCCATCATTACTCTTAATAGCCACTAGGAGCAGCATTTCTGTCATTGGATAGGCTTGTATTGTATGCAAGCTGCCAAATATTTACAAATATTTACAAAGCCACCCATGACTATGAGCATGAACCAAAACATTATTATAATACAATAGTTTCAATGAAGTATATCTCATGCACACACAAGATCCGATGTTAGTACACCTCATCCATGACCCGCAGCTTTAGCTTTGCAGACAAATCGCACAATTAAGAGATAATCCATATGTTTTGGTTTTGGTGTAGGTGTGATTGTGCTTTGTAGAAATAAGCAGTGGTAGCATGGGTTTTTATCAGATTGGATTTGTTACAGTGATAATCCTGAGGTTAATGAACCACACTCTTTAACTGCACAGCTTATGCTGATAATCAGACTGGCCACTAATGTCTGATAGAAAAATCTGATGAGTGGCTGCTGAGAACAACTTCCAGATGCATGGAAAAGACAGCTAAGCTTGCCTTTACCCAGAAAAAAGCCTTTCGAATGCAGCCATAGTTATTTTGCCTAGGAAATGTTTGCGTACAGTCACTCTTTTCTTGAGTGCAATGGAACAAAAGGAGCTTTATAAATGCCTTGAGGGAACTGGGAACTACGGTTTGCACCATATGGACAGATGGTGAGCTGACATACAAAGTGCTGCGTATAGTACGGGACGAAAATGATGACCACGTTTATTTCAAATGAGACCATTTATATGGTTTATGCTGCCAAAACTTCACTGACTAAATATTACGTTAAGGCACACCACAACCAGCCAGTGTTGTCTCCTGCTGACGTGGGTTTCCCTGCACTCTAATTACACAGGATTATGCTGGATCAGATTTCTCAATGCTTTGCCTAAGTTGTGGATTTAATTGCTGACAAATCTGTAATGGTTGACAATCTGTATCTACTTTCGCCAAAATTCTCAAGAGCAGTCTTGCTGAATTCGAAGATGGTAATGTCATTTAAGTGGCCCATTAATAAGATTTGAAAAGGTTAGGGTGGAGTTTCAATGCTTTGCTGAGGATGAGGAGGCCCACGCTCTCATTTCTTCAAAGAAGGATGGAAGCACTGTAGACCACCCATCTGTTAAAGATTAGGAACAATATGCCTTCTGGTGGCTTCACTGGAATCATGGGACTGTGCAAGTATTCTCTAAATTACAAGCAGACGCTGCATTTTGAAGTGAGACTATCCGGCTCTTTCTCTCACTTCTTCTTTACCCTTTCTTACTCCAATGCAGTGTTCCATACTGCTGGTGTTCCTTAATATTTATATTTTTCCCTCAAATCCCCTATTTCACTCAGCACACTTTACAGCCCACCCATGAACATAATGAGCCAGTTCCACAAATTTGGATCGAGTCATTTAGCAGCTTTTCATAACAGGCCAGTTTGTGCTGAGTGCATCAACGATAGCTGATCTTTGTCAGAGTGGAAAGCTTAGATACACAGCAACAGGCAACAGCCAGTTACCAAGTTACCTATTTCCAAAGAATCACAAACCTGCAGGAGTGGAATTAAGCTAAGAGAGTAGGCTATAGGGTGCCGAAAGCTTGGAGAATTACAGGGAAGAAGAGTTGTGGAAATTAGACTTTGTCTTCAGTAGTTTCCAATAAGGCTACTGGGAATTGCAGTCTACTCACCAATGCTGGACGTGTAATATTTCCATGTTCCAATTTTCCATGGGATTTTCATACTCACATGTAATCAGTTACTGCCTTCTAATCTTTCTTGTGCATGTCATGATCTTGCCAGCGTGGTTAGTATTATGTTGAAAATCTATCCATTTCTTTTCCGTTTCATTATGTATGCAAATGTAAAATGGCATTTTGGAAACAAAAATGCGTGAAAGAAATAATTAAGCAAAAAGTTTGTAC
Source organism: Ictalurus furcatus (assembly GCF_023375685.1). Taxonomy (NCBI): domain Eukaryota; kingdom Metazoa; phylum Chordata; class Actinopteri; order Siluriformes; family Ictaluridae; genus Ictalurus; species Ictalurus furcatus. The sequence goes on from NC_071269.1 coordinate 20,822,935, forward strand.
TCCTGCTTGGGTACTGTATATTAGTTTCAGCAGCCATGTCACTGATCAAAATAGTGAATATAACCCCAATTCCAAAAAAAATAGGAGGTTGTGTAAAATGTAAATAAATGTAAATAAAAACAGAATGCAATGATTTGCAAATCTCATAAACCCATATGTTATTCACAACAGAACATTGAAAACATATCAAATGTTTAAACTGTGGAAATGTACCGTTTTAAGAAAAAAATAAGGTCATTTTGAATTTGATGGCCGCAAAACGTCTCAAAAAAGTTGTGACGGGGCAACAAAGGGCTGGAAAAGTAAGTGTTACTAAAAAGAAACAGCTGGAGGAACATTCTGCAACTAATTAGGTTAATTGGCAACAGGTCAGAGGCAGAGTCTTTCAGAAGTAAAGATGGGCAGAGGTTCACCAATCTGCGAAAAACTGCGTCTACAATTTGTGGAACAATTTCAGAATAATGTTCTTCAACGTAAAATTGGAAAGACTATGAATATCTCATCATCTACAGTACATAATATCATGAAAAGATTCTGAGAATATGAATATCATATGGGTTTATGAGATATTTACCTTTCACACAGCGTCCCAACTTTTTTTGGAATTGGGGTTGTAGATACTAGACAAGCTTTTTAGTTGAGGTATTTAGTTTTGGGCAAGAACCAGCCCTTTAAATGTTATAATCTGGCCAACCAAATGAATTTAGAATTTGAGTTCTAAATTAAAATAGTTTTGTGGATCATAAGTGAATTGAAAGATTAAAAAAAGCTAGTTGCTCTTTTTACATTTGGGGTAAAATACAACAAAAAAAAACTCAGGGGAATAGACTAAAATAGCATGCTAAAATATTCAATACTATAACCATGTCTCTTTCAAATTGAGCTAATTTAGGGGTTTCACAGCAATGCGGGTAAATACTTATGCTATCACAACTTGCACATTTTTTAATATATAAATAATTTTGCAGACTATATTAAATTTTCGGGGCGCACGGTGGCTTAGTGGTTAGCACGTTTGCCTCACACCGCCACGCCAGGGTTGGGGTTCGATTCCCGCGGCTCTGTGTGTGCGGAGTTTGCATTCCTCCGGGTACTCCGGTTTCCTCCCCCAGTCCAAAGACATGCATGGTAGGCTGATTGGCGTGTCTAAAGTGTCTGTAGTGTATGAATGGGTGTGTGAGTGTGTATGTGATTGTACCCTGTGATGGATTGACACCTGTCCAGGGTGTACCCCGCCTTGTGCCCGATGCTCCCTGGGATAGGCTCCAGGTTTCCCGTGACCCTGAAAAGGAGTAAGCGGTTGAGGATGGATGGATATTAAATTTTCTGCCTGCTTTAGTATTATAGTCTATTGTGTTTATGTTCATGACATATAATCCCATTTAAGTAAAACCATCATTTGGATTTTTCCCTCCTTTGGTAATGAATTGCAGTCTGTTCATCAATTTTGGAGGAATTGTTGATTTGTTATTGTTCTACTAAACTTATGTCTCACTTGACATTGAACTAAGTGTAATATGGCCTGTTATATAAAATGTATTTGACACCCCTGCTCTAAAGGATACTTTAATGACCTGGCTTTTAAGGCACATTCACTCATTCATAGGTTTATGGTCCATTATATCCTTGTATTTCCTTAAAAAAGCAGCTACGGGAATCTACAGCTGGGCCTCTCAGGGGACTTGGTGGCTAAGCCAGGCCTGACCTTAAAAGGGCTACCACATTCTTTCAGCTGGCCTGCTCTGAAATCATGTCTTCATGCGTCAGGCTTTAACATTGCATATATTTGTATGATTAAGTTGGTGTACCATAGCTATTTCAGTGTTTAGTAACAAACTTAGTAATCTATTATCCACCACCTGCCTTGCTGTTCACATGACATCCCAGTTAGAAACCTAAACTATGTGTCAGAAAATTAGAAGCAGATGTCGGTACTAAAACAATGTGTGTATGTAAATAAAGTAAGAGTGCAAACGTTTAGGCTTGAAAATAAACTGAGGTTGTTGTGGAGCGCAGACAGGCTCCCAGGTCATTGCTCCTGAGTGGATGACATTTTGATAGACTGCTGTTCTCAGCGCCTCTGCTCTGGGCTGCACGCCAAAACAGACGGCCTGAAACGTCAGCCATAAAGCATTCAGACGCCTCTACGAGCAGGATGAGCCTGTGTCAAATGCATCATAAAGCCATACTCCTCCTTTTTATCTTTCACCACATGTGCATAAATTGAAAATCAATATATTCAGTGGTATACCGACCAAAATCGAAGCCGAAACTCAGGGCTTGACACTGATTGATTAGCTTTTTGTACTTGTGCATAAATTATAAAAAATTATTTCACTGTTTCTGCTTTTAAAAATGTAAAAAACATTCATTACAAGCATTATTAATTCATTCTTATAATGATAATAATAAAAAAAAAACCCCTACAAAGTTAATAACAAACCGGGTCTTTCAATACGACTTCACAAAATCCAATGGACAAAAATTTAAACAAACAATAAAAAGTATTAAACTCTTATACATGGTCTTCACATTGACTGAGATGTGCCTCCAGTTGTTCATACAGCTGTTTCCTGACTGTTTGTACGGTAACTAGTTTCACAGATGTTCCACAACATTAAACATAACTATAAACTGATACAACGTCTAGCATGTCGTTCTTATGTATAAAAAAAAATCTAATCTCTGGCAAATTGCTGTGGTATAAGAGGAACAACAACAAAAAAAAAACGTTGAGACATGCTGTTATAGAAAATTAATCATCTTGGTGTTAAGCATTTTACTATATAAGCATACCCATTGTGTTTTATTCCTTAATTACATCCTAGTTACTCCCTGAAATGTTTATGCCTCTGCTTTTTTGGATCGTGAGCTAAGCTAGTGGCCTAGATCTACGTACTGTAGATCACACTAATTCGGCATCTTTAGCACACAACTTAGATTTGTCTTACAATTAATACCTGCACTTATACGTAACTGGATTACTTTGTATGTACACCTGCCTTTACTAATAGTCAATTTAAGATTTTATAGCTTAATACTTGTTATAAATTAATCAATACATAAAGCATAAGAACATCTTAATGGTCAAAAACATTCGATAGACCATGCAGTAGTTAAAAAATGGGGAGCTGATTGATTTTATACATACCCGAGTTGTGAATTTATAACATGTGATTCAGTGGAACAGTCAACAAGGTCTGGGCTGCGTCTTAAGGTTCTCACAATGTACACAGCCAAGTCCCTTTGATGAACTGTCCATTTGGAGGTATCGCTTTGATCCAGGTCAATGGGATCGGGGGTTGTCTTCTGTCTGAGTCTTCTGACACTGACCAGGTGTCTTCCTTAGAAACCACAGGGTTCACCACCCATCCCTCAGGCCCACAGAGAGACTGTGGTATCTTGGACTCTATCAAGATACTGTGTCGTCTTGGTATCTATCCCAAAATATTTTCCTTCTTTCTGTAGACATTAGTCTTTTTCAGCATGTACCAAAGGACCAAACTGCAGTGAAATGCTGCAGAGAGGAGGCGGAAGAATCGATGTGTTGCTCAGCGCAGGACTTTAATGAGATGCTTGTAAGAATGATGCTTTAAAAGGCAATGACACTAGGTCAAGGTTGGAGTCAGAATGTCTTGTGTAATCTGTAAGGACTTCATTTCGTTTCCAGAATTTAGACAAGAAAGTTGTGTGGGTTATGTTTGTATAAGATAACATCTGTTGGAAAATATCTGAACTGTATAAAAAAAAAGAGGTGGTAGATTTAATGCATGTGTGGAGACTTGTTTGCGCCTTGATGTGTGTGAGGCTGATGGAAGATGGGGATGATGGGTACTGAGCCCAAGAGGGGCTGTGAAAGGCACCATGTTTGTGTGTGTTTGTGTGTGTGTGTGTGTGTGTGTGTGTGTGTGTGTGTGTGTGTGTGTAGGTGGGTGTGATTGTGAGAAAAACATACATCTTGTGAACTTATGGATGGGATTTGCAGACATGCGACATGCTAGTAAACAGTTTACACTACATAAAATCAGCTGGACCCCATAACGCTGGATTAGTGCTAACCTAGCCTTCCATTGCTCTCTGTGCAAACAATACTGAATTGGACTTTGTCTATGCCAGATAAAGACAAACAGGGAGCGAATCAGAAACAGAGAGAGAGAGAGAGAACGAGAGAGAGATAGATAGATAGATAGAGAGAGAGAGAGAGAGAGAGAGAGAGAGAGAGAGAGAGCGAGAGAGAGAGACAGTAAAGAAAGACAGTGAAGCGAGACAGCAGGGTAATATAAAAGCTTTCTAGCTCTCAATTGGATCTTAGTTTGTTATGTCTGGGGTTCACAGTAGGCTTACAGCCTCAGTATAGTGCTGGAGAATTTATCCTTCTGGTGAGGAGCGATTGTGGAGGAAACACACAGTCTTTCTGTGTCCTACACTGTCCTCTAGCCATCTGTGTTGCTGTCTGTGCTACCATTCTGCTTATGTTTATGTTTGGTTTCTGTTGGACTAAATGTGAAGTAAAAAACTACCACACTACCATATCTAATTCAGAAGGTCAGAAGGTGTTGAGTATATGTTATCGTTGTTATTTACTAAAGTATAATCATTCAATATGGTGAAGTGTAAGGAGACATTGATAGAAGGCTTTACTTATCACATATACATATGCCAGCTTGTTAGGAAGCTGAGGTCAGAGCACAGGTTGAGCCATGATATAGTGCTCATGGAGCATATAGAGTTAAAGGTCTTTAACAGCTCGACTGTGCTGGGGTTTGAAGCCATGACCATTGAACCACCATTGTCCTATGGCAGGAGTCTCCAATGTCTCCAATCTCCAACTTCAAGGTGGCAGTACTGCGGCTTGAACCCCTGACTTTCTGATCAGTAGACAGGACCTTGACCATTGATCCACCACTGCCCTATGGAAGGAGTCTCCAATGTATCCAATCTCCAGCTCCAAGATAGTTACAGTAACTGTTTCATGTTGGACTGCATCACACCACCCTGTCACTGATTATTTCCCTTTAACATAGGAACATACAGTGTGCAGTCTTACTATCTATTGGCTGTATATTGGTGAGCTGTTGATGATGATCATAATTATGATGATGATCATAATGATGATGATCATCAATCCCTTCCTCTCAGTTCACCCTGATTGTTTTAAAGGAGCAGGTTGTAATTTTAAGAGCCCCCTACTGCCTATGAGATGAACTGCAATTGCCACTGAATTGAACTCTTCATGCCTTATATGTTTCTTTTAAGGAAGAGAGATAGAACTTAGCGGCTCAGTTGTGATGTGAAGCAGAATCTGTTTCTAAGCTGAAAAAAATTAAGAAGCATGCCAGGTATCTTTATCTCTAATATATCTCTAAGGTATCTTTGAAATTCTATGATCACTCCAGGCTTTCTTCCTTTCCACTTTTAAGTACAGAAATATGGAACAAATGTGTAAAAAGATGGCCTACTTCAAAATATTTTCTTTCTTTCTGTGTTCATCTAAACACGTGTTATAGCTTCAAGCTAGTTCAAGTTCATTCAGATTCTCTGACCAGCCAGACAGACTATCTCACTCAGCAATGCTTTTGCAATAGGAGCTAGGTCTCGACCTGTTACATCCTTGATTAACGCTCAGGAAGGACTGTCAGGCTCCAGTGTTTCAAAAACATCAGTGTCACTGTCTTGCTTATGGCTTTTCCAGAAGCCCAGTTCTGTGCAGATGACTTGACCTTTTGTGATTTACGAGCTAAGGATTTGATTTCCGCTGGGGATCAAGGGGGGGAGGGGGTAAGCTGGTATTGAATAGGTTTTAAATGCATGCAGAAGACACGGGGTGAAGTATGAAGGGATGAAGAAAAGACGAGCTGTTCCTGCAGCCCTGACCCCACCCCACGTTGTGCTGCTCGGCTCCTGGGCACACAAACAGGACCATTATTCCAGTCTTAGTACTGGGAGTTTGTTGAGATACTTACATCTTTAGCCACCTCAGTACATCTGTGTTTACGGTATGTGTGTGTGTGTGTGTGTGTGTGTGAGAGAGAGAGAGAGAGAGAGAGAGAAAGAGAGAGATTAAATGAGTGCACCAGAGAGCAGGAGAGCTTTATTACGGAAAACTGACATATGAACATTTTCCATATACATAACACCATCACATATGCAGTCCATTATGTTTCTATTCAACATTATGACTAATAACTGCTTTATTTTCATTTCAGATTTCTGAGCACTATATATAGCATCATGTCTGTATGCTCACTAAATACACGATTTAAAATTCTACACATGCTCAATCATGCAATTTTTCCAATCAAGAGCTTCAGTTCATGTTCAAATCAAACTGGATTACATCAGATCTTTGTCTAGATTGGAAAAGACCAGCCAATGTTTTGGGTGAGCCTGTTCTTACTGTAGCCTCAGATTCCTGTTCCTGGTTGACAGGAGTAGACCTGCTGTGGTCGTCTGCTGTTGTAGCCCATCCGCCTCACGGTTTGACATGCTGTGTTTTCTGAGATGTTTTTCTGCCCACCACAGTTGTGGTTATTTGAGATACTGTAGCCTTCCTGTCAGCTTTCCCCATTCTCCTCTGACCTCTCTTATTAACAAGGGGTTTCTGCTTGCAGAACTGCAGCTCACTGGATGTTTTTTGTGTTTTGCACCATTCTGTGTAATCCATGAGAATGTTGTGTGTGAAAATCCCACAAAATCAGCAGTTTATGAAACACTCAAACCAGCCTGTCTGGCCGCAACAACCATGCCATGATCAGAGTCACTAAGATCACATTTTTCGGATGTTTAATGTCAATATTAACTGAAACGCTTGACCTGTATCTGCATGAATTTATGCACGGCACAGCTGGCACATGATTGGCTGAATAGATAATTGCATGAACGAGATGTACAGATGGCTGGTGAGTGTATAATGAAGAGCCTACGAAGAGTATCTACAGTATATCATTATGTAGTACATATCTTTGTGGATTTCAGACGGGAACTTCAGCAATAGCCGATGCATCATCCTTGGACATTTTGTATATTACATCATGTGCATAAATACTTTATAAGCTGCTGTTAACCCTGTACATATTTATTGAACACTCACTGATAATGCTGAGTTCTCTATCGCCAGCATGGCTTTTAAGTGATAACCAGAAGGTGAAAGAAGTGAGGCAAAGTGCTATGTTATAGCACATACACCCCCTACTGATGACAGTTCATAATACACTCAATTACATCATGCAGCACACAAGCATTTCAGACATCCTCCTGTAGATGATATAATCCTATGGTATGTAAGGATGTGAGCAATTAATTACTTTGAGTTGTTAGTAATAAATTATATTCTTACATACTTAAATCATATTCACCAGTGATTTACTATGCAATCAGATCTCTTTGATTTAATCTGTTTGGCCTTTCAGTGTGTGTGTGTGTGTGTGTGTGTGTGTGTGTGTGTGTGTGTGTGTGTGTGTCTTTTCTTTAATGTCATCAATCTTCATAAAAGTAATATGATCTTGGTTGGAAAAATAAACTAGTACTCAATCCTATTTATCGCCTACACATGTCCCCAATTACTGCTGCAGTTTTATGAACTTCTTATTAAATTCTTATGTGTTCTGAGAGTGTGTTTGAATATATGATAAAAAGGGTGAGAGAGAGAGAGAGAGAGAGAGAGAGAGAAGGTAGATTCAGTTCCTCAGTGTAGGAGCTGGATTTATGTTATATATCAGTAGCGTGGAATGTTTTATTGCCCACGCTCTTCTATGATGAGAAATTTTCCCACAGTCCTCTGAGCTTTCACTCAGAGTTATCCCAGTATCTTACTTTCTTCCGTCTTTCTAGCTACCATCAAGATCATGCACAGTCATAGTATGTGAGGATGCACAAGATATTCTTGGTGTGTGTGTGTGTGCGTCTGTTGGGTCTGGGAAAATAGCTGGACTATTTGAACTATTATGAATCTCACAATTTCTGATGCCATGGACTAGAAGAAACGTAAAGCATAATTGTCATTAAAAAATAAATATATATACTATAATATACTATATATATAGTGACCTTGGAATTACATGAGGTGCATTTACTGAATATATCTCACAGCTCCAGTGCCCTTTGTTTGAACCTGAGCTTGAGTTACTGTTTGTCCAAAGTTTTGCATCTTGACCCCATGGCTGCATGTGGTTCCTCTGAGTTCTCCAGTTTCCTCCAACATTAGAAAAAAAAATATCTTGGCAGGTGGATTGGCTCTGCTAAATGGCTCTTAGTTGTCAATGAATGTGAGAAAGTGTATGTGTACCTTGCATGGGCATCCCATCCAGGGTGTTATCTACCACTTTGTTCAGTGTTCCTGGGATAGGCTCTGGATCCAACAAGCTACTGACGATGAAGAATGAATGAATATATCAAATATTGGTTAAAAATATAAATGATTGAGGATCAGTACTTTATGGTTGAATGGTTCTCCTCACATTTGGGCAGTATCTGCTCAGAGGAGAAACTCTGGTCACTGTGGAAACCTGGGCACTGTGAATTAGAGAATTAACACCAATATCCAATCAGCTCAAGAAGGCGTCTCTACTGAACTATCAATCATGTCGTCTGTCAATTCACGTAAACTTGGCTTGTGCTAGCATTCAGGGTTTTTTCCCCCTCTGTTTTGTGGGTGTGTTTTTTGACTGCATCTTTAATTATCCATGCTTATCTGATTAAATTCACTGGATGACTTGCTGTTCTCTAATCCTGATACTTTGATACTGAGATTGCACACACTCGTATAAGGATTAGAGGATGAGAGAAAACGGTCTCTAGCCTATCCATGAAACTTCTCAGCACTGCTGCAGTCAGTAATTGGACTCTAGAGGGACTAGAGGGGGTGTGAGAGAGTTTTTAGATGGAGAGAAATAGAGAGCAAAAGGAAGAATGCGACAAGAGAGAAAGAATGAGAGTGAGAGACGATCTAGATGGATAAGAACAGGAAGACGAGGGATTCATTCACTCAGCACAATTCTCAGCTGATGGTGTCGTCCGAGTAGAATGTACAGACATGCTGAGTGTCATGAACTTCTCTGACCGTAGATAGCCCACATTCCAACACACACACACACACACAAACTTTCCTCCAAAGCACACATGTTGGCTCAATTAGGCAGGAATTTTGTCTGAACCTGCTCCCGCCTCAACCTGTCACACTGTTTGTGTTGAAATGTCACTGAATTGTTACCCATATGTGCTTATGGGTGGGCTATATAACAAATATATCATAATACTTGTAGACATAATCATGATACACAATGTATATCACAACATTAAACATTAAAAAAAACAACTACAGAAAACTATGATTATATTTGTATAATGTAAAGAAGAAAACACATTGGCTATGCTGTTAAAGGAAAATAATCATAGGGATGGTGTCTGAAGTATTTTCTAGTAACGACATATCCTGGAGTGTTTTATTCTTCTTAAACTATCCTATAGCATATATCATTTGCCAACAAGTGCAATTATTAATTAATTAAATAACATAGTTGGGTTTAATATTATTGAATGTCCACAAAACAAGTTCATTACTGTTGTCTCTTATTTTATAGCAGCTATATATCGTTCTATAACAATCGATCCCTCACCAATCCCTCTTTTTCCTCACTTTCTGTGTTGTTTTTTAACCACAAAACCCTCCGTGAAGACTTTCTGTGGAAAGTTTAAACTTGCAACATTAGCTCGTACTGTTACAAAGCACTGACACTGGAGACTCCTTCCAAAAGAATGCTAAATAAACATGTTCTCACAGTAAATATTGCCATATGACCAATTACACACTTTTTAAAATTCAGTGATGCAAACCATACAAATCTCTGTGTAAGCTGTTTCTATAGAAAAGATAACATATTACAACGAAAGCATTAATATAAACCTGTGATTTGCCATGGAGCTGGGAATTATGGTCAGAGCTGATGTTATAGAAAATTAATCAACACCTTCTGGCCAATCAGAATTGAGAAATCAACAGTGCTGTGGTATAACTGTCTTTAACATCTACTATTAATCAGATAACACCACAACGATGAGACAAAACTATAGAACATCACGCTTCGCAGGTATTTACCAAACAAAATCTACAAAATCTTGTTTATAAAACATTTATTTGTATTTGAATAAATGGTTTTGTATGGTTTGCTTTATCATGACAGAATGCATTTAAGTAGCACATATCACCTCTTCACATATCATCAAGCTACTGTTATATGACTGTTGCTTTTGTTATCTTGCATAATCTCAGTCTGTTTTTGACATTTTCAGCACAGGGTCAGAGGTTAAATTGAGATTTATGAGGTGGGGGAGTCCTACTGTTTTCATAGGTACCAACAATTTGGCATTACCATTCAGTTTATGTTCTTACATGATTAGTGTTGATATCAAAGAAATGTCAGGTTTTTGCTATGTAACTACAAATTAAACAAATCTTAAAACATATTTTAATAAACATATTCAGATGAAATAAAGACTCGCTAACAAGCTCAGCAGTGACGGTTTCATCTGAATAAGTAACGCTGGCCTCTGTGTATCTAGTTATAGGAAAATTCCCATGGGATTTTCATTTGAAACCATGGATCATGAATGGTACCCCCATGAGATGCTTTGGTGTGTTCGTGGGAAATCATGTTTTTTTTTTTTTGTTGTTTTTTTTAAATATTTGCAATCCCATGAAAAATTGTGATATTCCCATTTACTGCCTTAGAGGACACCTAAAATCTAGAATGTTCAAACAGGCATGAAGTGTCACCTCATTAAATTTCCCAAAACCCATAAGCTTCCATAAGACTTTATATAATCACCATAAAAACAGAACTATATTTATAAAATGCAGTTTCAGTTCAAAATTCTGACTGGCTGAGCCAAGTTCAAAGCTGTTCAAAGCTAAAATCCTTGATATACTGTATGCAAACCTGTGACTGAATCACAATAATTTAATCCTGTTAATTAATTGCTTTAAACCAATAAAACTAAAACTTATAAAACTTAAACTTAACTTAATAAAACTTAAGCTACTGTTATGTCTATGGAATGTCGTAATCTTTGTCTGCAACCAAAGCTTTGTCTGCAACAGACTACATTGTCATGCAGAAGAAATGTTTATCGCAAATATTATTAATAATGATAATAATAATTGCCATTTAATAAAAGCAATATGGGGGGGGGGGGGGGGGTCAGTGTACAATATATACACTGCCAAACACTTTTGTTTGCTTATTTGCACATAAGTTCAAAGTTGGATTTAAATATCCCCAACCCAATGGACGTCCCTTTCTTCAATCAGTACTTTAAGGAGTCTATTAACAATCATAATTAGTTATAAACTAGCCACAAGTGTGTGTTGTATTGTTCTTCTATTGCTATCAGCTCACTTCTGTGTATACAGTAACCCAAACCAGCACTAGCTCTTAAGATTCAGCCTGGCTATGAGAACGACAGCTCTTGTCTTGCACTGCAGATATAATTATATCGTTAAACACATGTGCAGCTATTTTTGACACATGTTTATATTTGGTTCTGACTTCGAAAGGTGTTAGGTTTCCGACTGACTGGATGTCTGGAAGCAGTGAATAAGGAATTTGCCAAGTGACATACTCAAAGGCTAAATGATACAATGTGGATAAAAAAAAATGCATCAGGAAGTGAGACCCTAAAAGAAAACACAAGCTGTAAAGAGAGGGGGAGAGCAAAAAAAAAAAAAAAAAAGAAAAAAGAAGAGAGGAGTGGGAGCTGTACTGTGGACTAGCCAGTGACTGGAGTTGCTGAGTGAAGCTCCACCTCCTCCCCCCTCCCGTCTTGTGTCTCTCTGTTTCTACCTCGTGCTCTCAGCCAGTGGTGCTGTCTGATCATTTGACCAGGCGCTGAGCAGAAGAGCACAGAGGGACGATTGCTGCACATGGAGGGGAGAGAGAAACAGAAAGAGAGCTGAGCTTTTCGCCTAATCTTGACTCTTTCACTTATAAACTGTGACTACTTAAACTTAAACCTAAACCTAAACCTAGTTTCTGGACTGATTTTTTTTTTAATCCCCCCTCATTGTTATCTGCCAAGGTTCTTCGGTTACCTCTTTGGGATTAACTCTCCAGGGCAGGAGTGCGTGTATCTGGGGGAGAGAGCGCGGGTGCCATGGGTCATGCTGGTTCCTGGTAGACCGGCTGCCTCTGATTGGGATACAACATGAAGGGCGCCCATCATCACCGGGGCTGCGCCTGCCAACACTTGTTCCGAAAAGTCCTGGCAAAGTGCGGCTGCTGTTATGCCAGGGTCAGAGGTCAGTGACTCCGGCGTTCTGGTTCTCACTGTCCTCTAATTTACTATCTTATACAAAGTGCACTGGATAGTAATAGCTATGTGCTTTTTAACCATAACATTTGAGCTTATGGAAGTGTGACCAAAGTGTTTTGACTGCTTGTTAGATCATAAAAGCATACAGCCTCATAGTTGGCTTTTTCTTCATTTCATAATCTGTTCTCCATTTCTCATCAGTCCTTTGCCTTAAATCTGCTTTGACAGATGCCCTCCCACCTTCTCCTTATCTCTCCTCTCGAGATGCAGTGTGGGCATACACTTGTGATTAAGCATAGCTGTGCATGTATGTGTTAGTGAGCATACAGTATGTGTGTATCATCCACACATTCTCAGCCAGAGCAACAGATGCCTGTCACTTTTCCTGATTAAGGATTCTTTCCGCGCTTCTCCTTTTTGCATTTCTTCTCGCTCCTCTTACAACCCCCCCCCCCCCCACACACACACACACATACACGAGTATTAGAGCCTGCACAAGTGCTCTTTGTGTGTATATAGTTAGTTTTGTGTGTGTGTGTGTGTGTGTATATATAGATAAAAGAATGGTTTGTGGCAAGCCTCCTGAGGCATTTCTGCATGCTTTATGTATGTATAGCATGTGGGTTTATGAAACAGTAGAGGACCGGGCCACAGAGAAAAATTCCTTCCTCTCCAAAAACAGGATTAAAACCCTGTGCTTTCAGTCCTCCTGTGTTTTTTGCTGCCTCCCAGCTGTACACCTTTAATTTTTCAGCCTATTACTGAATACCCTGTAATTCTGTCTTCGAGGAACTCGCATTTTGTGCGTTTCAGTAAAACAGCGGGATGTATGATGTAACTGCCTTTGGTAGTAACAACAAAGGAAGAGAATGTACTTGTAATATCCAATTAATAATTTAAGAACACAACTCAACACACGCACACAATACATCATTCTCAGCCACAGGTTTCTTTCCTTCCTAGGGTTGGCACCAAACTTTGCTGTGATCCTGCTGTATATAACTAAAAATACACTAAAATTGGCAGCACCAAATGTTACACTTTTCCAGCAGAGCCACTTACACCTCATTACAGGCGTGTTAAGTGATTTTGGTGGAAGTTGGCTGAATATGGTCCCTGGTTCAATCCTGAGCTCGGGTTATAGAATGGGTTTCCTCCAGGTTCTCCGGTTTCCTCCTACCTCGTAAAAATATGCCAGTAGGTAAACTGGTAACTATAATGCCTCTACAAGTGAACCTGAATCGAATGTGTGTGGGCATGGTGCTCTGTGATGAACTGGCATTCAATCCATGGTGTATTCCCAGATCCAGCTCCTGATCACGATGGAGCAGCTACTGAAGATGGAAGATGAAGAAGACAAATATAAAACCATACCCCAAAACGAAATAATATAAGTAGCTTTGAGAGGTAATATAATTGATAGCCAACTAGATACACCAGCTTGTCCTGTCTGGTTCGAGGTTGGTGTTCCTGTTTAAAGATTCTGTGCCACCATATAAACCAGAGCTGTTCTTCTGAGCAGATAACAGAACGTTACCAAATATTATATTATATATATATATATATATATATATATATATATATATATATATATATATATATATATATATATATATATATATTACATATACATATTATACATATTATATATATGTCTCTGAGGGGGAAATGAAAGTGCCGCTCCATCTCCATCAGCACTAAGCCTCCAGTTATGTGTGCCATTTAGTGAACGCTGCTGTGAGTCAGTAGATATAGTTTTAATGCTAGGAATTAACATCAGACTCAGTTGCTTTAATATAAATCACATTAACAGAGAGCTGGCAGCAAATGGAGACTGCTTAAACTGATATGTGACCCCTCTCTAAGCTTTTTCCCCTCTTTTCCTTTACTTTTCTCGCATTTATTCTTCTCATATTCTTTCTGGCCTTGTCATCTCTTAGGCACCTCGGTTGCATTCTCCGTGATGGAGGAGGGTATAACTCGGTGGTTTACATAAGAGTGTTTAATCATGCTCGAATAAGGGCTAAATGTTTACTCAGGTTGTGGAATAAAGACAACAAGCTAAATGTATTCAGCAACAGATCCTCTTCATGCTGCATTCTTGAGTTACACTCCTTTTACATATCAGCGTACCCGAACTGAGCCAAGACTGCATTTAGCTCATCATGTTGACCCAACTTACCTTAAACACATACATACACACATAAGGAGTGGAGTTCTTGTTTAGATGTATATGGTGGTCACAGACAGTTCGGAGTCGCATGTGCCAGCTTGGCCAGCCATTCATGTCCTCTTTCAGTGCTGTGTAACAATAAATGAGGCCGCTCAGGAATCATGTTTCCTGAATTGAACCGTCTCACAGACTTTATTTATTTCCACCAAGTCGATGCAAGAATTTCTGCGTCGGTTTTTTTTTTCTGTGCTTCTGTGTTTCTGTAATTCACTGCCCGTCTCTGATCCTTTCGGGCATCATTTTTTCCAAACTGCTCGTTGCATGTTGCATTTTAGCCAGACCATGATAGTCATAATTATGCCACTTTAACGTGCTGTTTCTTTCCGCACTGCAGCTGTTATTTACAAGCACAGGGTTGAGCAGTATGACGTCTTCCTCTCTGTCTCAGTGACCACAGCGACCAATGGAAATTAAGGCAACTGTGCTCATAAGGTCTGGAGATTCCAGTAGACACTTTTGGCCATCCATGTCTAAGTCTGATCAATATCATTGAGCTTTTAGATTGAACTTACGTGTATGTGTGTGTGTGGCCGCATGGCTGAGTGTATGTTTTGATGAGGTACTTAATGTCTTATAGACTGTAGATCAGAATCCACAGGTATCATGACTCCATACATTGACCTTAGACAATGAAGCATGAAATTGTACTTTCTGAGATAATCAGTTGCATTGTGTCACTTAAGCAGGCAATAGCGTAAACAGCAGGTGTGGAGATGGAAGAGGCAGGAGAGCAATTGCAGGAGAGCCGAGTGTATTACGGTATATCTGTATCATCTCACCTTCTGACTTCACTCTTCCAAAAACAGGAAGCCGATCTGTACCTCAAGAGGAAAACATGTTAGGCGATTATGAGCAAGACAAAGAGGGCTCATTTACCCTTATTTAATCAGCCTGAACGTGTGGTGATTCACAGCAGATTTTGTTTTTCATCACTCGTCCTGTTGCTCTGATTAATCAGTAAACCACAAGATATTTATACCTCATGAAACAGTATCTTCATTCTACGTTTATTTTTGTCGCAACCAGGATTGCAGTACGAGGCTTTACTCGTATACAAAGCTGATTAAATATCTGTAACCTGCTGCTCTGCCGTGGCTAAAACAATAGTTTGCTGTTTGCAGATCAATTGTATTTTTCTGATATAATGTAATGTGTTCGTAGGATTATCAGAAATGCTACAAGAGTCAAATTGATCTTTTATACGATGGTCAGAATGTGTTGAATAATTTTCTGTAACAGCTGTCGAAGAAATCACAGGTTTTTATTAACATACGTGTTCTAAAGCATTATTGTTTCTATAGTAACAGCTCATTCACAGGGACCTGTATGGCAGATTCTGAATATAATCTAATCCTAAGCTGAAAACAACAACAACAA
This sequence comes from Ictalurus furcatus, assembly GCF_023375685.1. Taxonomy (NCBI): domain Eukaryota; kingdom Metazoa; phylum Chordata; class Actinopteri; order Siluriformes; family Ictaluridae; genus Ictalurus; species Ictalurus furcatus. The sequence goes on from NC_071269.1 coordinate 20,838,851, forward strand.
CAAAAACATATGCTATTTGACAAAGAAAAACCTATAAATGTTCATGTGGTGAAGTCTTCCATAAGAAGACATTCATGTAACATTCATAGAAGGAATCTCCAGAGTTGGCAAAGCTGTAGTGTAAGAGGAATAAAACACAGGGCATGTTATTCTAAGAAAATAATTCCCTTTGGGCTTGTAATACTAACCACACTTCACATCGGTCTGCAACACACCACCTTGTTTTGGATTATTTTCCTATAACAGCACCCCCCCCCAAATGTTTTTTCTTTTGTTTATATAGTGCATAAAACTTGTTTTGCTTTTTTTTTTAAAGATCATAGCACAACTCCATTCAGTCACTGTGTACGATTTGCTGCTTATTTGCATATTTATTTCTGATATCCTTATTTAAAGTTCCTATTCTCAGAACTATGCTTCCTTTCCAACACTGCTCTTGTAATTTCATGCTTTAAGGCAATGGTCACCAACCCTGTTCCTGGAGATCTACCTCCCTGAAGACTTCAGCTCCAACCATAATTGTGCACACCTGACCGTGTAATCGTCACCTTAAAAAGTTCTAGATCAGCTAAAACAGGTGTGTTCGATTCTGGTTGGAGATGAAACCTGTAGGGAGGAAGAGGCTTGGTGACCGCTGCTTTAAAGGAATTATTAGTAAATTTTAAAGCCCTCTGCTGCTTGTGGGATGAACTGCAGTTGCAAAAAGAACATGAAATACCAAGCCCATCCCCTTTGTTCAAACTGCCTAATGAGTTGCCTTCTAAGGAAAATGGGTATATAAATAAAAGCCTGAATTGAAGAAACTATCCAGATCCATTGCATGGCAATATTGCGATTTATAGCTCTTCTGTGGTGTCTTTGCAATTATATATATATATATATATATATATATATATATATATATATATATATATATATAATTATAATAGGTAGAGAAACACTCCTTAACATTGCAAACTACCCCTGTATCTCTTTCTGATGACCAGGATTGCCATTTAGAAAGTACTCAAAGTGGATTTTTCACATCTGCTGTCTTGATAGCAGAGATGGCACCACTCCTTCTCTCATTGAGGAAATAAAGTGGTCACTCAGAAGCATAATACCTACATATGACATAAACTATAGTGCCTCTCATATGTGGGCCTGTCTGGCAAAGACAGTGTAGTATAGGTTGACATTTTAATGACCCGAGCGTTTGTACGTGTACCACATTAATCATATTTAAAGTCAGTGATTAAGCAGGAGACAGTTTTAGTCTGAGTTGGAGTCGGCACATACGCGGCAATATTGCATTTTTTACCACTATAAAACCTCCTACACATTGAAAGGTATTTGAAGAACTTGCAGGTAATCTCTCTTAAATCCGCTGTGTTGGAGGACAGACATTCTGAAAGTGTGTGTGTGTTTTCTATCTCTCTCAGGCAGATTGCTCACGCTCAGTCTCCGCAGTAACAGTATCTTTATCTTTGGCGGTTGTGTTTATGAAAATCTCCATCACTTCTCCTGCATTTTCACCAGCATCTTCTCAATCTCTCGTGTCTGTTTTCTGATTGCCTGTGAGGCAGGAGGCAATTACAACCACATCTCTGTCTCACTGTCACACTAGTTTAAACACTTAAAAGTCTTTTTATGAGATTCATTTCAGATGTCCATTTTCTTGCCCACTGGTGAGATGTGTCCAGGCCTGTAAGATGTAGTTCTGCTGGATTGGCAACCTCCTGCTAAGTGTGTCAGACATCTTAGCAGCTGCAAAAGACAGAAATCAGATGCTGAGATCTACTTGCCAACTTAGAGACTTTGTTGCTAGTTATTATTTAAAATAAAAAAAAAGCCTGGCAAAAAATCTTGTGACTTTTTGAGCAGATTGACTCACAACCAGTGTGTGAAGCCTGACAGAGTTGCGCTTGTGTGAGTCAAACTATCACTCACTGATCACCATTTTTCCGAATGACCAATTACTGATCATAATTGTTCTTAATGACCAATCACTGATCACCACTGTTCCCAACGACCAATCACTACTCACCATTGTGATCACCACAACACTTGGTCTACCTATTCTCTGACAAATCCTACTGGTGGTTCCAGAGCTGGTGCATGCACGTTTAGTTCCTCAAGTGGATAACTAATGTTTTTAGCTTCTTAAAGGGGTTCTACTAGGAGCATTTTGGACAAGGGAACTCCCTCTTACCTAGAACCGTTCTGCAGAAGGGCTTGCATGGAAGGACAAAACAAAGAACACTTTAGGCAGTTAGGTGGAAACTTTTGTGTAATCTCCAACCATGAAAGTACCGGTCCTCAGACTGCAGATTTGCTTCATCGGGGCTTTGGGGCTCAGTTTGTGATCATTTGGTTACTATGGGAACAACTTGAGCAATTTTATATGTAGCTTTTTTCCCCATTACTGTCTTTAAAATAAGTTTAGGGAAGTTTGAAGAAACAATTATAGAATAATAAATAGCAGACACATTGCAAATTGTAAAGTTAATGCTAAGAAAATTTCCTTTGATCAGCTATGCACTTTGTAGAAATAACTAAATGCATTAAAACATGTTTATCTCATTTTGCATGTGAACATTGTCTACGACTTTGCCGTGTCTATGACTTTGATGTCTTTGCTGTGTATAAACGCAGAACAATGTGACTTTAGATGGTAAAATATGTTCTCCAAGCCAGAACTTGTAAAGTCCTCAACGTGTGTAATTATGTTTATGCTGCTCATTAGTAACCTCCCTTATGTGATTACGGAATGTTTCAAAATGTGGGCCACATTTGAAAAGGTTTCCCTTGTTTCCTAAACAAGCCCAGATACCGTGTCAATGGAAAAACAGTACTTGATACTTCACCATAACTACAGCAATGATAAACACTTTATATATTTCAGTAACTGCTTTCCAACGAGCATCTGCATGGGGTGTTGTGTGATTCAGGCTGCTGTGGAGAAATCCGAGGTGACCAGAGCGAATGGTATGTTCCTGTTTGTAACATATCCTATTCCTGGCTCTCTACTGTCTCTTTGTCATCCACTTGTAAGATGTTGGTCCTGGACGGATTGTTGGAAAAGCAGCACGCGTAGTTTAAAGTGAGAGGATGCAGGGGAGCAGAGATATTTTTAACACGAGACCCCATTCCCCTTTCATACTCCCTGTTTGCCTTTCATTCCTACTTTCCTACACATCTCTGTTTGTAAGATGTGCTTCCTGTCTTATGAACACACACACACACACACACACACACAATTCTCTGAGAATGATGAAGAAATAGGCCCTGCTGAGTTAAATACAAATCTTCAATGATTTACATGCCAGTGGTGAATAGGCTTATTCCAGGGACAAATCTCTGTTTTAATGCTTGTCTGTCTTTGTCTCTTTCTCAGCTGGTCTATATTAATATCCATTCCACATCTGGTCAAATCACCTGTGCTTCCCTGCAGATATATTCACTTCTCTAACTCTTTCTTTCTTCCCTTGCCACCATCCATCCCACTAATATACCTCCTGCTCTAATGTGTCTAATTGTTTTTAGAAAAAACAAGAGAAAGAAGACGGTATATGGAATGCAGTCCTCCAAATCGCATCTATATTTGTCAGACGTAAACTTTCCTGCATGTGACTTAAATAAAAGATGTAGGCCACGAGTTGAGGAAAAGGACTTTCTCTGACCTTTTGGGCATGCTTCGTTGCTGTACTACAGAATGGTGTTTTTTAATACAAAGGTTCCCCATCGGTTTCTGCTGGCAGCCACACTGAGCTGTCGTCCCTAGAGGAGTCCTCAAAATAGAGGACTGCCAAACATTTTCATGAAATAGAGAAACAAATTTCAGTGAAGTGCAGACAGTTCTGCAAGCTCTCATGGCTTAACGGTTTGGCCCTTGGACGATGGAAAAAAAAAAAGGAGTAGCAGGGGGGTTCCAGCTGCGGCATCTTAGTGGAAGATGATTGGCTGCTTTGTGAGGACGGGAGGCCTTGGTCTCTTATGCAACAGGCTAATGCTTTACTGCGAAATGTGAGGATGTATACTGTTCCTCTTGACCTTATGGGGAAATCCACGGCATACTCTATGTGCTTGCGGTGAAGTCATCTTGTGGTCCAGCTTTAGGATAGCACAGGGCTATCCTAAATACAATAAAGACGACTCTTTCAGTGGTGTAGCTCTGGCTCTAGCTACCAAATTATGAAAGTTAAAGATATCTTGAAGGGTATTTTGAAGGGTACCTTCACTGGGTCTTCATAACACATTGATTAGCATTGTGTAATTCTTATATTTCAAGCAATGCAGGGGATTTGTGTAACGGTTGTCTCACCATCCAGACCTCTAGCGTAAGCTATAGAGTCTGGTACCTTTGGACAGTGAACAAGGCCACATTGACAAAAAGAGGCAATTTTAAACACTGATAAACCACAGACCTTTTATATATTGCCCTCTAGCTGGGTGGCTGTGGATCAGGTGGTAGAGCGGGTTGTCCACTAATCGTAGGGTTGGTGGTTCGATTCCCGGCCCACATGACTTCACATACCAAAGTGTCCTTGGTGAATGAGACACAGTGTAAAGCACCCTGGGTAAAAGCGCTATATTAGACCATTTAGCTGGTTTTTGGATTTTTTGGATTTGCCCTTTCACTGTGGTTTGCACATTGCATGATCTTTGCCTGTTTTGAGATGACCTTTCTTGCCTAACAATTTGGCTTTGTCTGCTTGTTTCTTCAAAAATAAACTCCGTCTACAATTGCGTTCGCATCCGCCTACCTTATCTGACACCTGTCGGCAAACTTATGAGATTATCTTGCCAATGACTGTTTAAAAATTACTTTTAAAGACAGGATTCCCTGTATGGTCCAGCAACTATGTCTTGCTTTGAAAAGCTCAGTGTCGTGGTGTTAAAACTTAACTTTGTGTCCTGCTAGAAACAAGAAGTCAGGTGAGGAAAACAGATTCCTGTTTTAATGATGCTGACACTTGTGGCTAGAAAATTGTACTATAGATACACTTGTGGCCTGTGGGCGGGGCTTCTGAGACTGAGAATAATGTACGTGTAATGGCAAAACGTCTAAGATAATACGGTTTTTAAGTAGCATGTGACCTTATTTTTTACATGAAAGAAACAAGACAAAGAAGGTGTTTATTATTATGGATTGATTTATCCTGTAAGTCATTTTCTTTCCTGATGGCATATTCGTGACGCCTTCAGAAGTCTTCTATGTCAGCTTATATTATAGGAAGTGCATTTACTGTATCTACTTTATGTTGGAGAATTGCTGATGGTTCATTTGCATTAAGAAATATTATGAAGCCCAGTTCATGAACAATGTCACATATTGAATGGCAGCTGAATAAATGATTTTCATCCTGCATGCTCAAACTAAAATAATAATCAAGTTTGCATTTGCAACACTATAATGAGGCAGTATGTACATGTATAGCTTTTACAACTTAACTTCTTTAATACGCTCTTATGCCAACTTATGCCAGAATGTCCTGTGTGCACGAAAAGGCTAGAAATTATACCGTTACCGTAAACCGTATAACGATAAGTGCGGCATCTTCACTGTAAAGATCTCCTCAGGCAAAGACCAAGTCACGTACAAAATAAAACATACATATCACCTCATGAATATTGACAAGTCTGTCATTTATACCATTCTCATGAATGTCCTATGTAGCTTGTAAACAAAGTGTTGCCAAGCTGGCATGTAAAAAAAAGAAATGTGTGTTGTGTATCTTTGTGATTACTTATCTTTCATGTAGATGTCCCTCACTGACATCCCCTTGGATTTAGTTGCTATGGCAATGTGACGTAGATATAATCGAGAGCCATGGCAAAGAATAAAAATGGGAGTTTGATAAAGGAGCCAAACAGATGCTGTACACAATCAGTGTGTGTGTTCGGTCACTTCATATTCAAATACTTAAAAAAAAAAAATATGCATGATGATGATGATGATGATGATGATGGCTCTCAGGAACAAAGAGTTGAATTGCTTTACTAATCAGCCAGGCAAAGACGCTACATTGTTTTGTGTCCTCTACTCTTCCCCACAGCAGCGGGGAACAAAGTATTTAAACTCTACACCGGGAGCCAAATGTCGGGAACTAGTCAATACGCATAAACAGAATGTCAACATCATAACCCACATGATTATGATTACATTCTAAGATGTTCTAAGATTACATTCGCACTGGCTCGTGCACACAGGCTTCAGAGATCTGTAACATTATCTCTACCACATTGCGTGCACCATTTAATGTTCAGTGTACGTGTCTCCTAAGCTCTCAAGTATTTGCTTAAGAGTGGGCAAATGAAAAGCAGAGCTAGTTTCTTTCCCTGAAGATGCCTGGGATGTGTAGACTGTTGACCAGAAGTGGCCTTTAAAGCACACTGACCATGAAGAGTGGTGCCACAGGAGGCTGCGCAATCTGCACCTCGTAGCTCTGGATGTAGAAGGAGAGGGAAAAAGGACAAGGGCTCAGGTGGTGTGGCTTAAATCAGTCTGCGGTTTGTTGTCAATTTGACTGTTGCCCCACTGTGGTGTGAGGTTTATGGTTTGTAGCTTAATGTGGTGAATTTAGCTGTAGGCAGTAGCCAGGAGGTGAGGAGGCAGGCTGGCTCTGCTGCTCTTCAGGAGATATGGGTGCTGCTTATGATCATAAATGTAATTGTCCAAGTTGACACACACACACACACACACACACACACACACACACAGCCAGCCTTCCTGGATTCATTCTGGTCTCATCACTGCAGATGGCTCCTCAGTACCATCTGGGTCTCCAATGCATACTTCACAAATCCAAAGCTACAGTGGGCTTAAACACACACACACACACACACACACACACACACACACACACACACACACAGGTTACTGGTGGGCTGGAGCTTTGGCAGCCCTTTCCCATCAACAAGAGGTGCTGGTGCTAGTTCTGGATCTGGATCCTGTACCATCTGGATCTTGGTTTCTTTTCCTTCTCAAAGGAGTTGATATGATGGCTGTCAAAATTGCTTTACAGTGGTGCTTGAAAGTTTGTGAACCCTTTAGAAATTTCTATATATCTGCATAAATGGCGAAAAACATCATCAGATTTTCACAAAAGTCCTCAATGTAGACAAAGAGAACCCTATTAAACAAATAAGACGAAAAAAATTATACTTAGTCATTTATTTACTGAGGAAAATGATCCAATATTTCACAAACTTTCAAGCACCACTGTCGCTCCAGCACCAAAACTCTACTGGCCTGGAACCAAGAAACAATGACACCAGGGGCTTGGATTTTATTTTGTTGGCATGACAACAACACGAACAACTCAAAATACTTTCATAACTGGTAAAGTAGAATGTGATGTGAAACAGTGGTCCCTGGAGGAACGAATTGTTTAACCGGAACTTTAAATTGGCTTTAAATTGCTAATGCTAATGCTAGGATTAAGGCTATGCTTCCATTGAAGGAGTACACGCTCAAATTAAAATTCTAAAATAAAATAGCCTTCTAACTAATCTCTATAATTATTTTTGCACCGTGTATTGGGAAACTCTGACATCTAATGAGCAACTTGAGTTATTTTCATGGCCAAGTTAAAAAAATAAAAGCTAAACAGTGCAGCGTTTTTTGAACGTTAGGAATTGCAACTAGTTTAATAGGAGCTACATTGTTTATGCTATTTGTCACAAATTCCTCTACTGTTTTCATTTGTATTTTGAGCTCATGACATGCACTTTTTGTTTACATTGGCATATGCCTGTGTTTTGATTCTGTCTCTGCCCCTGTCCCATCATTGGTCTTTTATCTAATGTGAGCACCTGTTCTGAATTCAGCCCTTGATTAGTTTGTCTATTTATACCCTTCTGTTCCTTTTTTTTCCTTTACAAAGTCTTGTTCATTGCATTTCTGAGCCTTGTTTCCCATGGTCCTTGTTTTGATTCGCTCACGTGTTTTTTTTGTTGTTGTTCATGGATTGTTGTAGTTTAGTTTTCCCTGCCTGTATTCTGACCACCAATGGACTTCCACAATGATTATTGGATTCACCCAAATAACCATACTGCTGAGTTTATGCATTGTCTCCTGCCCATCTCTGACACACATTGCACTAATGCTCACTCACCCTGAACCTCAATGAGGAACTCGTTTGGTTTACTCTCCTCCTCAAGCTGCCACTCAGAAACCCTCATCTGCAGTTTATTTTTAAGAAGTGTCTGAGCTGGTGGTGAAAAAATTGAGGCTGAAGTGGTACAATTTCCTTCTTCACTTCTTGGGTTTAGTGTGTCAGTAGTTGTGTCTCACCCACTTGTACCAAAAACCACAGCGAGATGGTAGCTGGCGTGCCGGGCTCCTGTGGTGGTGCTAGTGGAAAGGAGGGCATCGGCTCCCTGATGGAGATGAGTTCGGAGTGACTCCTGGGACCAGCTGTGCTGGACTGCATTGGCTTTTTCCATAGACCATTACTGCATGACTCCAGTTCAGTATGGGGTACAGTACTGAGCTCACATTTCCTGCCAGAATGACAACCTGAGGAAAAAAATCCCCTGTAGGATTTATTCATGCAAAGACTCATGGGATTTGCAGCCCTACCCCATTCTCACTTTGAATTTTTTTAAACAACATCTGGAAATGCAACTGACAGCCACCATGCTGCCCCTGACCCAGCATTATATCTGAATTGGTGACAGTGTGTTATACACACAACGTTGTGGTCATGAAAAGGGTGAAAAGGACCCCTAGATTAATAAAACCTGTGATGCAACCTGATATTTGACAGTGGTTAAATACAAGAATCTATATTTAAATACTTTAGCTCAGGAAACTATGAAACTCCCTCTAAAAGCCTGTATGTTACTGTGGAAAAGCCCTAAATCCTGTTTTACAGTAGAAATGCTGTCAGAAATGGTGTCAAAATAAAAACACCCCTGGAACAAAACTGAAACAACCTACTACAGTAGTTAGCTAGATAGTAGGCCTACTTAGGCATTAGACTAATTAGTGTTATATAGCACAGTTCAAAAAAAGAACCTCTTTAAAATTTGGCTAGTATGGGATGTTCTAGGGGTTTCTTTTTTATTGTGGTGTGTCATGTAGATTAAACACAATCAATTACATACAAAAAACAGTATGTTGTTTGTTTCTTGTGGGGATTTTGTGACCGCTAATATTGTTGCTTGTGGATTTCCTGCCTTCTGATGAGACATTTAGTAGCTAAAAAAGCTCCTAAAGCTAACTAGTTAAGCACAAATTAAACAATGCAGTATTCAATGCAAAAATCGTTTATTTGCTTTGCATGTTAGGCTATAGACTAGCTTCATTAGCAGATTAGCAGCACAAGCTAACTGTAATAGCTTCATACACTCAGCAGCAACAACAATCTATGCTACTTTCTTTATACATATTTAATAAGAAGTTGCATATGACAAGATAAGATGAAACCATGGGTATAGATCCCCACCACCATTTTTGTGCCATAAATGGGAACTTATTGCAGGTAGGAGCTAAAGTTGAGTGCAGAGACTCTATGTGCCATTCATTCAAGCCAAGCATGTACATAGAAAATATATTTTCTCCTGTTGCTAGTGTGATTGTAGGTGATATAGGAAAGTACTGTATGTAGGTATAATGAAAGTCTGTACACAATGACAGGCCCTGAGAAATCTTTAACTAGTTAACAGTGGTTATCATAGCTCTTTTCTTTTTGCATGATATTCATAATGACATTAAAAATAGATGGAATGGGAGGAATGGCAGGTTTACTGAACCCTCGTAGCCCTGGATAGAAACCATGCACGCATGCTATCGTCTGTCTAGCTTCTTTAATAAAATCTTTGCAAGTCCCTTCTGTGAAGCATCATCTTCCTCCTCCTTCAAAATACAGCTCAAATCCTATTTTCTCATTTACTGAGTGCTCAGTGCTGTATTACTCTATAGTGCCGGATCCAACCCTTGGACCCAATACTCTAAAGAATTAGTGCTCTTCTTTTGATATGACTGGTTCCTAATTTGGTGGGTTTTTTTTTTTTTTTTTTTTTTTTGCAGCTTTGACATTTTGATCTTGCATGATAGTCTGTTTTGAATAGTCTCTTGTCCTTTCATGAGTAACCCCAATGCTCCAACAAAAGGGATTGTTGTTATTTGAGTCTGTCGCATTGTGCAGATCTCAGTTTCCTCAGTTTCCAGTCCTTATAAAATTCACAGAGACATGTCTTTCTGGTGGAGTAGAGACAGAAGAAGGTAGCATATCTTGTTCTTTAGATCTTGGATGACAATGTCAGGCTTATTGTATGGTGATTCTTGGTTGGTGCCTGCACCATGGTAGTTTGTAGTACACACACAATTAGTGTGGGTATATTCAGTCTTGGCTAGTTTTTTGTACATTCACTGGTTCTGTGGTCTATTGTTTTGTCATATTTTACTGCATATTTTGAAGCGAGTTCATATGCATGCTCTATGCTACGCCTCATCTTACTTGAGTCTGTTTCACTCCTCTGTTGTGTTGACGTGTGCTAATTTTGTATCCAGGAGGGCTTCCTCTCTTATTACATCCTTCTCTATTGCTGCACCAGTGTCCTGAGGATCTGTTGAAGGAGTGAATAAAGGAAGGGCAGCTAGATGGATTTATGTTACCTTTATTGCTTGAGACTTTCCTCCACCATCCTGTAATCACTCACACAGCGAGCCTCGGCTCTGAGCCGGACTCATGTAACAACCACAGAGCTGGAGTTAGCATTTCTGAGCTGTCTGGAATTTTAGCAGACTTAAATGAAATGAAGAGTCAGCAAGATGACTTTATATGGGTTTATCCTGGCTCTATACACATGAATACTGAGTCAGACAGCCTAATCAGCACATTTATGGAATATAATGTACCAGCAGGGCCTTCCTGAATATACACTGGTGCTCTGAGTAATTCTTAGGTCGGAGCTTTGTCCATAAGTCACTGCTAAATTACTATCACTTTCAAACCTTCTCTTTCCTCGTTCCCTGCTCTATCATCCATCACTTGATGTTAGGGAATGGCGATATCTTATCGTTTGCGATATATCGGTAGAAGCCCTCCCCACAATAAGAATTAGTCTTCCCGCTATAATAACGAAGTTGATGACGTATTTCTGTGTGCGACGGTCTGCGACCCGTTCGCAGCTCACGTGCAGAGCAAAAACAAGTACGGCGGAACGCGGACGTGAAGCTGATGAGGAGTTGATCGCTAAACGAGGAGCTACCTTTACAATCTGGAACTTGTTTGATTACAGAAAATGAGTTTTACTTTTAGATCAATGTTTGTGTTTCTGAGGCTCTCAAGATCACAGCTATCACTTGTAGCCAAAAACAGTGGTGCACGGTACTATATTTATTATCGTCACTGATATCGTTATCGCAATAAATACCAGAAAATATCGTGATATAGTTTTAAGTCCATATCGCCCATCCCTACTGGATGTTCTTAGACGTCACTGTGCACTTAGGTGGAAAACAAATACTGAGAACTTGCTATTTGTAGAAGCTTTGTTAATTCCACTGCATTAGGCACCTTTTCCAGGTTTTATCTAAAAGCAGAGTCACCAACGAGAAAGACCTGTCATCCTGGTGGCCATGTGCTTTAGTATTCATATCAGCATCTTCGGTCATGATTTGGCCAGTGGACAGCACGAACAAGGCACTCAGTGAGGAAAGAGAAGCCCAAAGAAAGAACAGCCAACAGCCAGTACTTGTTAACTGAAAAAGTGCAAAAACCACGTAGGATTTAATCCCCAAATATGGACGAGAGCATAAATATGAGGGCATAATAATACAGCTGTGCTGCTCTTAGGGCAAAAATAAACCTGAGAAATGGCTGTAATCACAGCCAGCGCTGCTAAATTTACTCGAGTGTGCTCCTGATGTAGCAGAGGAGAGGCTCCGGGCTTGTAGGGTTATTATTTGAGCATTTACTTCAGTCCAGCTTAGTGACCATGTGTTCCAGGTGCATTGCTCTTGCCATGCAGTTGAACTCAGTCTGCTGGGCCTGTATGAGCCTCACATAGCTCCATTTCCTCTGAGTAGGTGACATATAATCTAAGGGCCAGGTCTGAGTGCAGACGAAGTGCTCTAAAGAGAGAGAGAGAGAGAGAGAGAGAGAGATGGGTGTGGGCATGACCAGGCTACTCAGATTGAGTAAATCTACATGCAGAATTCTGTTACACGCATACTTGCTGTGTGTTTTAAGTTAGCGCATGTTTCACAAGGACAGTAGAGCAGGATGTTTGTCTATGTGAATGTTTGTCTGTGTGTATTTATTTGTGCTGCCCAAGGTTAGATATTGGTGCAAAGGCAAAAATTGTGAGTGTGTATGCATCAGTGAGCTGGACAGCAGTGCATGAGTTTTGGCCAGCGGCCAAATGCAGACTCTATGGCACAGCAAACCGAGAGCTGACTAGGCTTTCAGGTCCCACAAGACTACAAGTCTCTTAGATTCATTATTGCCAACACACACACACGCTCGCTGGCTGAATGGCTGCCTCAGCATTCAATCGATATATGAAACCCGAGACTAAATTCTTCAAAGAATCAGCACCTGAGGGCTGATTATCAAATATCTAGCAACTACATGCAGGTCTAAACACACAAGGGTTAGATGTATAATTTATTTTTATGGTCCTTTGTATATATATATATATATATATATATATATAGTGTGTGTGTGCAAAAGTATACACACCTTGAGGATGTTTAGTGTGTTTCTTCATCAGTAACAAAATTGTTAGTAGTGAAAACACCAAAATAATATCTGTTCAGACATTTGAAAACATACACACACACACACACACACACACACACACACACCACTGCACATTTCTCCTGTCATGTCTGTTCCAACTCCAGAAAGATCTCAGTGCTAGGAAATGGCCTGCATTTCTAGGCGATTCATATGCCACTCTATATAAGGGCCACTCCAGAGACTGTGAGCTGGACGGTTGTCTAAGACCATGCCCAAGCCCTTGAGCTCTCATCTAGTGTGGCATATGAATTGCCTAGAAATGTGGGCTGTATTCCTAGCACTGAGATTCTTTCTTCCTCAGTTGAGAGGTCACCATGTGTTAGTTGTGACAGACAATACAGCAGTGGTCCGGGCACATCCTGTTGAGGCAGGGGCGGCTGAGGCCTGGGGATTGGAGGCTCCATCCACAAGTGGTGGAGTCCATATGGTGGAGGTTCGGCCAAGTGGAAGTGGATGTGTTCACCTCCGAAGAGACAACACACTGTCTGCTGTGGTTTGCCCTCACTCCTCCCGCACCATTAGGGTTGGATGCCTTGGTACACAGGTGAACGAGGTCACATCTGTACAGCTTTCAACCGATCGCTCTGTTCCCACAAGTTCTAACGAGAGTTCACCAAGACCGTTTACGTCTGCTGCTAGTAACACCTTATTGACCAGCTCGAATATGGTTCTCAGAGATAATATCCCTGCTGGACGGCACTCCCTGGGAGATTCCTGTTTGTATGTCGGAGAAATTGCTGGTCTGTTTTGGCAGTGACAGTAGAGGTGATGCTGTATCAAAGCAGCACATCTCTAATTGGATAGTGGAAGCTATCTCTATTGCTTATAAGGTGCATGGTCTCGCTATGCCTCTGGGCATAAGGGCTCATTCTACTAGCGGGGGGGTCACCTTCTCGAAAGCTTTATCCAACAGGATACCCTTACAGGATATGTGTGCTTCAGTGGGTTGGTCTACACCGTACACATTCATTCGGTAATACAGTTTGGACATGGATTCCACCCCGGGCTCGAGGTTCTTGCAATGACCCTCAGGCTCGGACCTTTTTGAACAGGCCATACCCTCAGTATGACGGAGTGGGAATACTCGTTCCCACAGCGTGAAGCTCACGCAACGTTGAGTTCTCTTTTAAAGGGAACGTCTTGGTTATGAGATACTGGGGAATCATACTGGGGTATGCCTGTAAATTGCATCTTCGCTTCAGACAAATAGACAAATTGAACAGATGACATGGTTTACAGCTCCCGCTTTATAGTCACGTGAAATGTCACGTCACCTGACAACAGCAGGCCTATAAATGGACGTGATTGTACACATTCTTCAGATACCGGTTATGCGCGAGGGCGCTTCCCACAGCGTGAAGCTCACGCAACGTCTCATTTCCTTCTCAGGGAACAGGGCTACATGCATAACCCAGACGTTTCTATATGATTCATACAATATGCAAAAGCAAATTGATTTACTTATCATTTGAAATATACCTTTATTCATCCCACAGTGTTGTTGAATTCTTGATTCTGATTGGTCAGAAGGTGCTGTTTAAAGTCTATAATCTAAGAGTAATAATAATTAGATTAATGTAAAGCTTTCTGTAAAGAGAAATGTTTATTTAACATTTATGGAAGGAGTCTCCAGTGTCAGCACTTTGTTACAGTTGGTTGTAATCAGTAGGTTTTCTATTGGAAGGACTTCAGGACATCAGACTTTTTTTTTTTGGAATTCCACAACATAACTATAAATGGTAAAAGTATGATTCAGTCATTAGTTAATTTAAAACTGTAATTGTTTGCAAATCGATGTAGTATAAGAGGAACTAAACACATTAGGATGTGATATTATAGGAAAATAATAACTTTTGGATGATAAAACTAACTCTGCTTTGCATCGGGCAGCATCACACCACACTGTCGTCGATTACCTTCCTATAACAACTGGCCCGGTCATGTTTAATTCCATACATAAATATTCCAGTGGCAAGACATGACATATATGGCACATATTTTTTTGTTTATGAGGAAAGTTTTATTCTAGAGGGAATTTGATTGGAACACAAACAACATAACATTGATTTCAAGCTAACACTCTAGTACATTAACTTCATTACATCCTGTTTCAACTCTCATTGTTTTATTTTAAATTCAATATGCCGGAACAGAGAGTGAAAACAACTGTCTGAATACTTATCGACTGCACTGTAACTGCAGCTGCTTCTTGGTGCCAGCGTAATTTTGTTCAGAAAGCTTAGAGCTCAGAACAGGAACAATGAAGAGCCATTAGAGAGAAAATGAGAGGGGGGGGGGGTAAGAGAGATGTGTAAGGAGGGATGTATAAGGAGGGAGAGCCCAGCATTAACTGATCACAGGAAGGGATGCAGGCTAAATATGCCTGCCTTTTACTTTTGGCTGTTAATTATCCAATCCACTAACCGGTGTTATACTTGCATTAGGAAAATGCATCTGTATAATCTGTCCTTGCTCTCAAGCACGCCATTAGAGAAATGAGTTGCCGATGGCCCTGATCGGCCTGACAGTCTAGGACTGGAGCTTTTTTTTTAATCTCTATAATACACGTACACTCTGCTCTCTAAGTGCCCCAGTGGTGTCTGAGTGAAAGCAAGAGAGATGCACCTTCTCAGTTATGAACAGTAATACACACAGACATCGCAGATTAGAGAAATAATTCCTGCCATGGATAAAACGTGATTGTTGAATTAATCCACTTTTGCAGTGACATTTTTGGTGCTACTTACATTATATAAGCTTGCAGATCAATATTACATTTAGCAAATCATGTCACATCTCATGTTCCTGGAACGTCTGTGTATGTATGTATGTGCAACACATGCACATTGCTCTATAGTGATATAAGTCAGTGTGTCTAGGCACCTTGCATCATGCCAGAGTGGCAGCTGGATAGTAAAGCCAGCCTAAGGCAAGCTGAGCTCAAAAAAGCTCCTCCATCTCCCCACATCAAACATCCAACCCTGAGTCACACCTCCAGCTTAATTCAAGTGTGTCTCGCAGCCATCTGGTAACAAACTAGGAACACTCTCCTAAAAGCAGAAATTAGAGTAGCAATGAAATGAGTAGAATCAGACTACAGACTGGGAGTAGATATAGCTGAATAGATAAATACAAAATACTAAATACAAATAGCTGAAATCGTGAAGCTTTTTCATCAAGATATCCATCCATCCATCCATTTTCCATACTGCTTATGTGACACAGGATCACGATGGAGGATGGAGCCTATCCCAGAGAACTCGGGGCACAAGGTGGGGGACACCCTGGACCATGGGTGCTAACCCATCGCAGGGCACAACTGCACACACATTCACACACTCAATCAGCCTACAGCGTATGTCTTCTGTCTTCGGCCTGGGGCAGGAAAGCAGAGTACCCCGAGGACACCTCCGAAGCACAAGAAGAGCATGCAAGCTCTGTGCACGTAGAGGTGGAGATGGAATTTGAACTCCCAACCCGGAGGTGCGAGGCAGACATGCTAACCACTAAGTCACCACGATCTTAGATATCTTATCAAGATATGCTTTAGTGAAAAACAAATTTGCACAATTTCCCCCCTCAACCCAAATGTATATTATCAGCCAAGATGTTTGCTGTCTGATGTTTTCTTCTTGAGTTCTGCACCAAAAGAGGCTAATGTAGCTAAATAGTAATGGACGTTTTCAATAAATATCTACTTCAACTCCATCTAGTTCCTCTCTAGTGTCACATGGGCTTTAGGATATATTTATAGGTAATATAGAGTCTTTAAATATAAAGTGAACATCTTGAAATTTCCCTGTAATTCCATGCATTATAAGAAGGTGTATAGATGCTGTATTTAAACAGTTTGTGATCTCTGTTTCGTTGTCATTCTCTGAGCAGTGATCTGAGCGTGTGTGTATATAGTCATGAACAGATCACAGCAGACAATGACAAGTGAGCTGGAAAGCTGCCAAGTCAAAAAGTTTGACTTTATTGACTGACTGCTGTGCCAAAGGAGCCTAAATATAAAGCTCACGTTTGATCTTACCTTGGGTCTGCTGAGTTTCTGAGTGGCGTACTGGCATTACACTGGGACTTATGAGCTAATACAAAACAAAGGACAGTGATGTGGTCTCTTCAGCTTGTAATTGAAGGAACTGCTAACTATCAAATAAAGTTCACACTAGACATATGCCTAGCTATATTATGTGCTGAGAGACATTAATAAACAAAGGATCTAGCAAATTTGATCAAAGTGTTGTCTTCAAAATCATGACTTTTGGTGCACCCAGGCATAAGCGTAAATCAAGAGTGACTGCTGCAATGAAAAGTTTTCAAACACCAGACACCAAACAATTCTTGGTGGATCGATTATATTTGGTGCAAGTGAAAAATGTGTGCATGCCATTTTTTAAACTGTTCCTTTAACATTAGTTTGCAGTTTGAAAGCGACTGGCTGTTCTGCAGCACTGGTGCTCTGCATGAAAAAGCCCCAGCACCAGCTGTGTTCCTCTTTATTCTTAGAACAAGTAGTCCCGATTCGTTTGATCTTCCAATCAGCCGCATGCTTCAGTGACCTTCCCACAACACACGCACTGAAGGATTTTCTCATTTTCTCATTCCCTCAAAACTCCATAACTCACTGTAGCTGTAATCATGTTTGTGGATCACTTAAACGAGCACAATTACACAGTTATAGCAGTCTGGAGTCCTCATTTCTCTCTCTACTTCTGTGTCTCCGACTTCCCCCTAACCTAAATTTGTTGATCTTTAAAGCTGTACATTTGTCCCTTGATATTAGATCACTTTACAAAGATTGTGCCATGTTTTGTAGTTATAGAAGAGTGACTGAAACGGTGCTCCTGCTGCTGAACTGAAACACATGCTCTCAAGAATGCACCATGGGGGGTGGGGGGGTTTGGGGTTCCAGGAATGTCTTCTGTCCAACTGTGTGTGCGAGAGAGACAAAATCAAGAATAAATACCGTGCACACTTGTGTATGATTCTGTTGCACTGCTTGGTGTTCAGCACACAACATAGTTGAAAGCAGTTTCTGTGGTCTCTAAATGGAAAAATGCTCACTAAATGGACATGTAAGCAGAGAGGACAGAACCATGAAGAGACACTACTACATCCAAGAACACACCAACTACATCCCTGACAAATATGGCCATCAAGTCTATCAAAGCCATTTATAATTTATATTTGAATACAAGTAGTAATACAAATATAATGTATATAATAAGTAATACAAAAACATATAAAACAAGTATGTGTCCCAAAAGTAATATTATATGCAAGTAGGTAATTTGCAGCAGGCACTTATTGGGGTTAGATACATTCAGTGCGTTTACATGGACAACAATAATCCACTATTAACCTGATTAAGACAATACTCTGATTAAGAAACTACCATGTAAATAGCAATTTTTAATTACCTTAATCCGATTAAGGTGATACTCGAGGTAAACACAAATCGAATTAAGACATGTGGAGTACTCCTGTTTTAGTCACATTATCCACATGTATTACAGACATGTAAACACCTTAATCACATTATTAACGTCATGTGAGAGTTTTCAACGCATTTTGCGACAGGACACGTACACACACGGCAGTGTTCAACCGTTTTACGGTAAACACGAGAGCACGGCTGCATCCCAAACTGCATACTTGCCTACTATAGGCCTGTAGTAGGAGAAATACATGCACCTCGGCTACTAGATAGACGGTAAGTACGCGGTTTGGGACGCAGCCCACGGTTTCAAGCAGTTGTCTATTTGCATGTACAGCATGACAAATAATTACCTGCACTTGAAGTGTTCGTAAAAAATTTAAATAAATACACCCAAAACTGTATACGGTACCTTAACGAAGACCAACTGTATGTTGATAAGTGAAATTCTGGAGGGAACATCGGACGGCGCGGTGACGTAATGACGTGTGCTGTTAATCGAACTATGTTCTATAACATGTAAAACAGGAACATGAAAGGAGTATTCTAAAAGCGACTCATGTAAACACCTTAATCAAAATATTGTCTTATTCAGAGTCAGGTCAATAATTAGATTACTGCTGTCCATGTAAACGTAGTCAAATAACCCTTTCTTGCAGTACACTGGCGCCGATGGAATTGAAATGGACTTATGGGACGTTTTCAATCAGTATACACAGACAAATTATTTTATCATTGCAAGTCTGCTATAAGATTACTCAGGACACTGTTGGGTTTCTGTGTGTAGACTATCATGACTCTGAGTTTACCTGCTGGTGAGCAGGACGATGGGAAATGGGAGGGGTGTGAGCCTCCTGCTGGGCAAACAATTCACACCTCTCCACAATAACATTGATACTTTTTGATAGTAAAATACTTTTTGATAGCTTTTTTGATAGTAAAACACTGTATTCAACTGCCACAATACAATTATAGCATTTAAACCCTGAGTGTATATTTTCATATGAGCCATTAACCACTACTGTGGAGTGTGACATCACAAATAAATTAAAATCCGAACCCCCGAAACAGGCAGAAAATTATTTGGCCCCTGGTCCAAAGAGTTAAATGGTAAATCTGGGGTTTTTTTGATTGTCCCTATCACAGAGGGTTCTAAGTAGAACCTCAAGGAAGCACATACTGTTGAATATCTCCACTATCAGTCAAACGTTTGGTCACACTACAGTGAATGATATATTTCAGTGTATTGTACTATTTTGTATGTGAAGTGGCTAAGTTATGAATAAAGGAGTGTTAAAACACTCTGACGTGTACAATGGCTGAGGTGAAGGATATCATAAACAATAGGAGATTGTTCTAAACTCCATTAAGTCACTGTGCAGGCCTTGAATTTTGATAACATTCATTGCCACACCACTCCATTGAATTTGATTCAGTACGTTTCCATAAGAGCTGGTCTGTGAGGACTGCAGACTGATGCTGCTCTTATCACTGGAGCTGGACAGTAATTATACTTTATTGTTACTCTAGCCTACTTTAATAAGGACCGGCGATTCATCTCACTCGCTCCTCATACATTAATGGTGCTTTAATGAAAAAAAATATATATATTTGTATGAATTAAATCAGGCAGGAGGCTATTGTGGTTGGATTTTGCTCAGTTTTATATCAATGAACTTATGATATAACTTATAACCCCAACGTAAACCTTAACTTGTGCAAAACTTTATATAAATCGTCAGTGCCAAATAGTTATGGCTTTGCGTGTGAATATCCTGTACTCTAATTCCATTTTCACTGTGTGTACAGAGACGCAGGGTCACTACCACCTCATTCACACATTATTGAGCCAACACACAGTATTATGATGTGAGAAAGTGGATTTGCTCCTCTGCTCAGCTGGCAGCAGGACTTGTAATCCCTCCTCTTGAGATTCGTCTAAATTCCATTCACTCTTTATTATGGTATTTAAGTCATAACTGGAAAATTGTGTGAAGATGGAATAATCGATTTTCACAGCAGGGACACTTTCTCCATAAACCACTCTCAAATCCAGAGGTTTCGGCGATATCACAGGTTTGCTCTGACATGCACAAGAGCAGTGCACTTATAGTCTTTTTAGCCACTGTATTTGACCCAGCTTGACCTCAGGACACAGGAAGCAGACAGAGAATATTTATCCTGACTGTATCCTGAGTCAGATGTCACCTGAGGCTAGTGGGAAGCCATGTATGGGTAAAGAACAATGTCCTCCGGATGTAACTGTCGCACCGGGGTAGGAAGGGGCAGAGTAGACGAAGAGAAGGGGAGTGGAAGGGAGCTAAATAGATGTGGTGAGAACCCAAAAAAGTTTGCATCCTTTCCTGTGGGTGAGGATTAAAGAGTGCTTCCTGTACACATCCCCCCTTGCTCACTTCCCAGGGTCCTTGTGACACCAGCAGCGTGCTCACAGCTTCAGCTGGACAGGGAATATATTTATCTCAGAGAGGATTAATAGAACATTTTTAGGAAGAAGAACACTTAACTACCTCTTTTGGGAACAGACATTTTTACAGAGTCAAATTTTATAACAATATAAATCGTATAACATAAACACAAACAAAAATAACAAAAACGTTGTTTTTTTCCTTCTCATTTCAATTCAATTACATAATGGTTCACAAGACACGGATTCTAAATTCATTTGGTCAGATCAGGATCTTTATTGGGCTGGTTCTGGTCTGCAGGCTATAGGCCTAGGTTTGACACCCCTGCTCTAAATTAAACGATTTAATATACTTTATGTCCGACCCACGTGTTAGTGTACACTTGATAACACGACCGTTATCCTTGTGTATATAGCCCCATATATAAATAAATGGTTTTAAATGTGTTTTTAATACCTCATCTATCATGAACGGGAAATCCACATTGCTGCAGTCTCTATAAAGAAATAGAAGCACGCTGCTGGTCAGCTTGAAAGCTTTATCGTGTTAAACAAGCAACATGAGGACAGTTGGCTGTTTTATCAGTGAAATACCTTTTTACTACATTAACTCTGGCACTTACAACAGCTGCCACTGTATTTCTAAAGGCACAGAGCCAGTAAGCCCGCACTCACTACTACTGCCACATAAACACGCTGAACAGTAGCTCCTTTATGCCCATGTTTAGTGTCACACAGCTGTGTGTGGTGGTTTGCGGTTGTGTGTGAATGACTGAGCCATGTTTATGCAAGGCAGTCTTATTTGTTTTCCCTTCTCTGCTCATCCTCTCAGATGCTTGTTGTCTCTTTCCCTGTGTGTGTGTGTGTGTGTGTGTGTGCAGATTCGTACTCTGCAGCGGGTAGTGAGGGCAGTATCTCCACGTCGGTGGCCTCTTTACCTCCCCAGGCATCAGGCAGCTCTGCCCCAAACTCGCCTGGCTCACGTCGCTCTGTCAGTACACTGAAGAAGTGGCTGACCAACCCGGTGCGAAAGCTGAGCGTCGGGTCAGTCGGAGGGATCAAGGGGGAGAGAGCGACACGCAAAGTGGAGGGCAAAGCCCCTCCTCCACCTAGCAGGAGCAACCCTGAGCTGGGCAATAGCAGGGCACCGGAGGACCGTGTCACCATCTTCACCAACACAGACAAAGACCTGGTTAGAGACACAATATATGTACATTCCCATAGCCTAATATACTCATATATCAGTATATTTTCCATTAATCCCATATGAGTGTATTATACACTAAACCCTAATGCTATTGTTCTTTGCATGCAATGTTTTTGTTTGACTCTTAAGCTATATCATCTATATAAGACCCTCATATAATAAATACATACTACATTAAAGATTCAAAGAGTAAACAAAGATATGATATGATATATTAATGTAACATACACCCTGAACGTCACACAGTTTTACACACAGTCCACACACACCTCTACAGGTGTTACAGTGATAAAACAGTGAGAGTCGACACACACTGAGTTAGCAGTTGACTTGCTGGACTACCTTGTGTTTTGCATCTGTCTTATTGCACTCAGCTCCTGTATCCCGCTGTCTGATATCTAATAGCAAATCCAGAAACTTCTGTGAATATACTGTAAAGATTTATAAGAGGCGTTATAGAAAGAGATTGTTCTGTAAATTAATGTGGCTGATGTGTGTGTGTGTGTGTGTGTGTGTGTGTGTGTGTGTGGGTGGGTGTGTGTAGGAATGGAGGGATGGTCTGTCTGCCTCTGAAGATGTCTCAGAAAGCCCACAATCCCACAGGCACCAGTGTGATTTTCTTCAGGGGTCCACCTCAATGGACCCAACTCAGGTAAGTCTGGAGAGAGAGAGAGAGAGAGAGAGAGCAAGAGCGAGAGCGAGAGTGAGTCAGTTATCAGTGTGTCGTTTTTGGACTGAGCCTCTTGGAGAAAAGAGCAGAGAGAAAGAGAAAGGGACGAGGAAGGGGCTGTCACTTCACTGTCTGCAGTAGCAGTGATGGATGTTTGATTTCAGTGTGTGAGAAAAACCAGAAGAAATGGGACAGCCTGGGTCATTATAACCAGGCTGCCTGTTAAAGCAATGATGACAAGAGGTGAAAACATTCACTGATCAAACACACACAAACACACATGCAAAGGCCACACATCTTTGTACACTTAAGCTGGAGTCAAGGGAAAACAAACACAGCTCCAGGCGTCACACACAATGTCACTGTAAATACTCTTCCACTTGATCTAGCTGCTCTCAGTGCTCCCTGTGTATTTTAGAGGAATGACAGTTTTCCCTGATCTATCACCTCTCACACCTGCAGCTCCAGCGTCTTGAAAAAGACAAACAAGCAATGGCAGTTATTCTGATTTAGACCCCTGTCTTTACCGCACAGGTCACATGATGTGCCATGCTTAATTGGAGGAAACTGTTAGTGACAGTGGCATTAATCGGATATGTTATAGATTGGGCCTACAGACACGTGAATCACAGTGCCAAACATTTGTGCAGTCTCAGCTATCAGAACATCCAGAAATGTATTCAACAAGCTCTTAAATGATTAACTGTAATATGTAATATATACGGGGCATGGTGTCTTAGTGGTTAGGAGGTTTGACTCTCTCACCTCTGGGGTCGGGGGTTCAAATGCTTCCTCCACCCTGTATGCGCAGAGTTTGAATGTTCTCCCTGTGCTTCGCTTCAGGGGTTTCCTCCAGGTACTCCAGTTTCCTCTCCTGGTCCAAACACATGCACTATAGGCTGACTGGCATTTCCAAATGGTCTGTAGTGTGTGAATGGGCGTGTGATTGTGCCCTGAGATGGGTCGGCATCCCGTCCAGGGTGTCCCCCACCTTGTGCACCAAGTTCCCTGGAATAGGCTCCAGGCTCCTCTGCGACGTTGTGTAGTATAAGCGCTATGGAAAATGGATGGTATGGATATACAGTAATATGTAATATGGTACAAACATGACATGTGTTGTTATGGGAAAACGATCAATGACAGAATGGTGTGATGCGGCTCGACACGAAGCAGAGTCACTGTTACCGCTCTGAAGTCTGTTATTTTCCGATAACATGGCATCCCAAAGTGAGTGATTCCTCTTCTACCACAGCAATTTGCCACTTTTAAAATGTATTACAGAACCACATATTGTACCTTTTTGAGTTTACTGTTGTGGAACATCCAAACAAAACAAGGTTGTTTCTGTTAGCACTTACATTATAGAACCGATAAACAGTGGTTCCCTCACCAGCCTTTCTTTTTTTCTCTCTTGAAGTTAAAAAGACAAAAATGCAGCTTGTCATGTTACTGATGAACCACAAAAAAACCCAAAACAAAGTCCTGAAGATCTTCGCTCCGACTTTTACAAAGTGCTGGCACGTTAGACTCATTCCAAAAAATGCGAAATAAACATCTCCTCACAGAAAAATTCATCATATCAGTGATCACACACATTTTCTAATTAGGAACATCTGCCATACAAGTCCCAGTGTACAGAAAGTTGTTACTATAGAAACAATAACATATTAGAACGAGTGCATTAATATAAACCTTGCTGGAACTATTGCTCAAGCAAAAGCAATTGCGAAAATGTTGGAAAATTAATTAGCACAATACAAAACCAAATGTCGGGTTGACTGTAGGGTTTAGAGTCTGTGATTTCTCTTGTGGTATCTGTGAGCTATGGACAAAAATAATCCTTTTTTTATTTTTACAAAAATTAATTGTGACTTCAGAGGGATGAAGTGTACCACATTAATTGTAATTTACCTTCGTAACATTAGCTAACTACTAATTAGTTACTCCATGCTCAGTATCAGCCTCAATCATGCCTTTGTTTTAGCAACATGTGGACAGTAAATGTACCACACGGGCACCATTCTGGGCTTTCGCTGCTGAGAAAGAACCCTTTCACGGTGCAGTTATCAGTTGTGTTATGACGTAGTAAGGTGTGTGTGTGTGTGTGTGTGTGTGTGTGTGAGAGTCTGTGTGTAGGGGTCAGCTGTTGTCCTGCCCTTCTGTCCTTGTATGGAGCTTAAGAAAGAGTGCAAATCTCCATGAGGATTAAAATCTATAAGGGCATAATTACAATTCAGTGTCCCACAGTGCTCTGTACTCGGTCATGGCCATTAGACCATTTATTTTTCCAAGGATCAAATCTGGGCGTTCCATTGCGGGTAGTCACATTAAGAATGTTGAATATACCAAGTTGACACAGAGAGAGAGAGAGAGAGAGAGAGAGAGAGAGAGAGAGAGAGAGCAGTGGATTAAAGTAATCGGGTCAGTCCCTTTTAGGTCATGCACTCATGCATATTTCTCTGTTATTACTGTAAATTGCTGAAATCAGGGCTGCTTGCATTCAGTCGTTACCCATCTTCTCAGTACACTAGGTCTAATCGGTGTGTTGTGTCATACTGTCCTTGCTGAAGGCTGATATTTTTCTCTTCACCTGCCTCTTTGCTTCAGACCCTGGGGTTCCTGTGAGAGTTTATTGTTTGTTGGCTAATGGAAAATTCCTGAATGAACATATAATCGCTCCAGCAATCCAGCCCTCCTCTCTCAAATGGAAGGATCCTCTAAGTGTTTTAAACAGCATGCTTTATCACGGCCTTTGCATTTTGAAGTTTCATACAGATGCGGTCTGTGGTTTTCTAGCAGAGTGAAGATTTCGTTCTCTCGAGTATTCTGCTACCAGGCGGAAAAAGAAATAATGGTGAAACGATGAAACAGCCCCTCTGTGCTGAATCTAACTTGAGCATAATTTCCTGCAGAAGGCACAACAATCCCGATCTTGTTTTTAAAAAAAAAAATTTTATTAAACGCCCAGGAAAAGAAAGTGGACTTCTGGATAGAAAAACAAGGCGTGCATTAAAGGAGGGAACGCGATCGAAGGGGGATCTCTCCTGTGGATGCGGCTCGAGCACATCTGGAAATGATCAGAGCCAAAGAGTACGGCCAGGAAACCTGTCAGCCAAGCAGGGGAGCGCAACCTCGAGCCCAAAGCACAGCGCGGTCAACTCAATGCAACACACAGAACATACAAAACTGCAAAACACAGCACAGTGCCGTGTAATACAGCAGGACAGATGCAGACATTAAAGCACAACATGAGTGCAGCTGTTCCACTTATACAGTAATACCGACCTATTATAGTCAAAATATAAATACAAAAATAAACATTCACTACTCAGGTAAAGTATCGATCCCCTACAGTGATACTTGAGAATAGTAATAAAATGGAATAGCACTGTATTTTCCACCTCTGAGTATGTCACAGCACTCAACACATGGATAAGCTGAACTTAAGTTAAATATTTTTGTACCTTTGTAAATATGCAAAAAAAAAAATGGGTGCATGCACAGACACACACCCATGCACAAATAATATTTGCAAATCCCCACGTGTCCATCTGTGTATTCTTCCTGAACACAAACAGTACAGTAAGTTTAACAACCATACACTCGTGTACACGACAACGATGTGCTAATCATTTGCGTTTTTGAAAAGTTTCGTGTACAGACAAACGTCGTCAAAACGATCCCAGTTCACATGGATCCGTGAAAACGACTAAAACCGCTGTATTATGCATGCCAGGCCAGTAGTTGGCGATATCACTTTGTAAAGAAACACTACACGCCTGTGCACATAAGCATCAACGTCAACGTGTCTGCCATTTTGATCTGGGCAAGACCTATAAACAAATACAAGTAAACAGGGGAGCTGTGGATTTTCTGGATAAAAAGTACAATAATGTTTACATTTCTCAAACAATTTCAATGGTTTATGATCTACGTGGAGTTACTTAGAATCTCGATAGTTAGACTTGGAAAATTATTGACTGTCATAATGAATTGTGAAAACTCACGCTTGTCAAGCATAGATGTGGCTTATTTTTCTTGGTTAATAAATGCTGAGATGTCCCTAATGTAATATAATGTAATGTACAATATCTCACAAAAGTGAGTACGCCCCTCACATTTTTGTAAATATTTGATTATATCTTTTCATGTGACAAGACTGAAGAAATGACACTTTGCTACGATGTAAAATAGTGAGTGTACAGCTTGTGCAACAGTGTAAATTTGCTGTCCCCTCAAAATAACTCAACACACAGCCATTAATGTCTAAACTGCTGGCAGCAAAAGTGAGTACACCCCTAAGTGAAAATGTCCAAATTGGGCCCAAAAGGTCAATATTTTGTGTGGCCACCATTATTTTCCAGCACTACCTTAACCCTCTTGGGCATGGAGTTCACCAGAGCTTCACAGGTTGCCACTGGAGTCCTCTTCCACTCCTCCATGACGACATCACGGAGCTGGTGGATGTTAGAGACCTTGTGCTCCTCCACCTTCCGTTTGAGGATGCCCCACAGATGCTCAATAAGGTTACCTTCACCCTCAGCTTCTTTAGAAAGGCAATGGTCATCTTGGAGGTGTATTTGGGGTCATTATCATGCTGGAATACTGCCCTGCGGCCCAGTCTCTGAAGGGAGGGGATCATGCTCTGCTCCCCAGTGCCGGCAGCACTCATGCAGCCCCAGACCAAGACACTCCCACCACCCTGCTTGACTGTAGGCAAGACACACTTGTCTTTGTACTCCTCACCTGGTTGCCGCCACACATGTTTGACACCATCTGAACCAAATAAGTTTATCTTGGTCTCATCAGACCACAGGACATGGTTCCAGTAATCCATGTCCTTAGTCTGCTTGTCTTCAGCAAACTGTTTGCGGGCTTTCTTGTGCATCAACTTTAGAAGAGGCTTCCTTCTGGGACGACAGCCATGCAGACCAATCTGATGCAGTGTGCGTCGTATGGTCTGAGCACTGACAGGCTGACCCCCCACCCCTTCAACCTCTGCAGCAATGCTGGCAGCAGTCCTACGTCTATTTCCCAGAGACAACCTCTGGATATGACGCTGAGCACGTGCACTCAACTTCTTTGGTCGACCATGGCAAGGCCTGTTCTGAGTGGAACCTGTCCTGTTAAACCGCTGTATGGTCTTGGCCACCGTGCTGCAGCTCAGTGTCATGGTCTTGGCAGTCTTCTTATAGCCTAGGCCATCTTTATGTAGAGCAACAATTCTTTTTTCAGATCCTCAGAGAGTTCTTTGCCATGAGGTGCCATGTTGAACTTCCAGTGACCAGTATGAGGGAGTGTGAGAGCGATGACACCAAATTTGACATACCTGCTCCCCATGCACACCTGAGACCTTGTAACACTAACAAGTCACATGACACCAGGGAGGGAAAATGACTAATTGGGCCCAATTTGGACATTTTCACTTAGGGGTGTACTCACTTTTGTTGCCAGCGGTTTAGACATTAATGGCTGTGTGTTGAGTTATTTTGAGGGGACAGCAAATTTACACTGTTATACAAGCTGTACACTCACTACTTTACATTGTAGCAAAGTGTCATTTCTTCAGTGTTGTCACATTAAAATATATAGTCAAATATTTACAAAAATGTGAGGGGTGTACTCACTTTTGTGAGATACTGTACATGAAATGTGCATAAAGGATTTTTCATTGTGGAAATAGATTTTTCTGTCTTCAATCCCATCATTTAGCTTTTCTTGTGCTCCAGGTCAGAATTCTGTTAACAAAGCTGAATCATTTTTAGATAATGAAAAAAATCTAAATAGTGAGACACTGGCAGTCATTCTGCTTTCTATATTTTATTAGCAATAAAAGGATACAGATATTCTCCAAAACAGACAGTTACAAAGTTAATTATAAGATTTTGAATACCCTTCGTTGGTGTAGATATGGGTTAATAATGTGGCATATGTAACAAATGCGTCTCCGCTGGTCGTAGTAGTGATGCAGTAAATCTACACTTTGCTGGAGAAGCGTCAATAAACTCAAAATCTTGAGCGGCACAAACAGTCCTGTAGTCCACCATTAATGTCTCGCATTGAAAACGTAACACGCGTGCGCATGTTGTCATCGTTTTTACAGAATCTCGTTTTTGTATGTTTACGCGGAGACGATAACAGCATCGTTTTCAAAAACTTGTACTTTGAAACTTTCAAGTTTGCGTTTTCAGGCCCCGAAACGCCGTTGCCGTGTAAATGAACAGCCAAACCGCATAAAAAGTTTTCCGTTTTTAGTTGAAAATGTTGTCGTGTAAACGGGTCCTTAAAAACAAGAACTGGCCCCAGTAGAAACCAATCAATCTTGGGATTCTGCTTGTAGTTAATTTTTCCACCAACTGGAGAGACAACTGGAGTCATCACAGTGATGACTGGAAAGATGGCAGCATGCAACCATGCCATTGCTATATCCATCATGGTTGAAGTGTGTGGATTAACACATTGGCTGCATTTTTTACTGGAGAAATACTTTTGCTCCATGTGGTTTTTAAGAAATTAAACGTAATCATTAGTGCAGGTTGGGAACACAGAATTTTGATGGTAGAAGCATAGCACCAACAAAGCAAATTGTCTTTCTTTGACTTTTTTTAATGTATGATGCCAGTATGCATAACCAATCAGCATCGAAACCATACAACTGTTTCATTTGGAACTGGAATGTAACCAATATAAAAGTCACAATTCTAGTTTCCTAATGCCAAAAGTTTCTGTCCTTTGCGCACTGAAGAAATGCTTCGAGACTGTTGGTCTGTTTTGATTTATTTCAAATACCTTTTCATTTCTTTGAAGAGTAAACATATGACTTCCACATCTGACCAAGTCTATTTAATCTGCACCTCTTTCACACCCCTGCGGTCATTGGAGCGACTCAAGTAAAGAGGAGAAGTGAATACGACTTGACTGCTTCACCCTGCTGTCTTTATGGCATTAAAGAGGAGGCTGTGAAAGACAGAGGTCTCAGTCTGTAAAGCTCTGTGAAATGAATACAGAGAGAGAATGCAGTGAGCTGGAGCCCTGGAGACGCAGAGAAGAACTGTGCTCTCGATCACAGGATCAGGACAGGAATCTCAGTGTGTTTCATATTAAGCTATGCGACTCCAAAGCCGCAATCAGCTCTCGCTGAAACTAAGACTGGCTCTGAGTTTACCAAGCGATGCAGTAATGAACATGTGGTGTTTAGGTCTTGTGTGGTGATGGTGTTGTTCTGGAAAGAGACATTAGATTGATGTATTGGTCCTTCATGAATATTTATCAAGAGAGAAAGATACAAACTGAGAAAATGGAAGGGCTGCAGATTGACTGAATGTTTGGCAACTGATTAAGGATCTTTCTGTACCCAGTACAGAGGCAGCTGTTTGTGTTTTCTTTTTTGTTGCATTTCAACACAAGATTTATTTCTTGAATAACAATTCTGTCATATTCCCGAGCTATTCATCATATTCCCATTACATGTATATCTCATGTTCTAATTTCTCATTGTTGTTTTTTTTTGAGGGAAATTGTATGATTTATGACGCTGTCTCACTTTTGTCCTTAATTTACCTTTCAAAATATGCATTAACAACAAAGACAGGAACTTCATACTGTTGTACTTCCTCTCCTACAGCATATTACACAATCTGGCAGGACCAAATTCCACATTATTCATCATTAACATGAACAATGGCCAGCCACTTCACACTGAGTACAACCAACATCCTAACTGTAAGATACTGTAGTAGCAGTGACTAAGCTTGCTAATCCCTCTAATCATTCAGTCACTGTCACTAACACAGTCTCAATGTTCCTTTTCTGTCACCAAGACAACCTGCACCATTACAGCAAAACTACAAGAGTAGTTTTGCTCTTTCTCGGCTCTTTCTCCGCCAAGTATTGAATATATTTCATAAACCTATCATCAGTTCTTTTCTCCACAGAATCCCCAACCCAGTAACCTGCAGCTAGAAGGCAATGGCTCTGTGTTGATGGATGACACTTCCAGCCAATCATCAGTCACTGTGGACAGTGAAGAGGAGCGGAGGAGTGCATTAGAGAAAAGCATGTATGTCTAGAGTCTATAGAACATAACCTTAAACATTATTAGACCCCCAGTTGGGAATTTGGAGTTACTTTACAGTGTCTTGCATATATATTCACACACCTTGAACCCTTCCACAATTTGTATTGTTACAACTTTGAAATAAGATGGACTTACAGTAATTGTCATGAACCTATACAAAAAATAAAAACATAAAAGTGATTGCTCATCACCTTAAAAACACCATCCTCGCATGAAGCATGGTGGTGGAAGCCAGAGTTGAGTGTAACACATTACTGTAATCTAATTACTTTTTCTGATAACGCAGTAATGTAACGCATTACATTTTAAATGTATGTAATTTGTTTACAGTTACTGATGTCAATAAAATTGCGTTTCTTGCGTTTCAAATTTATTGTTAAGAAAACAATATTAAGTAAAATAATTTTTTTAAATAAATCACGTTTTGCGTGGCTGCCAGGGGTGTAACCTGGCCTGGGTACTGGGGGCTGTTGGCCCAAAGATTATTTTTTTTTATCCTTGAATAATTCGCACTTGCTTTGTCACTACGTAACTGAACATCAGTAAAAGAAGACGGCGGTGTTGTAATTTTATATCTTTCGTGAACAGAGGCGAGACCAATCAGACAGGGTTTAGAGGAAAATACGTGGAAATACTTGTGTCTTATTGGCTGACAGCTCTCAGTGTGAGGAAAAATGGATATATGCCGATTTTTATTTATTTATTTTTAAACCAGTAAAGGGCTTGAAACTGAAACAGTAACATTCTCTGATGCTGAGCAGGAAACAAGGTGTGTAAATATCTATATGAGTTCCAGTTTACGTGAACATGATATGATCAGAGCATAAGGAAAGACAATGTACTCTGCATGGCACTGTAGCAGCTAAACCCATACAATGATAGCTTACTTGTGCTTCCTATTGGCTAGCGACACCAAACTAGCCTAGTTATAAAAGTTTTATATTTTATCGGTCTGGTATTCCTACAAACATTGACAACACCTGAGGCAAGTTCTATGATAAATCCAACTTTTTCTGATTATATCATACATTTATGTGCGCTATAATTACTGAAAGAACTACGAGTTTCACTTTGTAGTGTATTTTGTAAGTTTGAAAGTAACTTGAAAGTAAAGTAATTAGTATTATGATTACTTTTTACATGCAGTAATAAGTAATGTAATCAGATTACAGTTTTAAAGTAGTAATTAGCAATCTGTAGTGGATTACTTTTTTTGAGTAACTTACCTGACAGTGGTGGTAGCATCATATTGTAGAAAGAGGACAAAAGGGATGGACCCAAAAATACAGGGCATTCCTAGAAGAAAACTGTGAGGCTTGAGAATGGGATGGAGCTTCACCTTCTAAGAAGACACCAAGCATAAGCATACTGAAAAAGCTACAGTGAAGTGGTTCAAAACCAAGAACCTGAATGTTGTAGAATGGCCTAGTCAAAGCCTAGACCTCAATCCAATTGTCAAAACTATGAGGATGCAGGTGTGCAAGGATGATAGAGACATATAGCAGATGACTTGCAGCTGTAATTGCAGACAAAGATGACTCTACCAAGGATTGACCCAGGGGCTGAATACATATGCAACCAAAGGCCTGTTTTTCTGTTTAATTAACTTTTTATTTATTTATTTTTTTTAAAATAATTTTATTTTATTTTATATTTTTTAACTTAATTTCTATTCCATTTTGTAACACTGAAAAATGTGGAAATGTTATTGGGGTGAATAATTATGCAAGGGACTGTGCATTCAGGGAAGCATCTGCATCTTTTGAGGAGGAATATGATGTATGTTGTTAAAAGTTTTGGCATTAAATTATGTTAAAAACAAAAGATTGTAACACAAGAGGAGAAAATGAAAAACCAAACAGAAACCCACACACCAGGACTAACTGAACGTATATTTAGGGAAACATGATATGGACCAAAATACCAGATTGCAATTATATTGCTACATATTGCAAATGCATATCTGCTTAAAATAAGCTCACGCGCTTGTAATGTGTCAGAGTTAAAGATCAGTCAACATTTATTTTACTATTTTTTTTTAATCTTGTGAATTATAAGATTAAAAACATAAAAACACAGAAAACTTCATTAGCCAGAATGCTCCCTGAACATAACTGTGCATAAATGCGCAGCACTATCTACAAATTTTAAAACATTAAATATGTTCTTAAATTAAACAAGCGAGAATCAACACGTTTTTATTATCCAAGTGACACAGTCACCGTCAAAGATCATATTGCTCTGAACTTCTCCGTCTCAGTGTCATCAGTTACATCAACAACTGATCAATGAAGTCAGCATAGTAGCAGAACAAAACACAAAGTCGTACCACAATTAAAGAAATAAAATATTCTCTGTATTATGGCGTATATGGTATCTAAATAAAACATAAAAAGGAAATCATAAATATTGTGATCCCTAAAAAGATAGTAATGGTGCCACCCAGAATTAGAACATGACATCAATTCTACATTACTGTTAAGCTAAGGGGAAGATGTTTAACTCTGTACATATGAAGTAATAAACATGTAACCCAAGTATCCTATCACCGTATTATTATCACATGATGTTTCAATCTGTCTGTAGCTTCTTTAAACTCTTAGTTGGTTTGAAATTATTTTTTTTTACAAATCAAATGCCTTAATTCACATTACACTGTAAAGCTGTTTTTTTTTTTTTTTTTAAAAACCCAGCAGAATCTATTTATAAGTTGTCAACATGGCATACAGGATTGTTATACATTTGATATAAAGTACAATAGGTATAGACTAGGTCAATCACAAGTGACAGGATTGTGTACAACAGTTTGTCTTGTGTTAGCTGATGTCACAATGTAACACACAGAGACACATCAATGAGGCCAACATCCCAACATCCAACATCCCAAAGCAATTCCATAGCAATTTTCCCAGGTTTCCTCCTCCAGTCCAAAGACATGCATTGTAGGCTGATTGGTGTTTCCAAATTGTCTGTAGTGCGTGAATGTGTAAGCGATTGTGCCCTGTGATGGGTTGGCACCCTGTCCAGGGTGTCTCCCACCTTGTGCCTCAAGTTCCCTGGGATAGGCTCCAACCTCCCCCGTGACCGTGTGTAAGATAAGCGGTATGGAAAATGGACGGATGGATGGATGGATGGATGTTATAGCAGCTGTAAACAGTTCCCAAACCAGCATTACTTTTTTTCTTTTAAGCTTGTCACGTTACCAAGAAGCTTCAAATCAATCATTATATATTTTTCTAATCTGTTTCTGTGCAATGCATGCCATACAAGTCCTTGTTTCTATGAAAACAACAACAAGCTCATTTTACCAGAGGCCCAAAAAATGGAATTCCACTTATTTTGGGGGAGCCCGTGTTCAGCACACAGTTGTGATTAATGGCTCATATGAAAGTAGACACTCAGGGCTTTAAGAATTAGGAGTTTTTCCAGAAGTATTTCTTTTCTTTTTTTTTTTTTACCTAGCCTACTAGGTTTAAATGCTATATTTTTTCCCATCACCCTGTTCACCAGCAGCTAAACACAGTCAGGATACTCTACATACAGAAACCCAACAGTGTCCTGAATAATCTTATAACAAACTTCCGACAAACTTATGCCAGTGTACTGCTAGAAAGGGTTAATAAAAACATATGCTTTGAATTACAGATGGAACTACTGCCAGAGCTACTGTAATAGAAAATGACCAGTCAAATTTGAGAATTTAACAGTGCTGTGGTGTAATTTGTAGTATTATTCTCATCCCCCTTGATTTAGTTCACATTCAGCCTCTTGCATATGTTGAAATTTGGTTTGAAAATTTCCAAATTTGTTTTTAACTTTGTTTAACCCTTAACTATGTTTAAGCTTTCCTCATACATTAGTCGCACTGTGTGTGGCATGCTTAACTGATATTAAGTGATGCTGAATCAATACTTGGTGAAACATACTGGTGGCAGAATTGTTTTCAGATCCAGCAAACGAAGACACTTCTCATCTTTCTCCCTTTCTTTTCTCTGCAGGTATGTCCTTGAAGAGTTGATTGAGACTGAGAAACTATATGTAGCTGACCTAGGACTCATAGTAGACGTGAGTGACAGCATTCCAAATCCTACAGGAAAAAAGTGCAAAAAAAATAATTATAGCGCATGCCGTCCCCAATGTCTTTTCCCCGAAATTATGTATGTCACATGAGTTAGCTTTTAAGCAAAGGGGCAAAGACGAGTAGCTCTGGCAGGGGCCAGGGCTAATTGCTAACAGAAGCTGGGAATGAAGGAACCATTGTATTACACGATTTTAAATCATGTTCTTGATGTACTTTTAAAATTATACCATTTTCACAGGTCTTGAAACACTGTTGGATATATAACAAGCCAAAATCTTAATATGCTGTATTATGGCACATGCTTATATTAATTATCCTGTATCCTGTAAGCATACCGAACAGCCTTACACTCATTTGTGTTTCACAATAGCATTAAATGTATTTTTGAAAACAATTAGTAGTGCACCAGGAGGGGTTCTGGTACAGTATTCCGTTCTCATACACTATTTGAAGTTCCTTTTTTCTAA
Organism: Ictalurus furcatus; assembly: GCF_023375685.1. Classification (NCBI taxonomy): domain Eukaryota; kingdom Metazoa; phylum Chordata; class Actinopteri; order Siluriformes; family Ictaluridae; genus Ictalurus; species Ictalurus furcatus. The sequence continues at coordinate 20,873,955 of NC_071269.1, forward strand.
ATATTTGCTTAAGGATGACAGGAGTCAGCTGAACACTGTTTATAATGTGCTGCCATTCAATATTTGCCATTGTTAAGGTTAAGAGCACTGAAAATTCAAAACCATGTTTGGCCTCTCTATGGTCCCTATTCGAGAGCTGGTGAATTAAAAGTTATGCCACTCTTGAAACAGAGGAAAATGAGTGTGTTTTCAGAGGTGGGTTGCGCACCTCTTTAATTCAATTTTCTGGGCTCACCATTCAGATTATGCAAATGATCAATCAGTGGCACTGAAATTGCATAAGAAAACTGAGCTTAAGTTCAAGTCTAGTATTGTGTGTAACTAAGACAAACCTCTGTTTTACTCAAACTCCACCCTGTGTGCTTAAGTCTGTAGTAATGTTATGTCTGAGGTTTAGATACCGTTGTGCACAACTTCGGTATTAAATCATCACTACGTGCACTTAACTCAACTCTGAATACGGCCCTATGTGTTTAACTTCATAAATATAGTATAGTGTGACTATTGTGTATTTGCATTAAGCATAATATCACTCAATATTTAACATTCACTGAATATGTACTGCGTGTATATTTATGTACAATGTATATGGACATGTGTGTTTTGTATAACCAGTGTAGGGCGTGTCTGTGTAATCTCTTACAGGGCTACATGGCCACTATAAACACTAAAGGCGTACCAGAAGACATGAAGGGTAAAGATAAAATAGTGTTTGGCAACATACACCAGATCTACGACTGGCATAAAGAGTGAGTATTGTTGCCTGGTTGTGTGTTTTGTAAGTGCTTCTTTTTGTCCTGTGCCTACATGCACTTTACTATTAATGATTTCCAGCAAACATTTTCCCAATATTATCTGATCACCGTAATGGTTTCCACTCATGGAAATGGTTTCCACTCAATGGAGTCCACTCATTTTTGAGTGGTAACAGGTCCAGGATGTGTCCTGTATAGAATTACATTATTTGTATTGTTGCATATGGAATTGTTGCCAGTTCTACCTTAATAACCACAAATGCACTATAGCAGCATTTTCTCGTTGGTAGACATGCAAATATAGGGTCCATTATCTCAAATCAATCTTCATTAAACCACTGAATATTACCACAAGATCGCTACCACAAAACACTTTAAACTCAATTCAAACCATCTAGGATCAAAATATCAAAATATTGTATCATTATTAATCATCACAAACCATTACAAGACCAACAGGAGTCAACAGAAACCTCCAATATTCGGTTCTCCCTTCAGTCTCCTCTTCAGGAGGTGAAATGCTGCTCAGTTGGGTTAAGGTCTGGTGATTGTCTTGGTCAGTTTAAAACCTATACTTTTTGCTCCTGAGAAAGTTCTTTGGTGAATTGGCAGCGTGTTTTGGATCATTGTCTTGCAGCATGATAAAGTTCCTCCTGATTAATATGGATACATTTCTCTATAAATTGGCAGACAAAATGTTCCTGTAAAACTTATGAAATTCATTCTGCTTCTACCATCATGAGTTCCATCATAAATAAAGATTAGTGAGTCTGTTCCAGAAGCAGTCCTGCCAGCCCAAGCCATGACACTACCTCCACCATATCTCACAGATGAGCCTGTGTGTTTTGGATCATGAGCAGATCTTTTCTTTCTCCACACTTTGGCCTTTCCATTACTTTGGTAGAGGTTAATCTTGGTTCCAGAACTTTTGTGGCTCATCTCAGTATTTCTTTTGAATTCCAATCTGGCTTTCTGATTCTTACTGCTGATGAGTGTTTTGCATCTTGTGGTATATTTCTGCTCTCAAAGTCTTGGTGGATTGTGATACCTTCACCCCTGCCCTGTGGAGGTTGTTGGTGATGTCACTGGCTGTTGTTTTTGGGTATTTCATCACAGCTCTTACAATGTTTGTCATCAGTTGTTGTTGTTTTCCTTGGCCGACCCATTCGGTGTCTGTTGCTCAGTACACCAGTGGTTTCTTTCTTTTCCAGGACATTCCAAATTGTTGTTTTGACCAATACTTGTGGAATGCCTCTGTAACCCACCTGGTACTTTAACGGAAAACAGACATAAACTGTCACTATAAACACAACGGGAGCTCACCTGGAATCCCAGAGAGTAGATGTTGACTTTTTAGCTACAAATTCCCTTACTGTCACAAATATCAATACATTTAATTATTTTATGTCTACACTTAATTATTATGGTTCTTTTAGCACCAGCGTGCCTCCAATCGATACAACTTATACAATAATATAATAGGATGTATACTAAATGTTGCATTGATAAAATAAAAAATAAAAAATAATCCACCTTAGTCAATAAAATGTAGTCAATAGTCAATTTTCTTAACCAAAATGATTAAAGTATTTATTTGGCACCAGACTGAATTATGTGAAAGTTAAAAAAACAAAACAAAAACAAAACGTATTACTACTAGTAATAAGAAAACAAAATAAATAAATTACAAAAATCTAGAAAATATGGTAAATCACAACCCAAATTAAGTAAACTCAAATAAACTATGGTAAAATTACTCCCTTAAGACGTAAATGTCATTCAAAACAAAATATAAATCAGTAATTTGTAAACATTTTCAGTTAAACAATAATAAACAAATCAATCAACATACCAAACAATCAAAAATTCACTCAATTGATTCCAAATTCACATAAATGACTCAATTGACTCGCTCGAATGAATCACTTTAGCAACAAATCGTAAAAAATACGAATCAGTGAATCACGAATCATCTAACAAGTGAATTTACAGTTGCACTTGTTTCAACATAAACCCCTTTCATCAACCATGAACAAGCTTTACTAATAAACAACTATTAACACCCATAATAGCCCTTCATATATCTTTAGAAACCCAAATAGAACCCATTTCATCAAATAATTTACTCAGTTCTGAGATCTCATTACTGTTATGGGTTAGGGTTAGGGTTAGTATGAGTGCTGGTATGAGCACAGGACACTTTTTATGATTATAGCAATAGTTCTTACATATATATCTACAGTATCCAGTATACATTATCCACATTCTTCCAGAATTGATGCTAAAGATATATATCTACAGTATCCAGTATACATTATCCACATTCTTCCAGAATTGATACTAAAGATAGCTGAGCCTCAGTGGAGTTATGAAGTTAATATCCCTTCCTGTCATTTAGTTTAGCGTTTGCTCTGCAATTGCTCGGTTTGTATAGATGTAAGTATCAGTGCACATCTGACTGATCCTCTCTGTCCCTTCTCTCTTTTGAGCAGTTATTTCATGGGTGAGCTGGAGAAATGTGTGGAAGAGCCTGAGAGACTGGCACAGCTCTTCATCAAACATGTAAGTCTGCCAGGCTGTCAGTCAATCCAGTTAAACCTGCGTCTGTCTCTCACCACCTGTCTCTTTCTTTCATTCCGTGTATCTTCCTACCTTCCTTCCATGTCTGTTTCAGTCTCAGTGTTTTTCTTCCTCCTCTTGTTCCATCCGTGTCTGGTGTGTGTGTGTGTGTGTGTGTGTGTGTGTATGTGTGTGTGTATCTTTCTGCTTGGTTCTTTGTTCATTTTTCTCATTTTTCCTTTCAGTTTCTTTTGCTTTATCTATCTGCCTGCAGCTGTATGTCAAATTGAATACTTATTTAGACTACTATTCTAGACTCCCTTCGAGTGTACAGACTCAGAAGATAATGGACTATATTTGGAAAAGTGATAGACAATTTTTTGCATTAACCTGTCCACTCAGAGATGATTGTAGAGACTGTGAGAGCCCCAGGCAAACCCCCCCCCCCCCACCCCCATAACCCCCCCCCCCTTTTTTTATTTTCCTGTTGAATATTCATAGAAATCAGATTACCATTTTGCCACAAACTACTTACTAATTTCATAACTGCTTACTTGTGGAAAATGAACATGAAATGAGATAAATGTACATTTTTAAGCTTTACATTAATCCTTATTTCATTCATTATCTTCACCACCCACCACTGCCCTGCCTCCACTTTTCCTCCACGCGCTGTTTCATCTTTTCTCTTTGACTACTGTTGCACCAGTCAGGGGCAGGGTAATGAGATGGGGCCCAGTGTAGGTGGTTTCCTAAGATGCTATAGATTAACCATGTGGGTTGTTTTTTTTTTTTTTTTTACAGCACATGTTAACATTTCTGTGATCAGCCTTCAGAAGTGCTTTAGTGCTCAATGCAATTTGCTCTTTTGCCTGTTCTCTAGCAATAAAAATAAGAGGGAGGGGCTTGTAGGAGAATTTGTAACAATTTAGTCTATTCACATTTCATGTACAGATTTACTTCCCTGTTGTAGAATGTAGGTATTAGATATGTAAAGAAAAAAAACAACAACACAATTTCCTATAACACAGCATGTTGAAAATAATCAACAAGAAGTTGGTGTGATTCATCAGAGTTACTGTTCCACACCAAAGTTGTATTTTTCCTATAAAAACACATTTTATTCCTTTTATACCACAGCAATTGACCCAAGATGACATTTTTGTTATTAATTAAAGAATGCCACATCATACATTTGAATCATTTATAGTTACATGTAATGTTGTGGAATGCCCACAAAACAAGTTAGTTCCTGTTATCTCTTATTTTATACCAAGTATCTTTCTCTCTTGAAGTTATAAAGACAAAAAAAAGCAGCTTATGTTAACCAGAAACCCCAAAGCCTTGAACATGAACATTTTCCCGTGTCAAAAAAACAAAACGTAGTATTTTTGGTTTTGGTTTTAAAAAGTGCTGACACTAAAGACTCCTTTCAACAGTGCTTAATAAATGTGTCAATTAAAATGTGTAATGTCTACCATACAAGTCCTTGAGTAAACTGTTACTATAGAAACAATATGTATTAGAAGAAGAGCATTAATATAAACCTTGCAGCTGGCGATACTGTCAGAGTTGTGCTGTTATAGAAAATACATTAACACCTTCTGGCCAATCGGAATCGAGCCTCAACAGTGCTGTTTTTATGATAATGATAATGAGTCTTTATCGGTCACACATACATTAGAGCACAGTGAAATTCTTTTCTTTGCATACCCCAGCCTGTCAGGAAGCTGGGGTCAGAGCACAGGGTCAGCCATGATACAGCGCTCCTGGAACAGAGAGTGTTAAGGGCCTTGCTCAAGGGCCCAACAGTGGCAGCTCAGCAGTGCTGGGGCTTGAACCGCCGACCTTCCGATCAGTAACCCAGAGCCTTAACCACTAAGCCACCACTGCCAAGACCTACTATAAGTAGTATTAAATCACAGTATGCAATTTAAGACATGGCTTGTTTCTGTCTCTCTGCATCTCTCCCTCACGGAAGGTCTCTGTGAGTGCCCGTCTTCTCTGAGTAGTGGTGCCATGCTTCCTTTCTGTGTTTGGGTAAATGAGTAAACAGAGATGAGAAAACACACACCGGCTGTGTTTATCCTCCTCACTGCACTCTATTTCTGTCCCTCACATAGCCTCCGTTGCTGATACTCTGTATGTGTGTGTGTGTGTGTGTGTGTGTGTATGTGTGTGAGAGTGAGTGAGTGCATGATCCTACTGGCTCTCCTCCATGAAAGCTCATGGGGTCAGGAAGCCAGAGGGAAAAAACAGGCGAACAAACGTAGCCAGGAACAAGAGGTGGAATAACAAACACGTTCTTTGATAGCATAGCTTCACGCTCCATGCTCGCCTATTTCTGGCAGAATGTGCTCAACGTACAATCAGCTCTTAGAGAAAAGAAAGTGCAGTGTTCTCTGGACCGGCCGCTGCTTTGGGGCAGGTCCAGATGTTTTCAGGCAGGAACCTGGTAAATTCATCTATGCTCATGTTAATTTGCTCGTGCACTTTCTTGATTACGGGTGTGTGCTGCGATTGAAGTTTTGGGTGGTTTAATTAAAGTCTTTTACTCAAACATGAATGGACTTCGGAGTTACAAGTTGGCAGTCAGTTTATTTCTTCGCTGCCCTCTTTGCTTTTTAATAAGACAGAGGCCTTTGGAGATTGAACTTAAAAGAGGCAGATGGAAATAAAGACGGAAACTCGTAACGAAAATCTTAAAGTGGCATCAAGAAAGGCCAACAAGCAGACGACCTCATGCAACTGCAATGAAAAACAGAGGCTTGTGTTCTCTGCTTGCCTCTTTTCCCTTGCTTTCTCAGCTTTGCTCTTTATCTCTAGGCTTCTCTGTTTTACTCATCAATGATGAAGGTCCAGATGTGTGAGTCCTTGCTTATGTAAACTGATAGTATGGCTCTAAACTGCTTTATCTGAAATAATAAACTCTTTCACTGGAACGTTTAAGAGTTTATCGTGAAGTCAGCTTCTATTTTGATCTACTCTGCACTGGTAGAGCTGTCTCCAAGCAACTCTGTGTATGTATGTGTGTGTGTGTGTGTGTGTGTGTGTGTGTGTGTGTGTGTGGATATCCAGGTGTTGGCTCCCAGTACCTGGCTGTAGTTGTATGCTTGACTCTAGTTACATTCTGGATAACGTTGCTGAATTATACATGACCTCATCCTTATACAACTCCATTATCTCTCTCTCTCTCCTTCTCTCTTGGCATGAGTTTTTTTTTCTCATATCTCCCTCCTCTCTCTCCATTTTCAGTTTTTTTTTTGCTTTCTTTTTCGTTGCCCTTTGTTGAGGGCCGATCTAAAGTGATGAGTTCTATGCAGAGGAGTTTAAAGGAAGGGCGGGGGATGTGTTAGCCCACGGCACCTATTTGTAAAATGATTTCCAACTGAAGCAATGAAAATGTTTTAGTTCAAAGAGCACTTTTAAAAAGGCCATTACTGAAGACAATCGATGGACCCGATTCTCCGGAAATTCTTGAGACTGCTTTTGTTCTGAATAAAATGGGATGCGATGAGAGGAATGAGAGTAAAGCCTACTTCAGCATGAACTTCAAACTTGGCTGCAGCAACAGGCAAGTTAATCTATAAATGTAGATCAAGTATGACACATATTACGTGTTGTATTAGTGAGTTTGTAATAAAAAAAAAAGTAGGTTAATAAAACAGTCAAAAGTAGTGCTGAGGAAAGTAAACTCTCTGATGTGCTCTCACTGAAACTGGACGGTTGAGTTTGGATGAGCGGGTGCTTAGGAGATAGGAGTGGAGCCTGATGTGAGCTGCTGTTGTAGCACATCTGCCTCAAGGTTTGACATGTTATGCATTCTTAGATGCTTTTCTGCTCACCATAGTTGTAAATAGTGATTATTTGAGTTACTGCAATATTCCTGTCATACTGTTCTTCTCCTTTTTTTCTTTTCTTTTCTTTTTAAAAATTTCCTTACATTTGGTGCTTCCTCTGAGACTAAGTGTTAACTGGCTTCCCACTCAGCGTGGCGCAAAGTCCCTTTCCAGAACCTTCACTCTAACTGTCCCTCAGAGGTGGAATGAACTTCCAATCTCAATCCAGACTGCAGAATCTCTCACCATCTTCAAAAAACAGCTAAAGACCCACCTCTTCCGTGAACACCTAACCGACTCATAAAAAAAACAAAACAAAACAAACAAAAACAAACAAACAAACAAACAAAAAAAACCCTTAAATATATTTGCACTTTCCACCTCTACTCTGTGCACTTTGCTTCTTCTGGAACTCAATTAATGGATCTTGTATGGTAGCACTACTTGTATTGTTCTCTGCTAGATATATCGCTTTGCTTGTACTTTTCTCATTTGTTAGACGCTTTGGATAAAAGCGTCTGCTAAGTGAATAAATGTAAATGTAACTGGCCGTTTTCACATACATGAACTTACAGATGCACACTATAGGATGGTGTCACTCTGACTGACAGGGGAGAAATAGTACGCCATTCCCACCAAGAGAGAATGGCCAACTTTGCTCCCTTGACTCCTGGCCATGGCATTGTATGTATAACCGTGTCATTTTCGGGATTTGACTCGCAAGTGCTCAATCTCCTTTACCTTCTTTTCTCAACAGTTTTCTCAAACTAAATCAGGTCAAACTGCTTAACGCACACACAGTCAGTACGTTTACATGGACAACAATAATCCTATATTAACCCGATTAAGACAATACTCTGATTAAGAAACTAGCATGTAACCAGCAATTTTTAATTACCTTAATCCGATTAAAGTCATACTCGAAGTAAACACAAATGGAATTAAGACGTGTGGAGTATTCCTGTTTTAGTTGCATTATCGAAGTGCATTACAGACATGTACACACCCTATTCACACTATTAACATCGTTTGGGAGTTTTCACCGCATTTTGCGACAGGACACGTACACACACGGCAGTGCTCAACCATTTGACGGCAAACAAGAGAGCACCGAAAACGCATACTTACCTACTATATAGTAGGCGAAATACATGTATCTGAGCTATTATATAGTAGGTAAGTACACGGTTTCAGATGCAGCCCGCGGCTTCAAGCAGTCGTCTATTAGCACGTATAGCATGACAAATAATTAACTGCACTTGAAGCATTCGTTAAATGAAAAATAAAAACACCCAAAACTGTCTACGGTACCATAACGAAGACGAACTGTGTGTTGATACGTGAAATTCTGGAGGGAACGTGGGACGGCATGGCGCGGTGACGTAATGACGTGTGCCGTTAATCGAAACTCTGCACTATAACATGTAAAACGAGTACAAGAAAGGAGTATTCTAAAAGCGACTCATGTAAACACCTAATCACCATATTGTCTTATTCAGAATAAGGTCAATAATTAGATTACTGCTGTCCATGTAAACGTAGTCAGTGTTCAAACTTCGCTTTATGGTTGTTTTTTTAGCAAGAATATGTTTTTTTTTTTTTTTTTTGGTTTAGTTAAAATTGTTAAAACTATTTAAAAGTGTATTTGGTTTAAAGCTCAGTAAAGCGCCATATGTCTTTAGCTACAAAGATGTTGTGATGTTTATGAATTTGAATTGCCAGCTGGTGATGTCACCAAGGGGTTTACAGCTGACCTATCAGAATCTAATCTAATACTCAAACTACAGCAGTATCCCAATACTGATAGCAATAGCGAAACTCTGAAAATTCTTCTTTGTTTATTTTATTTAGCAAACGTAATTTTGCAATTTCTACAGTTATAATTTGCAAACATGGATATTAAGAATTATAGATGAAATCAGTCATGGAAGAAGGTTCTCTCTTTGGGTAAAAAAAACAACCCCAAAACAACAAAGGATTGTTTGGCTACACAAGAGTTTTAAAAGTCAACTGAAAATGCATTTAATTATTCATCGAATCAGGTTTGTGTTATTGCTGTAGCATTGAATAAACTTGTTTGTTTTTATTTGAGGTGTGAAATAACTCCAAATGCCCCTTATTTTCCCCTCAGCCATATCACTTACATTGTACATTCACTCCTTGAACCTTCATTTCTCTAGCCTGCCTGTTTGTATTGTGTGTGTGAGTGTGTGTATAAAACAGACAGTCAAGGCAAGTGAGCTGGCCGGAAGGAAAAGTCTTTCCTATTCTTCAGATCCAATCAGTATCAACATTTTTTTTTTTTTTTTAAATATTAGGATTGATTTTTAAACGGAAATGCCTGGATAGAAAGTATTGATACTTGAGCATTGATCCGTCCATCCTTAACTCCTACACTCAGCACAACTGCACCTTGTACAGAGGCACTGCTCTTCTTCATTCTTTCTTTTCTTTTCTCTGTCTTTTTCTTTCAGCAACTTGTGTTTCTTCCTCTTTGTCTCTCTCATTCACTCTCATCTCATCACATCTTTCGATATCCACTAGACAGAATCAGATTCAAACAAATTCAAACGATCAGAAAATGACTGCAGTGCTGAGGTTTGCATGAAATCTCTCTCTCTCTCTCTCTCTCTCTCTCTCTCGCTCAGTCTAATGCATTTGCCTCACTCCATCACACATTTACATCACCCTTCTACAACAGGTGCATTTTTACTGAGATAGACACTTTAATACTCATTGCACTACTTGTCTTTTACTGCTTTAATGGCCTGCTGAGTCTCTACTGAACTTAACTCTGATCCATTTGGCCATTTTGCTGATTCATCATGCAATTATTTCCTGATCTCTCAGAATATACGGCACTTACCAGAGAATGAAAGAGCTTTGCGCTACCTGGGACATATACCAACTCATTATTTCACTTCTAATTTCTTATTCCAATATTTGCAGGAAAGGCGTCTTCACATGTATGTGGTATACTGCCAGAACAAACCCAAGTCGGAGCACATAGTGTCAGAATACATCGACACCTATTTTGAAGTAAGTATGACTTTTTGTTTCTTCTTCTTCAAAACCCACACACCTATTTTGCAGCTTTGTGTGAGGTACATGAGCAGATTTATCTCTGCAATCATCATAAGTATCCTCTAATTCTTAATACACTCTTCTATGTGACTCATGCTCACCAGATGGACTTGATGATATGATGATAAAATGTATTGTGATAAATGATGTCACAGTATGCTTTTTGAGATATTGTGGATATCATGTTATTGATATTGTGGACATCTTTTAATTAAAAAAAAATATTTTGAAACAAATAAGAAAATACCACAATGTACACTGACCTTATGGATGGCATGCACCCAAAAACATGCTTCTGGGCTGTGTACACAACAACGGCTGAATGCTAGTGGAAGAGAGGAAGCTATCTGATTTGATAGACACGACAGGCAGGCGACTCATGTGCGTTGTCTTGATTGGCTGGATATTGATGGTCCTCATCATTTCTTCTCAATATTGTTCTAATATTTGACAATGAGTTCTGGAGGTGTTTCTGAGCCCATGCAGTCATTTCCATTACAGAATCATGCCTGTTTTTAACGCCGTGCCGCCTGAAGGCCCGGTGATCACGGGCATGCAATATTGATTTTCACCCTTGTCCCTTGAGCAGAGAGATTTCTCCAGATTCTCTGAATCTTTTGATCATATTATATACTGTAGATGATGAGATATTCATAGTCTTTGCAATTTTACATTGAGGAACATTATTCTGAAATTGTTCCTCAAATTGTAGACACAGTTTTTCACAGATTAGTGATCCTCTGCCCATCTTTACTTCCGAAAGACTCTGCCTCTTTATTATATCTGCCTCTTTTTATACCCAATCATCTTACTGACCTGTTGCCAATTAACCTCCAGCCGTTTCTTTTTAGTAACACTTACCTTTCCAGCCTTTTGTTGTCCACGTCCCAACATTTTTGAGACGTGTTGCGGCCATAAAATTAAAAATTACCTTATTTTTTTTTCTTAAAATGGTACATTTGCTCAGTTTAAACATTTGATATGTTTCCATCTTCCACTATGAATAACAAATGGGTTTATGAGATTTGCAAATCATTGCATTCTGTTTTTATTTATATTTTACACAGCGTCCAAAATTTCTTGGAATTGCAATTGTACACACACTCTAACCTAAGCTGGAATCCTGCTGGCTACATTTTTCCGAATTCAAATCGCCACAAACCCTGACTAGGCAGTTACTATGAATGATTGATTATGATGGAAATGCCTGACTGTAAAAGCATAGCTGAAAGCATTCATGTTCACGTTAATAAATGTGTTCATCTCTCACCCACATGAAAACAAAAAACCTACAGCTGGCATGACTTTTTTTATTAGCAGGATTTCGAGTGGCCGATCCACACCTTTGGTCTTATCCAGATACTCTGTGAACCTTTCTGGCAAGCTTTCTAAAAAAATAAATAAATAAAATAAAAAATGATGTGCATTTTATTAGAATGTGTATCTTATCTGTTCATTCAGAACAATGTATTCATGTTTTATTGACAGTTGTCACATAGGACCTTGCACCAAATATTACAATCCAGTCTAAAACCACCCAATCTTTCATTTTATTTGTGCATAGGAGCTTAAACAGCAGCTTGGTCACAGGTTACAGTTGAACGATCTCCTTATCAAACCTGTGCAGAGAATCATGAAATACCAGCTGCTATTGAAGGTGAGAGAGAATTCTGTAAACACAAACACCTTACGGATGCACACACATACGCACACACACATTGATGCAGACACACAACCAAACAACCATGACCTTTTTGAAACGAATGTTTTTAATTAGCTTAGTTAAACACTGAACAGATCATTAACTGATAAATAGTGCTCAGACGTTATCCACTGTAAACATCTTTCATAAAAGTGGAGAGAACATGATTAATTGAGGCTGTCAGTGCACTCTTTGTGTTTAATGCTTTCCTGGTGTGCTTTCCAGTAGTGGCCTGTAAGACCAACCGAAATCGGACAGCAAGACCTAAAACGCCACAGTAAAATGTAGAAACGCAACAGCATAATAGGAAACACTTCTATATTAACTCACAATGGAACGGTCCTTACTGAACATCACATTCGTGTTGCTGAATGGCTACCCAAGAGCACAAACCGTTGTTTGTTCAATCAGTTGTAGAAATAGTTTTACATACATTTATACCAGAACCGTACACGCTGCCAAGTCGATGTCACTGGTGCACTATGAAAAGTCCACCAAATTAATAATACTCTACTCAGTGGTGGTTCTGTGGGGGGCCATTATTATTTATAGATGAGGAAGAGATGGGCTAACATACTGTATATATTGGGGGGAATATAGCTTACAAAGATGTACAAATCATAATAATAAAAAAAAAGAAACATAAAAGTTCATTTTTCAAGATCATCAAGATTGTTCATTTCCCAGAAAACACTACCCTCAAATGAAGCACGGTGGCGGTATCCTCGTTCATGTTGTAGAAACTGAGTAAGTTCTGATTGGATGATTGCATTAGTATTCATCCCTGTTGTTCTGAAACCCCTAAAGTTCCAGATTGTAGCCCCAGGAGGTATGGTGCACGTGATAAACTGGGAATGATTCTACATATAAGGTAGATCCACTGAGAACCCAGTGTGTTTATTATTAGCAGATGTGTGAAAAAATAGCTTTTTCAGATATGGACACATGGCCAAAATGATGACGCGTATCGCTAGGATTTCTGATTCAGATACAGAGTGTACTTTTGTGTCTTTCTGAGCAGGATTTCCTGAAGTATTACACCAAGGCTGGAATGGACACAGAGGATTTGGAGGTATGAAACTGTATCTGTAATGTTCCAGTGGTTTATATTTAAATTAGCAAAAGATGGTGTGGTGTAATATTCATCAGGTGCCAAGCAGAGCTGCATCACAGAACTGTGTGAACTCTTTCTACTGTGGCGTCAACACTTATGCATAAATCTCACAGAAATCGAATAATTCGTACTCAATATGCTTGCTAATATTCACACAGGTTTTCACACAGTTTAAAAGTCTCTCTAGGTCTCTCTCTCTCTCTCTCTCTCTCTATCTCTCTCTCACTCACTCACTCACTGTCTCCGCAACAGAAAGCAGTGGAGGTGATGTGCTTTGTTCCTAAGCGCTGTAATGACATGATGAACGTAGGACGGCTGCAGGGCTTTGAGGTACGGCGCCAGACGCGAGCTGCAGTTTAGAACTGTCTCAACAAAGAAAGAAATAGTGGAGAGGTCTGAGCTGTCCTGGCTCCTAAATCGACTTTCTCTTTACAGGGGAAAATCACAGCACAAGGAAAGCTGCTTCAACAAGACACTTTTACTGTCACAGAACAGGACAGTAGCTTCCTGTCCAGGCCTAAGGAGAGGCGAGTCTTCTTGTTCGAGCAGATCGTCATTTTTAGTGAGCCGATTGATCGGAAGAAAGGATTCTCAATTCCTGGATACATATTTAAGAACAGCATCAAGGTGGGCCTTCTCGTTCCTTCTCTTGCGTGTTTCAGAATTATACCTTGACCTAATGGTTCAGATCTTCAGATCTAATGATTCAGATCTAATGACTCAGATTTGCTGAGTTCATTAGACTGGTTTTGTAACATTATCCATCCTATCAGTAGCTGCAATCTAATCTGCAGTATTATTAGTGCCTCATGACCGTTGTTAAAAATGGTCTGTTTAACTCAGTGACCATTCTTTCTGTATTGCCGCTCCTCTGCGAAAATGACCGCTTCCATAAAGATTAAATTACATTTGCTCGGGTTATATTAATGCCTTATATGAAAGTCTGCGAAACACATTTTTCTTATTAGCATAATATGAACAAAAGGCCATATGGCTTTAGAATGCTGTACGGAATTATTTGCAATATCACTTGTGAAACCACAGACTTTCTCTTTCCATGGAAGTTAAAAGCCTGAATGCTATGATTTTATAAAAACCTAAGTACCCTTGAGTTTATGAAAATGATCTGGCCTGTCAGAATTATTACATTTCCTACTCATAATGATTTGAGCTGATTGTAATTGGCTGTTTTCATATGATTCCACAATCATACATTTATAACCCTTATAATCATACACTGATAATGTCATGGTCAAGAGTATAACAGCTACCATGAGGATACACTGTAACAGTATCATAATCAGTTTTCATAAAGAGCCGTTGCTATTACACTCCCAATCATTTTGGTCTGGTGTCCATCTCAGATGAGTTGTCTGGGTGTGGAGGCGTGTGTAGACGGTGACCCGACCCGCTTTGCGCTGACGTCCCGTGGTGCTGACGGCAACACTGTGCGATTCGTTCTGCAATCTTCCTTGGTGGACATCAGCAGGTCCTGGGTGAGCGACGTGAACCAGATCCTGGAGACACAACGCAATTTCCTCAACGGTGAGCCATCATCACCTCCACCATCTTTAGAGTCTTTAGAAGCAACAGAGCTCAAAACACGTCTTGAGGATTGGATTAAAGAGTGGGATTTGACTTATGAAACAATTTAGAAAGAACACACACACACAGGATCAGGATTAAAAGGGCTGTTTTGACTCACAAAATCATTTTTGAATAATTTACAGTTTAATAACTGTTCAAAAGGATTTAGTGGATATCATCAGTGCGCACATACACACACACACACGCACCATATAAATATTCAACACTCCATCCTAAATCTAACTTTAGCCTCACTAACCACAAAGAAATGGAGTTATACTTTCAGTTTTGAAAAAAGAACACCACAGATTTTATATAAAGCACTTTATATTGTAAGGTCTATCTTGCTAATCCTGGTAAGGCAGGTTTTTATTCGATTTTTGCTAAATAGTCGAGTCATTCTGGTCCTGATCATTCATAAAAACAAACACGTGCAAACCCACACACACCCACACTCACTAGGAATGTAATTGAATATATTATTCGGAATGAACAGATAATGTGTTCTAAACAGACACAAATACAGATATGAATAGGAGCTATTCTATTCTTCTTCTTCTTCTTTTTTTGAAAGCTTGCCAGAAAGTTTCAAAGGGCATCTGTTTGAGACTATTCATTGAGACTGGGATCACATAGGATCCAACAAAAATATTGTATAAGGTGGAGGTTTTTACTTTTATTCAGGCTCAAGCTCGTTATCAGATATAAACCTCAAATGAACACCACATTCATTAACTTTAACGTGTGGCGCATTTACAGCATTCATTCATTCATCCTTAGTAACCGCCTGATCAGAGTCATGGTGGTTTAAATTAGGCTGCTAGTTTGTTTATATTTTGGGAAATAGAAGCAGTGAACTTCCTGTTTAGGCTATGCACCCTTTAGGTTAGCAGTATAAGGGTGTAACTCGTTGTTGTGTTTGGTTGCTTAGCCCTGCAGTCACCCATCGAGTACCAGCGAAGGGAGAGTAAGAGTAACAGTCTGGGTCGCACCATGAGACCTCCAGTGTGTGCAACATCTGGGCTGAGGCCTCACTCTTCAGCCTCCATGGACAGACAGAGAGCACCCTGCCTGCGTGCCTACAACACATCCCTACCCTCCCTCTACCTATCCAGCCCGGGGCCTGGTGATGCATCCGCACAGCTAGAGGTACAGTCCTCATTAACATACCCACTTGAGATGAGCTCAGGCTTCTGACATCTGGTCATCTTTGACCTTTCATTTCACTACAAACAATTACTGTGAACGTATTGTTAAAGGAATACTCCAACATTTTTCAACCTCATCTCTATCTACCACATCTGTAGAATATATAGTGATGACAATTAGAAAGAATTTGAACATCATTACTTTTATTTAGAAATTAACAGTAAGCCTGTTGACTTTAAACTTACTTATAATGGAAGCCTAAGGGCAGTTGCTGAATTTTGTTATTAAATGTTTTAAGTACATCACTATGTAGTGAGAATTCGAAGTAATATTTATACTCCGACGATAAAGGTCTCCGGATGAGACAATCTAGGAAAAAGCAATTCATTTACTTGCTTTTCCTGAAAGGTTTTGTGGTATCCATGATTGATCAGAACAATACAACTCCATTCATTCATTTTTCATCTTCAGTAACCACTTTATCCTGTTCAGGTTTGCGGGAAATCTGGAGCCTATCCCAGCAACACTGGGCTCAGAGCATTAGACACACATTAACATACACGTCACATCTAGAGGCTAAATTAGTGTAGATGTTCCAGCTACCAGTGCGTTTTTGGGAGGTGGGAGGAAACTGGAGAACCTAGAGGAATCCCACATGGCCATGGGGAGAACATATGAAACCACACACAAACAGTAACCCAAGCTCAGGATCAAACCGTGGATCCTGGAGCTGTGAACCACAAATTCTTCCCTCTGAATTTAGTGACTGTTCCAGTGAATCTAGTGGAAAAATCTAGTGTGTTTTGTTTTCTCAGTACAGGAAAAAATTCTTCTTGGTGGTAATCACACACACTCTACAGATGCAGTACATTAAACTTAATTTTACCGTGCTTTCAGGTACAAGAAACATTCACACATGCACACACATACACACACTTGGCACAATATTTGAGAACAAACACAAGCATGTCCAGCCTGTAGAACTGGAATGATTGAGCTCTTATTGGCTGAGACATAAGAACACATTGGAACAAAATCACCTGCTTTAATCTCATCAGAACCGGAAAGCTCAGTAAACATCCTCAGGAATCAGACACTTTCAGGACCTGTGTGGAAAATATATATTTGTGTGTGATGTTGTGTTTACAGTTAACACAGCGATGCAAGCTGGAGTCCCGGCTGGAGGCCGAAACAGTTTCCCCAACCCAAGTTCAGCTGGCGTTCACTGAGGAGCCCTGTTTCTCGCATGCTGTCCACTCCTGCCAGACAGTGTCCAACGGCGTCTATCCCGCCAACACACAAGGCTCAAAGGTGCACATTCACATATGTTCACAACATGGCTGTAAGACAAGGGTGACCAATCCTATCCACAAAAGGGCTGACGTGGCTGCAGATTTCCATTCCAACCAAACAGGAGCCACACCTGATTATTCTTCCAGTTTACTCAGTTCATCTTGACCTGTTTGCTCGGATTGAAACCAGCAGTCACACTGGATATTCACAGCGAGGTCTGGACATGTCCTGTCTGAAAAGAAGCTTCAGCACTCCCCCTTCTGGAAGCCAGAGGAAGCACAACAGGATGGGTTTTTAGAGATCTTTAGATCTTATTTTATTAAATGTTTAATTTGAATGTAATAACATTATAATATCTATATAGCACCTCATGACTTTCATTTGCATCAAATTTAAAGCTCTCCAATTTATGGAAATTTTGATTGGTGAGAAGGTGTTGATTCATTTTCTATAACAGCAGCTCTGATAATGATCTCAAGGTTTATATTAATGCCCTCGCTCTAATCTGTAATCATTTCTATAGTAACAGCTTACAGGGACCTGTATGGCAGTCACTCCATGTAAACAGATTTTTACAAATTTATGAAATCTTTGGTGAAGCTTTTTTTGGAAGGAGTCTCCAGTGTTAAAGTCAAGAAGACAGCAAGAAGAAATTTAATGAGTTGTCACACAGGCTTAGTTAAAATATTAATAGCAAAAAACAAAGTATTAGTTCAAAAGTTTGACGTTGTCTATCTTTTGCCTCCAACCTCGTTTGTATGCTCTGAACATCTTTTAGCTTTCTCCTCACATTTGTTGTACTTGTCCCCCACGGCTTTCCTCATTCTTCTTGACATATTTATCCTAACTCGATCTGAATGTCATACACTGCCTCCTTCAAAAGTATCATGGTAAATTTTTTTGTAGAAAATATATTTCTGTTGATTTTGGTAATATTAGTATTCTTTTTGTTGCATATTATTTGTTAAGCGAAGACACATTCTATACATTTTTCCGTTCAAAAACCATGGGGTGTGCAAACTTTTCCACTGAACTGCAAACAGTGAGTGGTCGTGTAATTGAAGTGTACACAATCAAGGAAAGGAACCAAGTGCTGAGACTAGAACAAAACAGGATGTACAACCCAAAACAATAACATATCACTGTTGCCATGGGAACCAAGTGAGGATAAGATCATGATGCATATCATAAGTGGAGTAACCCAGGTTTTTATTTTCCCCGAATAAGACAAGTAGCAGTACTGAATTTAGCTAGTGCAAAACAAGTGTCCCACACCTTCAAGTTCTTCATCGCCTACTCTGGCATCTGTGTTCTGTTACTCGGGTGGACCCGTGATTCATTAGTACCACCTGCTCCTGACTGACACCTCAACAATAGCTGTGTTGGCTTGGATTGTTTATCTTGTTTACTCAGTTCTGCATGCCTGTGCTACAAAACAAACAGGAAGGAGAACGGGAAGGGAGATCCTTATCGTCAGCCTATTTGTTCTCGTCCCATACTGTTGCTGGAGTTAAATGGTGTTTTGATGGCGAGTGGTGAATAATGAAAACATGCTTCGTGGTGAATTAACTTTTTGGGAACGCTCCATTCTGGAAGGAATATGTGGTAATTTAGTTTCTCTCTGTTTATGTGAAACAACCAGTACTTTCCCTTATTTTCTTTGGTAACTTCTGTGGGGACTAAAACAGTCAGTCACAGGCACTTACCATAGAAAATAACTGACATCAACTTCATGCACTTTTCTGGTGCTGCTGTATGTTGAAAGGAGTTTCGAGGATTTTTCTTCCTTTGAGAACCGCAGCAGTAGTGGTGAGGAAAATTGATTCATAGTCATCAGTGTATCTAATCAAAACTACAAATGCTGGTTTGTAATGAGAGGCAGCAGGAAGAGCATGGGTGTGTCTGGACGTATATATGTACTGAGAAGCAGAACAAAGCTACATTTTGGATCAGTATTGCAGATATCCCTTTATTCTCACATTTCAGTACTGTTTTGCTGAAACTCTGCGTAGTGCTGTGATTCACTAACTCATTCACAGAGACTTAGTCTCAGTTATAGCCCTAATAAAGGAACAGCTCTGTCAGCCAAAGCTCCAAATATAACATGCTTAGGCCTTAGCTGCAAATTGCTCTGCTATGTTTGGCACAGGTGTTGAGCCTTTTTAACCCCAGATGTTATTAATAAAGGTCTTTTGGAAATGCTGTAGGAATGTTTCTGAAGCAGAAGTGAAGAAGCCGTTTGGTGTAATAGATATTTTCCCTTTCAAATCCAGCAGGCAGGAGAGAGCGGTTCCAGAGCACCACTGTGGGAGGCGGGACCGTCAGCTCCAGGCCCCTCCTCCAGCCTGCAGCACTCCAATCACCTGGCCCAGCTGGATGAAGATGAACTTTGAGCTGCCCTTGAACTCTGACCCTGGCTGCCTTCGGAGCCTGTCACATACAACCTGGATGCGTCCACTATACGACCGGGACGATTTAATCTTGTCCTGTCCTTTACTCGCACTCTGACGTGAATGACCAAGTGACGTTTTTATTTCAGCTTTCTTTCTTCCTCCTTGCTTTCTGTTGAAAAATTAAATAACCATTCCTGCATCGGGAGGTCACTGGAGCTGAATGAACTTTTCATGTGTGTGAATGAGCGTGTAAGAGTGTGTAGGTGTGTATGGGCAGTAGAAACCGCTTCAGTGTTGTAAAAACATGTCGAGTATTTTCCCTCAACAATGTGCTCTGCAGTTCAGGATACTAATGGCTAGCATTACAGAGCCTACATGGGGCTCTAGGCCTGTTTACAAAGGCACTGTTTTTTATTTCCGGGCCTGCTGGGATATATAAATTCTCCAGAAGGAGCCAATTAGAAACAGACTGATAATGCAGTATATATATTTGTATATACCGTACATTAAAGAGCGACTCTGTGCATGAAGACGCATAGGCTTTAGTGCCTCTTCACTGAATATGGACATGTCCAGTGCTGTGTTTCTGAATTCTGTTTGAACGCACAGTGCTGTTTGATCTGAGTGTGAGGAGAGCATATACAGTGCTCCCCTAGAGACCCTCAGCTGCCATGATGTAAGACTAGAGGTCATACACTCCTCCATGCAGCTGCACAGCTGCAGCTACTGGTCAACACATCAAGCCATGGACAGTTGGAGAAAGATGCGACTGTTTCAGCATGCATCTGTTACATTTTGGCAGAGAAGCATGCATGCACTCAGTGTGCTCTAGGATTTAACAGACTTTTTCGAAAGGAAAATGCTGTTTATTATAACAATAGACAACAGAGCGAGAAGCCTTACAGTATGACAATCTTTATGTGTAATTACTGAACCCTGTTTAAGCGGCTCCCATCACAATGCATGACTCCTAGCTTACTGTTTACTCCCTGAATAAATGAGAGAGAATCAAAGACAGCATATCAGAAACACGATGAGAATCAAATGCTTTAATGAAAAGCTCCTTTGAAGGTGCATCACTAAGTGCCAAAAGGAGTTACCAAAGCCCTTAAACTTAATGACTGCAAACAAAATCGTTCCCGTTTTAAAGGAAATCAGATTATCCTTTGTACCTGTGAAAAGTACATTCATTTGCATGTTATAAAATGCAAAGACATGAATGAGGTTATGAATTTGCTCACACTGCCAAAATACAGTCCCCTCCAAAAGCTTTGGAACAGCAAGGCCAGTTTGATTGTTTTCACTATACACATAGACATTTAGGTTTAGGATTATGAGACGACAGATCAGAATTTCAGCTTTAATTTCTTCATATTTACATCTAGATGTGTTAAACAACTTTGAACATATAATGATAATGAGTCTTTATTGGTCACAGCACAGTAAAATTCAATGAATATGGAATCTGACCCCAACTTCCTAGCATGCTGGGTTGGGGTCAGAGCATAGGGTCAGCCATGATACGGCACCCCTGGAGCAGAGAGGGTTAAAGGCCTTGCTCAAGGGCCCAACAGTGGCAGCTTGGCAGTGCCATGGCTTGAACCCTTGACCTTCCGATCAGAAACCCAGAGCCTTAACGGCCAAGCCACCACTGCCCCACATGGCACCTTTTGTTTGAACCAACCCATTTTTTCAAGTGATCAAAAATACTGGAACATGTGGCTGATGGGTGTTTTTGTTTCTTCCAAGGTGTGCCCTGTTAAATTGACTGTTTAAAGAATTAATAGCTCTGAATGGCTGTTCTTGGTTTGAGCCCTAGGTTTTTCCTGTAAAGACTGTGTTTGTTGTTAAAAAGGATAAACCAACATGAAGACCAGAGAGCTGTCTATGGGAGAAAAGCAAGCCATTTTGAAGCTGAGAAAAGAGGGAAAATCTATCAGAGCCATTGCACAAGCATTGGCCATAGCCAATACAACAATTTGGAATGTCCTGAAAAAGAAAGAAACCACTGGTGTACTAACAACCAGACATGGAACAGGCTGGCCAAAGAAAACAACAGTAACAGATAACAAAAACATTGTGAGAGCTTTGAAGAAAAACCCAAAAACAACAGTTAGTGACATTGCCAATAACCGTCACGGTACAAAGGATAAGGTATCACAATCCACCACTCGAAGAACTCTTCTAGAGCAGAAATATAGAGTCCATACCACAAGATGCAAACCACTCATGAGCAGTAAGACTCAGAAGGCCAGATTGGAATTTGCAAAGAAATACAGAGGTGAGCTACAAAGATCTGAAACCAAGAATAACCTCTATGAAAGTGATGGAAAGGCCAAAGTGTGGAGAAAGAAAGGATCTACTCATGATCCAAAACATAGAGGCTCACCTGTGAAACATGTGGAGGTAGTGTCATGGCTTGGGCTTGCATGGCTGTTTCTAGAACAGACTCGCTAATCTTCATTGATGATGGAACTCATGATGGTAGCAGCAGAATGAATTTAGAAGTCCACAGAAACAATCCGTCTTCCAATTTACAGAGAAATGCCTCCAATCTAATTGGGAGGAACTTCATCAGGAAGACAATGATCCAAAAAGCACTGTCAACACAACTAAGGACTTCATCAGGGAGAAAAAGTGGAAGGTTTTAGACTCGCCAAGTCAATCACCGGAGCTTAACCCAATTAAGCAGCATTATATCTCCTGAAGAGGAGACTGAAGGGAGAACGCCCATGAAACAAACAAGAACTGAAAGTAGCTGCAGTAAAAGGCTGGAAAAGCATCACAAATGAAAAATGCAACAGTTTGGTGATGTCAGTTGGTCACCGGCTTGATACAGTTATTGTAAGCAAGGCATATGCAACCAAATATTAAGTGTTATTTACCTTAATTTACTTTTGGGTGGTCTGCCACCAAAGGTGTCATGCATTAAGCTGTTTAACACATTTAGATGCAAATATGAGGAAATTAAATCTGATCATCTCATATGCATCTTTGATCTCAAACCCAAATGCCTTCAATACAACAACAGAATTGGCCTTGCTGTTCCAATACTTTTGGAGAGGACTGTATCTTCATGAGTGAAAACCTCTTGACTATAAGTGAATTGATCTAATATTTCCCACTATTAGATTATTTGAAAATGAGTATGATATTGTTAAACTTATTTCCCTTCAAACAATATGAAATGTGAAATTCTCTTGCTCCTTTGGCACAAATAAAATAAGAAAGAAAAATGCTAATTAAATATTATATAAATGAATTTATATTCAGAATTTTACTTGCCAATATGTTTTTTTTTTCTTGCAGTGCACTCGGTGAATTTCTTTCTTTTTTTTTATTCTGACAGAATACACTTTAGCATCCAGCAAGCACACAGTTGAACCAGTAGAGGCCACCAGTAAGCTTCTGAAAACACACAAAGGATGGCATTTGCAAACCACCTGCTTTACTGAACTATGCACCTTTTGATTAATTTGAGTCACCTCTGTTTTATGCAGAGTGGCATCCAGAAAAAAATGTGCTGGCTCAAATCTACACTGCAGTAGGAGAAATAATATAAAATCCATGTGACAGTATGAATGAATTAATGAAATTTTACTTTATTACTATTGTTTTTTTGTTTTTTTTTACCTTGATATATTACCTACACACCTATTTGTTGTTCACTTGCATATAATAACCAAACCAAATAATTTACAACCCAGTTTAATTGCTAATAACCCATGCCCAATTAACCAAACCGCCTGTGACTGGCTGCACTTTACACATTAGGCATGAAAATTGGATAAAATTGAATAAAAATTTTTTGTTTATGCTTGTGAATTGATTTGCACCGTTTTCTTAAAAAATGTCAATCTGAAAGAAATGATTCGATGATCCATGTAGGATTGAGGTACCCATAAAATCATCGTAACTTTTACAGAATGTCTTTTTGATATTACGTATGCTTTAGGAAGACTTGGCCATAATGCAGTGTTGCACCAAATGCCAGATATTTTCATTCTGGCACATTTGAAAGGCTAATTCTCAAGTACTGTTACAAGTGAATGTCCACATCCTCTTGTCTCTTGTCTAGAAAATATAGCCCTGTATTGAGAACGGCCTCTCCTCTGTTGCCTTTGCACAAATCTAGACTTTTGCATGCTTTGTTGCAGATGTTTTAGCAAGAGAAAACAGAAAAGACAGACTAGATAGACTAAATGTCTATGTGACAGATCTTGTTGTTGTATCATATGAAATAAACTGTCTTTTTGGAAAACATGGATTGTAAGGTCTCAACATTTTTGCTATGTTACTGTAAAAAAATATAGTAATGAGACAAATGTATACCCCAAATGTATACATGAACCTAAGTTACTATTGACTCTTAATACTGGGTAACACTGAGCAAGCTAACTATGTATTGTAACTATGCAGGGACTAAACTGGAATGAATTAGTTCTACTATATTAACAGTAAAGAAAAGTAAGTCACTACTATTAACGACTACATGACTCAAATGAGTAATTACTCAGTAAGTCATAATAAAGAAATAGTTTGATAATTAATTATGAACTAAAATTACTGAGTCTAATATACACACTATATGGTAAAAGGTATGTGGACACCCCTGAGTTCAGCTGATTCAGCCACACCCATTGTTAACAAGTGCATAAAACAAACATGTAGCCATGCAATCTCCATAGACAAACATTTACAGTGAAATGGGTCATACTGAAGAGCACACTGAGTTTAAACGTGACTCTGTAATAGGCCACAAGTCAGTCTGTGAAATTTCTGCCCTACTAGCTCTGCCCTGTTCAACTGTAAGTTCTATTATTGTGAAATGGAAGCGTCTAGCCCCAACAACATTTATCATCTAACACCAACAACAGCTTGGTTTGATTGGCTAAGGAGATGCATACAAGCCTAAGATCGCTAAGCGCAATGCCAAGTGTCAGCTGAAGTGGTGTAATGCACACTGCCACTGGACTCTGGAGCAGTGGAAACATGTGCTTTGTAGTGGTGAATCACTCTTCAGTATCTGGCAGTCTGATGGATGAATCTGGGTTTGGCAAATCCAGGAGAAAACTACCTACTACAATGCATAGTGCCAACAGTAAAGTGTGGTGGAGGAAGGATAATGGTTTTTCAGGGTTTGGGCTAGGCCCCTTATTTCCACTGAAGAGCAATGCAAATGCTACAGAATACAAAGGCATTTTAGATTCTTCCAACTTTGTGGCAGCAATTTGGGGAAGACCCTTTCCTGTTCCAACATGACTGTGCCCCTGTGCACAAAGTGATGTCCATAAAGACATTGTTTGAGGAGTTTGGTGTGGAGGAACACAAGTGGCCTGCACAGAGCCCTGACCTCAACCCCACTGAACACCTTTGGGATGAATTGGAACATTGATTGGAACTCCAACATCAATGCCTGACTTCACAGCTGCTCTTTTGACTGAATGGGCACAGACTCCCACAGACACATGCCAAAATCTCGAAGAAAGCCTTCCCAGAAGAAGACTTTTATTTCTGAATCATAAACATATAATACACAATGTGAATCGCACATTTTCACAATGCACATCATCAAATTTTTGTACTGTGATACATCATGTCCCAATATATTGCCACACCCCAATTACCTACCTATAGAAGAACTACTGCACTCTAAAACTTACATTTTAAATTCATGAGCAATGAATATCAAATGCAGGATTAGAATAAACATGAATCCAGGGCTAGCCAGTAATCTGAGATAATGTTCCAGAGGTAATTTTTAACTCGCTAGAAGTAAGGTTAATAGTGCGATGGTAGCCCTAAATAGATATCATCACGTTAACTGTTAATATAATTATGTACGAATTTAGTCTTCTAAAATCTCTCATAAAAATACATTTCCTTTTATAAAAAGAAGCCAACTGCAAACACATTTTCCTTACTTTACCATACTTTGTGTCAGCTGGATAACACTGGATATCAAGCCAAAGCACATGTTAAAAATTAATAGCATTTATAATGTCTACTTAATACAGAAATATAATTTTGAATTCAAATAAAAATTGAGTTCAGCAAACTGAGGTTGTGGAACGGTCAAAGCCAGAAATCATAGCCAGTGCTGACGGTTCTGCTATTTGTACATCTGGGTATCTGTCCAGTGTTTCTGGATTAATATTTAATTAAAAAGGAAGGAAGGAAGGAAGGACGAAAGAAAGAAAGAAAAAAAATTAAGAAAGAATGAAACCTTTCTGGTTTAGGTTTCAGGTTTAAATCCGAACACAGGTATTAGGAGCATTAAACAGATTCAGACACATGATATTGCCATAGTGTAGATCTTTAGCGTTGGTTTCAAGAGCAAGAGCCTACACACAGTGACAAGTAGGAAAGTATTTATGCAGGCATCTGGTTCATTTGTTCTCAAGCAGGGTCACATTCTGGGCACTGTAGAGCAGTAAAAAGCTAATGGGAGCATGCCTGTGATATACATGACTACTGAGAGAAGGTGCTAAGTCATTCACTTGCAGAAAGATGACAAATCAAAGCAACTGGTGTCACTAGCGGCAGGACCCTAGCAGCTGGAGGTCTATTCGCTGTGAGCTCCAGCCGAGTGCCATCCTCACTAACTGTTGACTCTATCATCGCCACTGAGATAGGAAAAGCCATTAAATGACTGTGAACTTGATGGCATACGGTAAGGGCAGGGTCTCTATCAATGGTCTTAACAATTTACGGTGAGGTGTAAAATGTCTGAGAGCTTTTCAGTCATTTTGAGCCTTTAAAGTGTTTCCTTACCACCCAGGAACAATGGCCACCCTAAATTAGCATCTCGAATACTGTTAAATTAACATTAGAATTGTTGTGTAGGCTGTGGCCCAGCACTCATGTGATGTTAGATTTAATATTAGCGAACCATTTACTCATATATACACATTAATTAAGAGGTGAGGCGTGTGCCATGGAATTAATAAGACAAGGACAGGTACTGAGTATTGGGTTTTTTGTCCATTTTTGTTTATTCTTTTTTCACATGCTAAGTCATTATAGAACTGTATGCCAAATAAACATTATATACATTACAACACTCTCCAGAATGGAACCAGGGTTTATGCAAACATCCAAGAAATTTACATTTAAAGTAAAGAAATGTTTTGAGTGCAAATCGCTGCTTTAAATTCATATTGGAACGATAGGGAATAATTACAGACAATCCGACAGGTTAAAACAATTATCTTAGTTAATTTTTTACAAAAGAACAAAATGCGACAAAAAGTATTAAGGCAATATTTTCTGTAAAAAATAAAGGACCAAATTAATTTAATAAATATTTTTATATTGTGCTTGTACAATGTATTGGTAGTGAATTAATAGATTGACAAATGAACTTTGTGCAAAGAGAGAACAGCATTAGTGAGATGTATAGCATGCCTGAAACCATGTCAAAAAATTAAAACGTCACATTTCCTGTTTGGAGTGTTTGTCCATCACCTCTTTACTAGCAGCGTGGCCTTCATTATAGACCTTAATATCTCTCAGTAGCTCTGCACTATATTCAGAAATTCAGTGGACTTTTAAATATGGCTTTGTCTCTCATGAGGATTATTCAAGTGATCTCTCTGAGAGTCGTGAGATTATCTGTGCACTACAGTTCTTGACTTCCTTCACTCTCTCTTAATGTTGCTCAGCTGTGGGTCAGCGTGTGAGGGCTGGCTGGATCGACCCTTCCTGCTCTGGTGGGTCTTGACATGCTTGGAGAGGTGATCACTACGCATGAACCTCTTGCCACATTGTGTGCAGCCGAAGCGCTTCTCGCCGGTGTGTGTGCGCAGGTGCCTCTGCAGCTCGTCTGAACGCGTGAAGCTCTTACCGCAGAAGAGCCAGTTGCAGATGAAGGGCCTCTCACCTGCATGCCAGCGCAAGTGCGCCTTTAGGTGCGAGGTCTTCTTATACACCTTGCCGCACTCCGGGATGTGGCAGATGTGCAGTCTTTTTTTGCCAAACTCTAGGCTGCCGACGGTGTTCCCCGTGGATTGGCAGTTTGGACACTTACAGCGGCGGCAGCGGCGTGTGGAGCCCAGCAGGCTCTTGGAGGTTCCTTGAAGCAGAGCAGCAATCTGAGGCTGGTGGCCTAAAACCAGCTGCCTGCCCAGGGAGAATGGGTGACTGGAGGTGCCAGTGTTGCTCTGAGGAAGACTCCACCACTGCTGGCTATCTTCGATGTGCCCTCCAGGCAGGTGGGTTCTGGCTGAATTGCTCTGCAGGAAGCTGGGAAAGTTCTGGCCAACAGCATTGTGCTGTGCATAGTACTGAGTGTTTCCTTGCGCCTGCGACGACAGCATTTTGACCGGCGAGACCTCGAATGAGTATGAAGCGGGAGGTTCAGCTGGAGGTGTAAGAGGCAGCTCATGGTGATGGTGGTGGTGATGATGATGATGGTGGTGCGAGTGAGAGCCCAGGCCACTCTGCACATGGCCGGGGAACTGCATCTTGGGCACGGTGAAGGCCATATGATGGGCACTCAGGCTGGAGTTTGGGGCCACGTCATTGCTCCAGAGCTGAAACATGCTGGACGTGGTCCCCACGGTGCCCTCATAGGGGAACTGAGCCCCGTCGGTGCCCACGGTGCCGCTCACCTGCCAAGCCTGGCTGCACGTGGTGGCCAGGAAAGACAGCGGATTAGGGCCACTCTCAGGAGAGGAGCTCGGGGTACGATCCTGAGGGGGATAAGAACATGTTATTAAAACCACACAAAGTAAAATGAAAATGATTTAAAATGGCATCATCATTATTTGGTAATAAAATTTGATTTAAATAATTACATCATTAATTAGCTAGAAATGTAGAACTCTAGGTATTTATGGAGTTACAGTTATACTATTATTTGCTGATAATGGTTTCAGAAGTATATAATGAAAAATAAATTCAAACTAAAAGTTAACATAATAATAACAACAACATTATCTAGAGCCATGGTTTGCAAAATGGGGTCTGGGGACCATACCACCAGAGCTCCATGATGTAGATCTAGTAGCTCCCTAAGTGTATTGCTTTTTTAATCATATGATGGTGGTGCTGGAGATTACTCTCAACTAGTATCAAGATTGTTGTAGTTATATTTGAGTTAACATATTTTCACCACATTTTAAATAAAACCATTGTTAATTTGATAAACAATGTTTGAAATCTACACCTACATGACTGGAAGGTTCAGGAATAAAAAGCTGGTGGTAGCCTATTGTTCTTCAAATGAAATCTGTGCTGTGATTTATTGGGGTCCTTGCAAATTCTTTTACTGTGGTTGAGGTTCCTGGATGTAAGCAATCTGAGAGGCTCTGATCTACAGTATTGTGAAAGTGAGCTACAGTGAATGATGTGTTCAAAAATCCTTCAACAAAGTTTCCACATTTCTGTTCGTTTTCTATTCAGCCTTTTTTTTTTTTTTAAGAAAAACAATGCGTTAACTGTTTACAAGACATGACTAAAATGAGCTTGAATTTGAAAATAAAAACCACGGTGTGTTCTTATAGTCCTAATGCCAATTTTGAAACGGATCATACCTGTAAGAAGTTATGCAGTATGTTGTCGGTTCTGGAGAGCGTCAGTGCAGCCATGTGCTTTTACTGTCTGGAAGATCAGCAGCTGCAGATCAGCGCGAGAGCAACGTGCGAACAGAGAGCGCGCGCGAACACAGTGACTGTAGAGGCAGAGCGCGCGCGAGGAGTTCTTCTGAAAACCACACGAAAATCAACGTGAACACCGTTGCAGCGGAAAAAAAGCGATAAATCCTCGAGGTAAGGCGACTCGTCCAGGACTCATCCGCACTCTGTGAACTCCTGAAGAGGAATGATTTTCCCAGGTTCGGTCCCGTTGTTTTTGTTTTTTTTTTGTCCTTCTTCTCACAGCGCTCGCGCATCAAACATCTTTTGAAGTCAGTTCCAAAGCCTATGGCTAGTCATCCTCGCGCATCTTCTCTTTATGGAGCAGAAGATCCTCTCGCCAGGGGTCTCTTAAAGAGGCACTGAATAGAGGGGGAACCCCGGGGAGGGGTGTGTGTGTGTGTGTGTGTGTGTGTGTGTGTGTGTGTTTGAGACCATCACCATCCTAATTTTATGTCAGCGATTTTTATTTGATCAGATGCTGACCAGACACCACCCTCCCTTTGACCATCTGCTGAAGACAAGCTTTTTAAAATTACATGGCAGTCCAATTCCATTCAAACTTATTTGGAAACTGCTTTTAACAGTCAACATTGTCACAAAGCACCTTTTACAGAACTCCCAATATAGATTTAGATCCATAATATGCAAATCAGAGGTGATGGGGGAAAAACAAGAAACTTTTCTAAGTTATACCGGATAGTGGAAATATAAATCATTACTCTTCTACCACTCTGTGTACTATAAAGTAAAAAAGTGTGTTGAAAGGATGTTCAGTATGAACAGATAGTGAATAAGAGCGAGTCCTTGGATGAACACAGGACAGTCTTTATGATTACAGCAGCAGGTCTTAGGTACAAATCTACAATATATAGCATGAGATTATCCTGGGACTTCCTGACTGTTCCAAGCAGATTGTTCCTGACTATTTTAGGGAAATGTGTAGGGTATTCATGATGGACCATCCTCAGCATAACTTCAACCAATTCTGTTGACTAGAAAATGTTTACCTGCTACTTTTAAGAGCTGATGGCCAAACATGCATGTTTATACTTGTTAACTGAATGTCATCTCTAATGTTATAACATGGTGTCTTATATATAATATGTATACAGGCTATACATGTGACTCTTTATTTCATACATTGCTCCAGAGCCAGTAAGGTCTTAACCAGTTTGTTTAATTAGAATGAGTAAACTTGTGCTGAGATTGTAATTAGCATTACAATCATATAAGAATCATTCATAGTTTAATATAGTAACCAGTCATACATTGTAAAAACAATACTGTAGATTTTACAGTAATTCAATGGTAACCTGAGTGGCTCAGTGGTTAATGGTAAAGGCTTTGCATCACAGATCAGATGGTTACGTAACCAACCCCTAAAAAATATAAAAAGAAAAAAAAAAGAAAAAAGAAAAACCTTACTCTGGCACTTACACCTCTACTCTGCGCACTTTGCTTCTTCTAGAACTCAATTAATAGATCTTGTATGGTAGCACTACTTGTATTGTTCTCTGCTTGATATATCGCTTTGCTTGTATTCTCTCATTTGTATAAAAGCGTCTGCTAAATGAATGAATCTAATGTAAATGTAATGTATGTGTTCAAATCCCAGCAATGATCAGCTGTCCTGGTTGGCAACGCAAATTGCCAGTAAATTATTGTAAAAATTTACAGCTTTTTAAAATGTCTTCATTTATTTTATTTATTTATTTTTACAATAAAGCTTAATGTATAGATCTGTGGACTCCCAATGGTCCATGAAGCACAGCTGTTGCACAGATTTATTATTATTATTATTATTATTATTATTATTTATACAGTTATTAGCCTGTTTGATTGGTCACTTTAATTAATTCAAACCTCAATAACTCAAACAACAAGCAACTTATAGTCTAAATAATGCCAACTTGGACTTAATGTGTTCCGTTAGTGGAAAGTTCAGGAATAAACAAAAAGCTACATGGCTCTGACAAAAATATATATTTAAAAAAAACAACAACAAGAAGTCTCATATTTGGATCATGTTCATAACATAAATGTGTAGTAAGGGGTTCAATGGAATTTCTCTTGGAGATAAAGTAGTCCTTGGGTGCAAAAATCTTGAGAACCATGAACCAGCATATCTATAGGTTGCATATCATAGCCTACACAATATGCAATATCTTTTAAATCTGTGTTAACCACAAAAACCCAAAAGCATCACAGATGCAACACAAATGATTTAGGCAGGTCATAGTCGATACTTTGATATGCAGTGAAAAGCTACTGCTATTTTACATCATGATCACTTCTTATAAGTTTGGTCACACGTGCAGGAGATTTCCCTTAAGGGCATTTGACTAACAAACCAACAGGTTAAATGAAATCAAACCCCGACCAAAGCCTGGTGTTAAGCGCGCGGCCACATAAGCGGCTCTGCGGGACACTTTCACACTCCGGGTTCAAGTTAAGGACGCCATCACATCACGCGGATTAAACACAGCTCGAGGAGGCCCGAGGAGCTAAATTCATCTCTGTGTCTTCACTGGGAAAGCTTACGGGTCAGCCTCAGAGCCGTTTAACATCTTAATACACAGAAAGAGCGCTTCTTTGTGTCGCGTCCGTGTGCAAACATGCGCTGGATTCTCATTCAGGCGCAGAGCTCTCACCTCACAACGCATAACAATCAGCCTTTGTTTCTGCACATGCATGCCTCTGCTTGGGCATGCATGTGCTTTCTGCTTCTTTTTATTTTATTCTTAAATACAGCATTACATTTTGACACATTACGTCAGCTTAGCTTTCAATTATTCATCTTAAAAGCATAGATTCAGTAATTACAGTGAAAAAAAATATTGGTGTGAAAGTCACTCAAGAAAAGTGTGGTAACACCCCCCCCCCCCCACACACACACACACACACTCTTAGTATATTTAATTAAGCATATTTTAAGTAAAGTTTACAGGGCACCAAGGATTATTCTCATAAAGAAATCTTAAAAATTCTCCAAAAATGTAGCTAAGGAAAATTACCTAGCAGCTTTCTTTCTTTTGGAAATAAGTAAATTGTACTCAAACTTGAGTCAAATGAACGACATAAATCTCAGCATTGTAAAAAGTACACATCATTACTACTTAACAGTCACTAACACCTTTAATGATTCCCACCAAGAGCAGCACACCAGTGCACTTATATCAGCCTTCATAAAGACTGAACTGGTAGAACCCAACATGACTGCTTAACTAACATCTGTGCACACCACATTATACACACCATACACCTGAGTGAGAAACACAAAGATACTTGAACCAAGAAACTTTACAGAAACACTTGACCTGAATATTTCGTAATACAACAGCCTTCAAGGCAACACAAAATAAGAATATTGAAAACAACCAATCCGTAATGCTCCGAATTAAATCAGTGTAAATTTCTGTGAACACATATGCATATTGAGTTTTAAAACCACACCGCCTTTTTAGTATGTGAGCGGTCCAAGTAGAAATTCTTCTAGTTTTGTAAGCATTTGCAAAGTAATATTAAATCAAACCCAGTAAAGTAAGTAAAACATACACTTTGCGTTTTAGCCACATATTTACATTTATTAATTTAGAACTTAAAGCACTTTAGTAATGCTAGTAATTTGCTTTTTTGTGTGTAAAAATCACAGGTTTGTTTTGATTGTTGGACTGTCATATTTACTGAACCTCTGAATCATTTTTTTCAGTGTACAGTGAATTGGAACCTTAAATGTAAAAAGCCTGGAGCCACTGACAGATGCTAAGAGTTTGAGTGTTTAATTTATCATTAATTATTTACCCTTTCATGCATAGACTTATTAAAAACATTCCACACGACTAAAATTTTTTTTTTTACTTAAAATTACACGGCATCTTAGAGTACTGTGTAGGTATAGATGTTTATTTGATGACATCTGCATTACCGAGTCAGCAAACATTTTTTATTAGATTTCCAAATGTTACTTTTTAGACAAAAAAAAGAGAGAAATATTACAGGAAAATGTTTGTGCGTCAGTAAGGAAAGAACATTTAATAACAGGCAAAATTTCAGACAAAACCCATGATGAATCTGTCAAGTTTTGCCTGCAAAAATAGAAGCAGGTGTGATGGTTAAAGTCTCCAGAAGAAGTGTGGTAGATTCTCCATGATGCTCAATAAATCTTTCCATTTCATTTCCTTATAAAACTGCACAAACTACCTGGCACTATTGATGCATTTTTAAAAACTGAAGGAGTGTCATGCTAAACATTGCCTTTTTAAGTGTATTACTGTTTACAGCTTTTTTAAAATGTAGAAATGTTTACATTTTCATTATTTTTTAAAGTCATCTTGACATTATTAGCATGTCCTTGCACGTGTCTAACACTATGCACAGTACTGTATATTAAAAAGCAAATAGATTGTCCATGTGTAGGAATACCATCAATTTAAAAAAAAATTATACCTGAAAACAAAAACTTTCAAGGTGTTTCTAAACAAATATTCAAAAATATAAATATAGAAAAATATTAAATTCTGATGACAAAATGTATGAAAATATAATTTCTGAACAAAATATAATAATATTCGTTGACATGTACAAACTGTTCAGGACTGCTACCTGATACAGCAGATTTTGGAAGTAAAATGTATCTACAATAAAATAAATAAATAAATATTTAGGTATTCATTGGAATCTGGCACAAAAAAAAAGTGATTTAGAGATGATTAACATCTTATAACGTATTTCAGTAAACTAGCTTTAAATTTCACTGTGCATGAAAGGGTTAATAATAGAGAAGTACTTCCATCCCACATTAGGAATTGACAGATATTTAGGACAGACATGAAATTATACTTCATTTAAAATATTAATTCCTAATAAAATACTATTTTTATTCTTAAATAGATTTTTCTTAAAAATTATAACGGGTGACTGCTAATTCTGAAATCAAGTTAGGTCTACAGTGAAGGCCAAAAAGTCTGAGCCCACTAGTGAAAATGCTTGTGTTTGGCATTCTTTTTCAATTTAACACAGAGGTTTTCATTACAAATGAGATCATCAGCAACAACTTGAATGAAAAGTAGAATCTTGGAAATATTTACATGAATTTCAGAATTTGTTAGTATTTTGTATGTCCCTTTCTTGCTGGACTCCACAAGTTTGTGTAAAACCCTGCTGATGCATGTTAGCAAATCTATCAGCATGTTGTCTGAACACGCACTTCAATAGAAGAGATCAGACTTATGGAAACATGCTAACATGGCAATCATCACAAATTTGCTTAGGTTTAAATAGAGACCTAGAAATTGTGCAGCATCTTGAATACTGAATAGTCAATTTCTGTATATATATAAAATATATCGCTTTCTGTTTATTTCTGGTTCTAAATAAAAAAAAAAAAAAAGAAAACCCAGACTTTCAATGTGCTCTCAGACTTTTGGACCCCACTGTATGCTGATTGACTGAATTCTCTTGAGGACTCTTACAAGCTATGATTGAATATAGATTTACAGACAATATTCAAATGTGCATTTTCTATCACTGGGTCATTGGATCAGAGATATTGATGATTACATCTACATACAAAGCCAATACTGTTCCACAAATTAACTTGGGAATATAAAAACAAGATGCCAAAGAATAAGACCACCACATACACTCACAAATAATGTTGGAAATATGTTGGGCAGAGGATATATTCATAAATGGACAGTCTACACAAGTACAAATATTTGATCTAACAGCCAAATTAAGGAAAGCCTATATATGTAATCCATATGAGTTAGAAAGGCTATTGTATTCTTATACATTTACTGTTATTCAAATAGTAGTTGTCAGGACATCTATATATATTTAATATGTTATAATAAAACATACAAAACTATAATAAGAAAGCTGTAAATGAGGCAAGATTAAAAGCAGGAAATGGAAAATACTAGAGCATTAAACAAAAGTAATGTGTTACTATGCTGCTGTTAAACACAAAACAGGCAACATCTGAGCCATCTGATTATCAAATAGAGAAGAATTCATACAGATTTAAATAAATTATGATTACATTCAGGTGTAAATTACTCTTTCTGTGTCACATGTTGACTTTATTATACATCTACGGTTGCTTGATATGAAGCTCTGTTATTAGGGCATTATACATTACACAATGCCAGATGTGTTTGAAGTCTGTGTAAGGGGGTGATTTGCCTGTAGACAAGCTTAAGGCTTAGGATCCATTACAAAACCCTCTTGGCACAGTGAAGATAGCATTACACTCTAAGTCGATATAATTACATTGCATTTGCAATGTAACAAATCCAAAATAAAAATCCTACCATATTAAACAAATAATACCTTTTAAATAATTGCACAAAATATAACGAGCCCTTACTATTGTTGTTGCTTATCTTTCATTAATTTATTCATGCTTTTTATGCTTTCAAAGATTTTTATGCAATTCACAAATAAACACAACAGGGCTAATAAAAGTGAGTAAAATGTCATTTAAGATTAAAGGAAACCAATGAGTAAAAACAATAATGAAGGAGGACCTCAGTAATTAATTATTATACTAAAGACGTCTTCAGCCAGAATACTCAATTATTTATTCTCAATACATGAACAAAACCGAGGTGTAGATCTGTCCTGAACCCGACACTTGTACCAGTGACACACTGATTGATGTTTGTTACTAAATGCTGCATAATTCATTAGCCTTTGTTCTTCCGGTTAACCCAAAGAACATGTAGGAACAAATCATTAACATGCTCGAAATGGAGCTGGTGCAAAATTACAACTTCTTGAAAAGAAAGGCAGGTTAGAAAATGTTGGAACATAATTGTAACATCATGAACAGCACAGTGTTCTCGGGGCAATTAAGATGTGTACTACTAATAAAAACCAAAATAACAGTCAAATACGAGAAAAGAGATAAAGGACATGAGTAAAACATGTCAAATATTTGATGGCATTAAGCTGAAAGGCCACCTCTGTCTCTTTCTCTGGGCTTCATTACTGAGCAGAAGTTGTTAATTACCCTGATTCTTATTTCCTGTCCCCTAAATCCCCCCCCCCTCCATCCTTCACCCCCTCCAGCCCCCACCATTACTGCCTCCCAGATGAATGGCTTTGAAGTGCAAAGCATGCTTGCCTTACTTTGAACTGTGAAAACAATGCTCCTGTGGTCGTGCTTACCTTCCCCATGTTGCCTCATTTAAATAGACCTGGATACGGCTTCCACCGTTTTCAAGGGAAAACTCATTTCCAGAGCAAGCAGAGATCCCAGCCTTCATTAGGCAACTGTAGAGATAGCAGGCATTCACACAGTCTGCTTCGAATACTCTCAATGCACTCCCATACTTTACTGTGTCCACTTAGATCATTTATGATCAAAGATTTTACTCAATCTATTTAAGGACAGAGTAATAATAATAATTTTAAAACGATCGGATCAATTCTTGTCTTTTCATATGCCTATTCACGATAGGATAGGAATTACCTTCAGTGTTGCTTCAAATATAACTGAGAAAATAGCACATTTTAAATCTGACACTTTTTCAACATTATTGCTTACAAATAATTATAAATCTTTAAGTATATTGTTCTTTGATTAATAGGAATTGTATGTAGTAACGAAGTCTGGACTCGCTGATAGAACCTGAGTTTAAGGGTTTAACTTAGCTATTAATTAACGATTAATATTCTGTCACTTAGATGGAGAATCCTAAATGTTTGATTCCCTCATTAGGAATGACAGCAACTGCAGATATTTTGAACATTACAAAATTGCATGCTAGCATGAATTAAGTGTGTGCATGGTCTCTGTTTGTGAAGACCAAACTTCTGATGTGGTCATGGTAATAATTTGACATTTACCCACCGGGCTTTAAATAATAAGTGAAATAAAACAAGGAACTACAAAATCATTGAGTTGGACACGTTCCACCAAGGATGACAAATCCATTCGTTTAAAACTGACTGTCCTCATAAAAGGGCCTGAACAATGCAGGAACAAGCAGGCATGTTGTCAAGCTGTTTTTTTTTTTTTTTTTTTTTACCATGTCTGGGGGCAGTTTAAAATCCTCAGATCACTAAATTGTCCCAGCTGTCTTGACCATCTGCACTCCAAACAGTCAGCCACGAGCCTTTGTACTGGTGGCCATTTCCAAAAGCCAGTTTTATAGCCTCGTGTTGACTAAATGACCCTCAATGGAACATATAACCTGTTGTTCCCTGGATGTGACCAGCTTTAAACACTACTTGGTCCAGTCTGTGACAGCACTGCTCATAATCACAGTGACCGACGTTGTAAGGAGAGAGAAATGGGACAAAAGCTGAGTATTTAAGTCAGTACAGATTTGATCATGTACTCTGAAAGCTTTTAGTGCATGTGTTTTTTTTTTTTTGTGATGCCACGTGGTAACGCAATTGCCATTATTTGGGAGTTAAAGGTCAGTTAAACTGTATTTAACTTCTGCAAAAATCATCAGCTGATTAATTGAGTAAACTTATGTGACAAAGCTAAGGATTGCCAGAGGTTTTTTTTTTTTTTTTTTTTAAACCACATTATGCTTTTAATTAAACCAGGAGATTTCTCATTTAAAAACACACTACATATACTACTACATCTAAATTTACTGAACATGTTTTAAATGCTACTTTGTACTGATGCTTCATCTGCTGCATGTATAGATGACTGCTCAGACACTACACATTGCACACAGCTTCTACCTATTTATTCTACTACCTTTTGCACTCTTGTTCACACTGTCTCTGCAAATATTTCAGTGTCTACAGTTAAGATCTAAACTTTACCTACAAACGTACTAGCCATAGATACCGGTTCCCTAATATATTCCCTAATATATATAAAATGCTATGCTATCCCTGAATAAGATATTTTATGTAAAATATATTTCCATATAGTCCACAAGACACAATAATAATTGAATTTACACGAATGATTAACTGGATG
The DNA here is from genome assembly GCF_023375685.1 of Ictalurus furcatus. Classification (NCBI taxonomy): domain Eukaryota; kingdom Metazoa; phylum Chordata; class Actinopteri; order Siluriformes; family Ictaluridae; genus Ictalurus; species Ictalurus furcatus. The sequence continues at coordinate 20,912,021 of NC_071269.1, forward strand.
ATCAACGAATGTTTTTATGTTTTGTGAGAGTTGTTCATGAGTCCGTTGTTTGTCCTGAGCAGTAAAACTGCCCACTGTTTTTCAGAAAAATCCTCCAGGTCCTGTACGTTATTTGCTTTTCCAACATCTTCTAAATATTTGACACCCTTCCAACAGTGACTATATGATACTGAGATCCATCTTTTCACACTGAGGCCAACTGAGGTTCTCGTACTCAACTATTATAAAAAGGTGCAAACACTCATTGATGCTCAAGAAGGCAACACACAACATTAAGAGCTGGGGGATATAAACATTTGAGCAGGAAATTCAGTGTAAATTGTTATTACTTTGTTTAAAGATCTTATTTTTCTCATTTAGTACTTCCCTTCGGAAGCTACACAAGACATTATACATACATAATTTCTCCCCTCTTTCTTGTTCTACTTCTGCCTTATCTTCTTTAAAATAAATTCCACAGACCACCTCACCTCAGGACTTTCCACCAACAGAACACTTAGGGCCCAAGGCCTCCTGTTTTTTGAATTATTAAGGTTTAGATTAAAACCCATTTAACTCAAGAGACCATTCAAATTCAGTTTATAAACACGACATATTTGATAGCTGTGAAAACACAACCACAATTATCACTGAATAAAAAAAAAAATTAAGCATGTTCAAGAACAACTGCTTAAGTTTTGTCTCTCATGTCGTCCAATTCTGGACAATATAGAGACTGAAATGAGGTGGTGTTAAAAAAGAAGAATGAATACCTACAAAGTAACAGCAGACATTACTATAGTAGAAAGTTTTCTTATGCATTGCAGTGACACCTTGCTCTGAATAATAATGAAAAGATAGAGCCTGATCAGCTTTTTTTATATATATATATAAACAAATAAAGCAGAAAGATAAGCGACATGATTGGTTTCAATTGATCTACCAAATTACATCACATCACATAATTACTGAACAGTTATTGTTTTTTCGTAATTAGTGAGATCACTTAGATGCAGAATCTGAAAATATCCACATATACAAAGGCAAAAATGCTGAGGAACATACAAACATCTGTAGAGAGGAGCGAACACTCTGGTCAACATTGTTTCCAAGGAAAACTTTTCCCCCCAAAAAACTTTGTTGCTAGTCTGCTTGCATTTATTAAAGATTAAGATTCACAGCTTAGGCATAGATACAGAAAAGCACATATTTATACTTGTCAGAGAAAACTTTTATCACTACCAGGGGCACTTGAAGTTTGTTTGCATTTTGTTTTGCAGTATTCTTAACAACTTCAGAAGTCAGATCACAGGAGCCCGTGATCAAAGCGCTTTTTGGTGAGTTCAGGAAACACAGGAGCTATACGCCATGCTTTGATACTCCACATCAATATTTCAATTCGGCGATCACTTGACATGTACCCGCACTCCCTGAGACGGAAGGAAAGAGTGAGGGGGGGTGCAACTAGGACTTAATAGTAAAGAACCAGGTAGTAGAGTTTACGCTGCACAGCACAACTCTTTTTACAACAATAAAAACTGCTCTGTGTCTTATTTAACTACACACTGTCTGTTCAGACCCATAACAGAACAATGCAGAACTCTACATAATAAAAGTAAATGAAACAAAGCAAACCTTTGTTTTCTGGCACTTGAAAGTACTTCACTCAGTGTTAAGCTTTGAAGAGTACCTCTTTACTTTGAACATACTGAGAAGACTCTGTTTGAAGAGAAAGTTAAACACTTGAAGGTTACACTAGGGGAAAAAAAAAAAAAAAAATCACATTTTAAAATTCGATTTCATAAACAGTTCTGTTGTGTTTGATCGATCTTAAAATGGAACCAAACTACAAATTGTTTTTATTATTTAAGCAATAAAACATGATAGGGTGTACTCTTTTATCAATAAAATAATTAAATGGTGGTGGTGTGATGCCTAAAAGATACCAACTGGAAAAAAATTTTTTAAAAGTATTTTCCTATGACAGCATGTCCCAACATGATTTATTGCTCTTAATTTGCCAGTGATTACATGTTTTATTTCTTAAAGAAAGACACATTGAGGTTTTGCATCCATTTAATGTTGTGGAATGTCTGCAACACAAGTTAGTTCCTGTCATCACATACATTATAGCAGCTATAAACAGCTGTTCCCTCTTCAGACTCACTTTTGTTTTCTCCCTTGAAGTTCATAAGACAAAAACAAGTAGTTTGCCATATTACAAAGGAACTGGAAAGTGCAAGCTCCTTTGTCCAGAGGCTTTTCGTGTAGTGGAAAATGTACTGACTGTTACAAAGCACTAACACTGGAGACTCCTTCCATAAAATGTCACTATATAAACAACTAGAAGGTTTTTTTTTTTTTTTTTTTTTTAAATTAAATAACATATTTAATGCCTAACATTACAGCCGGCACACTGTCAGACCTGCGGTGATTGATAAAGTAATTAACCAATTTTAGAATTCAACAGGGCTAGAATTCAACATTCAAATTTATTTTATTGCAACAATTATTTCATTCAATTATGTTGCTTGTTAGGGGCACGGTGGCTTAGTGGTTTGCCTTAGCTTGTTTGCCTTGCTGGTTCGAATCCCGTCTCTGGCCTGTATGTGCGGAGCTTGCATGTTCTCTCCGTGCATGAAGGTTTCCTCCCCCAAAGACATTCATTGTAGGCTGATTGGCATTTCTAATTGTGTGAGTGTGCATGTGATTGTGTCCTGAAATGGGTTGGCACCCCATCCAGGGTGTCCCCTTGAGGCCCGAGTTCCCTGGGGTAGGCTCCAGGCTCCCTTACGACCCTGCGTAGAATAAGAGGTATGAAAAATGGATAGATGTTGCTTGTTAGCATGTTCTCTTTCCTTCTAAAAGTGTTGTTAACAGCAAGTTAACACTTAATAAGTAGTCTCAACTGCATATGGGCAATGTAAGTACATATAGATTAAGCATCTCCAATACCTCTGTAGTTTCCCATAAATTGTACACACAACTATACTGTAACTAATGAGAATGTCTGCACCCTTACAGATAGATAACAGCACATCATATGTAAATACATAATATATTAGCAGTTTTAATACTGTAATAGGACATTAAGAGTCTTTAATGTGTAACAGGGTTGAGGGTTATTTATTCAATATAGGAACTACACTTTAAAATATGCAGGCAGTGTATATGTATAAATAGTATGCAGGAACCGTCACAATACAGACTCATTTTAATCCATATGATTCTGGTAGGTTAGCATGGTACAACACAACTACGGTATAGAAAGGATAGTAATGTTTGATTGCAAAATGTCGAGATGTACCTGAAGACGACTTGCATGTGAACTTACATAAGATGTGCAGGTGCAATCTGTAGCAGTGCAAAATAATCCTTGCTGGTTATATTTTAGTTGACTGTGTAGTTTATGTGCAACTACACAGCTGTTAGAAACACACATACGGTATAAAGTGTGTAAATCGATACCCTAATTTATAAAATATTAACGCTGTTGCGTGTACTATCTTTATCTGGCATCTAATGCTCTTTCATGCCATTCAAAATTAATGGTTACTAAATTACTGAAGCAAGCAAAATTGTTTATTTATGGAGCATGTTAGCCAAGTCCCTTAAAAAGTCCAATTCCCTATAAGAGCTTTTGGGATAAAGCAACACGATATGAATAATAAAAAAAGCCAGGGGTGAAATCAAAAGAAAAGTACAGTGTGATTATCAGTCACAAAGTGACGAACATATTTATGAACAAACAAAAATAATTAGTCCATACACTCAACTCTGTCATTTTACAAGCATCAGGTAAATATGGGGGTTGTAGTGCATGTGGACCCCAGGCAATTTCTTCATAAAGCCTTAATTTACTTGTAAGCAGGTGATGGCTCTTGTTCTGATTACCTACAAAATAAAGAGATATCTCCAGCAGCACATCATATCCTGTAGTTTTTAAGTATAAAATCTTCTCTTTATCTTTTCTTTCTTCCAAAATTGAGTTCGTTATAAATCTGTTGTTATTTAAATTCCAGTGAAGTGAATATACAATATGCGAGAGCTTTTATACCACAACATTAAACTGTAAAAACAATTTACAATACAGCCCTTATACTAATGCACTCATTCTAATACATTATTGTTACTATACTAACAACTTACTATAGGTGTTCAATACTAGTAAGTCAGAAGTAATGCTGCAAGTTTTCTGACATGGGAAATTCTTAAGGACGGAAAGAATTTTTGACTTATTAACTTCGGGGGGGGGGGGGGGGGGGGGGGGGAAGGGGGGGGGGGGAAGAGAGAGAGGCTGGTGAAAAAACCTGCTATAATGTAAGTGATAACAGGAATTAACTTGTTTCATGGACATTCTACAACATTAAATATAACTACAAACTGATAAAACAACTGAAAAAAAAAGGTCATAGTCATAGGACATGGGGTCTGAAATTTCAATATAGTTTGTGCATTGTTTTCCTCATGTGAGGTGTGAGCATTTCCAGCACTTGGAAATAATGTCCCCAAATCGGTCAAGTTTAAGGTTTGAGTAATTCGCCACGATTTTATGCTTTAAAATCAAGCTGGTCAAGTAACTCTTTGCTGTTCCGAATGTTAAAACACCTAAAAGGCCCCCCTTTTAGTACTCCTCCTCCTCCTCATTTTAAAGGATCTGTGTAAAATTATTATTTGTTTAATGCAAAAAAAAAAAAAGGTTTCTTTTTTGTATGACAGACACCTTTTGCACACCGAATCATGGTTTTTACAGCAGTGATGAGCCTTCAGATAAAAACGAACACTCATGTAAATGCACCTCAAACTAAAAATGGTGCAGCAAAGTGGTAGGAACTTTTTTTTTATAAACTTTACCTAAAACATTCTCAGAGCACTTGACATATTTCTATTTTAGGAACCATAAAGTTCAGAAGTCATTATTTCCCCAATCTAAATGCTAACTGGTATCTAAAATATAAACATGCACTTTTTTTTTTTTTTTCATGGATTTGCACCAAGTGTTACAAGCACAGCATCTTATTGTATTACAAACCTCTTTCATAAACACACTTCTCTTGCAGTTCACCCTTGAGGCCAGGAGAGGCCTGCTTCTACCACTGCAATAATGATGAGGCAATGAGGATCTGCTCACAGCTTTATCAGTGTTTGTGCTCCATTAGCATCTGTTCAGGCTCCTCTGTCAGCAGCTGGATCATATGGAGGAATGTCATCCTATAGACAGCCATGCTGTGGAGCGCAGAGCCAGTAGCACCATGTGACAGGGAGGTGCTTTCATCTAATCCTCCTGGTGTAAACCGCACCTTCATACCTTTAATTGACAACTACTCATCAAATAACTGCCTTTGGAAAATATGAATCTTAAATATGACTTTTTTTCCCCCCCAAGCTCATTGCTCGGTGTGCAAAAAGAATTCTTAATGCTGCAGATGGAGGGGGATGCGCATTATGATGGCGAGGAATGATGAATTGAGTTTATTTTGTTTGATCTTTGCCTTAATTGAGAGAGGAGGCTATTTGAAGTCCAGGCCTACCCTTACGTTTAATCGCAGATTATTATTAATGGAATAACCTCCAATGCAGTACTTGTGCATTCATCCATGAGTAGTTGTGGACCTTGGATCAAATGAATAATAAAGATATAATAGACTGGATAATAATAAACTGAAATAATCTTTGATCTTCATAAACCAACAGCGTATCTGCAGAATAACTCACCGTAGTGCTTTTTTCCATTTTCCCATTAGGAAACGAAGTGTAAAATTCTCTCACTGAGTAAGTGATATTACATGACAGGGTGTACCGTTATAGGAAAATAATCAATGACAGGGTAGCGATGCAGCCCAGTGCTAAGCCGAGTTACTTTGACCACATTGAAACTGAATTTTTTTTTTAACTGTTTAAAGTTACATTTAACATTGTCGCATGTCCACAAAAAGAAGTTAGCTCCTGTTATCACTTATATGCTTTTATAGAAAATAAAATCAACAGCTTCTCATCTCACTAATCAGACTGAAAAACTCAACGATGCCGTGTTATAAGTTACTGAACACTGTTTAGATCAACACCTGAAGCTCCATTACTAGGCATTTTGTGTAGCTGAACAGAAGGTTCTGCTTTAGCAAAACAAACGAACAAACCCAAAGCAGATACATCATGATGAAAGAGCAAACACAAGCTGCATGCCCTCCAGCCCTAAAGCTCTCCAAGTAGGTTACACTACTACCTAATTTACATCTGTTTCCATTATAGTATTCTAACCTAGCATGTAATGTTCCAGAGTTATTTATTTATTTATTTATTTAAAATCTAAATGTCCCAAACTTGTCATTATACAAAATTTGGTCAATCTGTGGATGTTGCCTATCTAATTGTAAAGCGATGACTCAAAAGCAGATGTTGCATTTCAAAGCACTTGTGAAGAAGGATACAGGTTATGATTTATGCTAAGATGCGTGGCTTCAAAGCCCTGAATGAGGCTTCTAAACAAATTGAACAAGTCAAGCATTATTCACCCAGGACCTGGAGTGTGCCTGGTGCATGCAGATCAGAGGCACGCGCCTGCCGCTTGTAATATCCTTCACTGGAAATACAGGTCCGCTGGGAAGTGCCAGCAACTAGCGGTTAACACTGTGCTGTGTGTGCAGGCATGGGAGCCCTGTGCCAACAGTTCTGCAACACCTGCGCACAGAATCAAACCCTGCTCGTGTCAGCAGGCACCTGGAGACATGACACGCTTTCTTTACAGCACCTTCTTCATCTTTGCAAGCAAATAGGGGGGGGGGGGACTGTCAGTGTCAACATCTGATGCAATAGCAGTAAACACTGATGCTTATTTATGAAGCTATGGGTTAGTGTACAGTGATTTTTGGGGTTTGTGGAAAATGCCCACTGTTGCTGTATTGTCAATCCATCATCATGTTAATTATAAAATGCTGAGAGGAAACCAACAGGTTTTAAATAATGGAGTACTAAAATCTCAAATTTTTGTGATTAAAAGTTTCTGTAAGGCAAATTCTAACACATTGATGTTGCATATAATGGAATTTACTGCATTTCTTTTTGGAAAAAAGAAAAGAGGAGAAAGTATACAATGTAAATAAAAAAAAGCCATGCCTCGATATTGCATATTTCAGGCATCAGCTACGATTTCAATTAAGGTTTCAGAATTCCCAGTCTCTTATTTTCTTCAACAATTCACACATCTAAGGTGACAGGTTACGTGTGCACCCCTCTTGAAATCATTTCTGTCGGTTTTCTCCCATTTGATGCAACCCAAATTGGTGCTGAAGAAACGAATTGCTAAATTTTTAATTAACTTCATAACATCTGCACTTCAGCTTTGAGAGATCAGGGAGATTTGCTTTTAACCTATTCCAGCACATTTGCACACCAAGGTAAGTCTTGATGCTGGCACTCTTACAGAAAGCAAGGAGGGGAAAAAAAAAAAATTAAAAATGGAAATGAACCCATACTTCTGTGCGTAGATCAAAAGACACCGAATTATGAAAAAAAATGTTTGCCATTGCTTGATCTTCAAAAATAAGAGAGAAAAAAACTAGGGGACAGAGATGGATGCAGTTGGATGCCATCGTGTTTGTTTCACTGACTTAAACTTCATGCTATTTTTTTATGCTGTATTACGGTGTTTGAGGTTTTACCATAGTGTGAATGATTTAACCAGGAAAGTGCATCCCTCTCCAACATAACATTACTAAACAAAATTACAATGACAATTTTCATTTTTTTTTATAAATGAACAACACGTCATATGCCTGTCTACTGTATGTATAGTTACATTTACTGTTGTGGAACATCAAGACAAGTTACTTCCTCTAATCTCTTGTTATAGCAGCTATAAACAGTCAACACTCACGAGCCTCTTGAAGTTATTATTATTATTATTAATAATAATTAATAGCAAATTGTTATCTTATAAAGACACTCTGAAGCACAAAGCCCTCATTGCTGAAGACTGTCCTGTGGCAGAAAATACTATAATACTCCATCATATTATTATTATTATTATTATTATTATTACTACACATATATACATATATTTTATATATATATATATATATATATATATATATATATATATATATATATATATATACACACACTAATATAAATATATATTATTGAGACCTTATATTTATAAGCCTATTTAACAGTCTCTTGAATTGAATAGGTTTAATCCAAGTCTCCAATCACAAACAAGTCGGCCTGTAATTAATGTCAACTCGGACCTAATGTGTTCTGTCGGTGGAAAGTTCTAGAATGTAAATCTCTGTGGCCCCAATAAATAGACAGAATATTGGCATATACATTTAATGTCTAAGAAACAAATCTTTATTTTACAGCATATAGGATACAAAAAGTTTGAGAACCCTGTTCTTACTGTTTTTGTGCACATGCACTGTACTTGCTTCACCGCCAGGTGGGGGTAGTGAGTAAGACACGGAGCGTTTAGACAAGGCAACGCACTGATCAACCTTACTCAAAGGCTACATTTATTAACGTGTACACAAACGTTTTAAAATTATACAGTATAATGGGATTAAAACTATTTATACCTATTCTTAACAATGTCTTACAATTAAATTGCTGATGGAAATAACATTTGAAACAGGAGCTGTTTGGACACCATTACCCCCCCATCCCCTCTGACTACACCTGCACTGATGTGGATGATATTCAACAAGTCTCTCTTTGATACCACGCACACAATACAGGCTCTGTGTGTCAGCTGTCTACCTGTGGGAAAAGCTCTGGAAACACACCGTTCTGGAAAACCAACAGAATAATCAATAATGGACAGCATTCAAGAAGTTTGGAAGCAATATGGCTGCCTGATAGTCTCATTCACCTCTCCACTAGGAGACACTGTTCACAGCATGATCAAACTCCAATTCGGTGGCAAACTCAAATGGCAAAAATTAACCAGAACCATGTATAAAATTAATTTTACAAATATGACTTGGAATGAGACATCCTGCCTCTGTATACTTCAAACCCATGCTAATTTCCCTGCTAACCCACCCAAAAAACTAGCTTGGTCTGACCAGCATCCAAAACACATTCCAAACTGATCCAAAGACCATCTGGTAAGATATTTTCCTTGATTGATTAAATTGAATTAAATGTTTGAGCTTTTCTAATTTCCTTACAGCTCCAGTTGTAGCCCAGCAACCCAGTTGGAGCCAAGCTCGGGTTACTGTTAATGTGGAGTTTCACACATTCTCCCCATGTCTAAGTGTGCTAATGCTGCATTCAACTATGGGTCATAACTTGTGATTCCCGACCTTTGACAAGGAAAAAACAAAGAAGATGCCGCCTTATCTAAAAATTCCTACTTGGGAACTCTGGATGGTCTCCTCAACTCCAAGTTCAGCAAGTGACATCAAATCAATATGGCAGCTCACAACACCAGCAGTAAACAAAGTCACACTTCTTACCTTTATATGAGTGCTGTATATACACAAGTATTTGTAGTGATAGCTCAGTTGTTAAGGTATTGGACCACTGCTTGAATGGTTGTCAGTTCAGATCCCAGTACCGCCAAGCTGCCTCTGCTGGACCCTTGAGCAAGGCCCTTTAATCCTCAACTGCTCAGCTGTATAAATTAGATAAAAGTAGGATGTTTTCTCTTCTGTAAGTTGCTCTGTATGAAGCCATCTGCCAAATACCTTAAATGTAAGTATTTGCTTTAAAGCAGGGATGTCCAATCTTATCAAGAAAAGACCCGTATGGGTGCAGGTTTTCATTCCAACTAAGCAGATGCTACACCTGAGTCTATTGAGAGCCATGCTCAATTGATTAAACAGGTAGAATTAGGTGTGGCTCCTGCTTGATTGGAACGAAAACCTGCACCCACACCAGCCCTTGCAGATAAGATTGGACACACCTACTTTAGATCAATCAACATATAATCATATTGGCTTGTTAAGACTATAACATTGACTACTTTCGAGGAGGAAAATATACTTACTACTTATCACTTAACACAGTTAGCTGGCTAGCTTATTGCTAATATAAGACAAACATGGAGACACCCTTGTCCCCAGCTCTGTAATTCAAATCCAAAGAGGTATAAAATGATGTAATGATGTAATCTCAGACTTCCTATTTCAGAGGTAAATTATATGTAGCATTACTCCAGATTGTTTGGTTTCCTTCCCCTAAAAACATGCCAGAAAGTGGATTGACTAAACTGTATTGCCCCTAGGAGTGGATGTGTGTGTGTGTGCATAGTGCTCTGTGATGGACTGGAGTCCCATCCAGGGTGTATTCCTAGCTTGCACCCAGTGTTCCTGGTATAGACTCTGGATTCACAGTGACCCTGACCTGGATAAAATGCTTACTGATGACAATGAATAATTGCCTTACTGTTCTGTATTTTCCTAACTCTAACTTGTATGCGATGTAACATTAGTAGCAGTAATTCAGAAACTGTTTCTTTCTACCAGCACTTACCAGCTGGCAAGGACTGTCTCTGTCTATCAGCTCAAGCTCTGTTTTGGCAGCTTGTTGCGGGCCTTGAAAACAAACACATTCGAGCATTTAAAGTCCATGTGGGGTTTTTTTTTTTTTTTTAAAAGGTTCTTTAAAAGGCACAGTGTCAGTGGAAAAGGGCTATCAGTCAGCCATAGCTCTTACAACCTATTCAGCCAGCTCAGTTTGTGCAGGATGGCAGTGTCAGTACTCCATGACTCCATTAACTCAGATGCTCTTGTGTGTTCATTAAATTGGAGAAGTGTATCTATGTCAGCTGCACTTTTTTATTATTAATGTGTCACTTGTGAACAGGTCAGCTCTTTTAGATGAATGTTGGAAGTTGACATCTGAGTTATTTGGTACATCATAATGATTCAGAGGCACTTCTAGTGAGAAAGTTATAATGAGTGTACAGAATCAGGGCGTATCTGTGCTGCCCAGGATTCCCTGGAGGTCAATAGTAATTTGAATAAATGGACAGAAATCTTTTAAGTGTACTTTAATAAAAGTACAGAACACACACAGCAGGCACAAACATACTTATTATTACTGTATTTATCAATGCAAAGCAATAGCACCTTGCTGGTATTTACATTTTATAAGAAACACAATGGAGTATATTAAGTTATTTAGTTCATTTTAAGGAACTGCACCTGTAATTCACTTTCTGCTGTGAATGGTCCCAGATGGATAGGGGTCATTCCATCTCAAGTGGTCCAATACTTGCAAAGTTGGTTGTTTTTTAAATTTTCCAAAAAATTTTTTTGGAGCAATTAAATCTATATATTGTTATTGCAAAATCACCATAATTTTTTTTTTACTTCATTTAACTTCGATGTTGTGTCTTGGCACACAACAAATTTTTGGTTATGCAGCTGTTTGACTTGATGAGCAGCTGTTTGATTTGCTGACCAATCTTGCAGTTGAGCAATCTTGAGTATTACAATTGGACTTAAGTTCTAAGTCTAAGGAACACGAATGTGCAAAATGTTTATATATGTACATGTACCTTGTAATGTCCTCTAAGACCATCCTGAGCCGAGATATTGAGGTTTCCGTAAACCGCTGTATAACCAAAATTTGTTGTGTGCCTTAACACAAAGATGGCTGTCATAGTAAAACCAAGTAAAAAAAAAAACCTGGTGGTTTTGCAATGCCAATACATAGAGGTAATCACTCATAAAATGTTTTTGGAAAATTAAAAACAGTTGAGCAACCTGCATTGGACCACTTGAGTTGGAATGAAGACCTAATGAAAACCTAAAGATTTGCGGCTGTGGCTCAGTTGGTAGGGCGGGTTGTCCACTAATTATAGGGTTGGTGGTTCAGTTCCCGGCCCGCATCATTCCACATACCGACGTGTCCTTGGGCAAGACACTGAACCCCAAGTTGCTCCCGATGGCAAGTTAGCACCTTGCATGGCAGCTCTGCTATCATTGGTGTGTGAGTGTGTGTGAATGGGTGAATGAGACACAGTGTAAAGCGCTTTGGATAAAAGCGCTATATAAGTGCAGACCATTTACCATTTGTACTTCCAAAAGACAATTAATACCCACGTCTCACCCTTGTTTCATGGATATTCATACCTGGATACTGTACATTTGTACCCAAGAACTGCTTCTGTAATCATAAAGACTTTCCTGTGCTCATCCCAGGACTCACGATATACTCACAACAAACTTTGTTTGTATACCGTTATAGAAGAGAATTGATTTATAATCCACTATCCAGTGTCACCCAGAAGAGGATGGGTTTCCTTTTGAATCTGGTTCCTCATAATTTTTTCATTATGATATCATGGTGAGTTTTTTTCCTTGCCACTGTTGCCTCTGGCCTGCTCATTTTGGATCTAAATCTACATCTACATTTTAAAATAGATATTGTTAAAATTCTATACAAAATAAAATTTAATTGAACTTTGGGCAGTTATTAAAAAAAAAAAAAAGGAGTTGAAAGGAAGTCGTCTCTTATTAAGTGAGTCGATTGCTAAAAGTCACTGAAAACAGCCATGATACTACTTGCATCAGTAGAGTCCATAAGTACAATATAAGTGCATAACTACAAACAACACAGTTTAATCTACTTATTTCCATTTTTTTTTTTTATTTGTTTAATGTAGAACCTCTGTGTACCTATCTGTCTTAATCTGCTTAAATCAACTATAGACATGCTTCCAAAAAGAAAATGCCTCATTGCAGTCAGCAAGGCGGGAGGAGGAGTCCCAAGGCGCTTGGCTTTGTCTACCTTTTGGCCTAAGCCATCAGATAACAGAGTGGGACAATGGTGCTCCATTCTGTGCTGTGCTTCTTAAATGACCAGGAAGCGCTTGTGAGCGGCCCTGCTGGCTGGCTCTCTGGGGCCCACTCAGCCCTGATGGGGCCTGTCCAACCTGAATGGCTGCAGTGCACATGGGGAGGAAATGAGAGACTAGTGGCCACCCAGCCGGAGCCACAAGTGCTCTTTGATGCTGGAACCAGAGGGGTGAAGTTTGAGGACAGGCGCAGGGGGAGATGATGGAAGACAGGAGAAGGGAGATTTCTGTGTGCCGAGCCCAATTTCTGCGGTCCTGTTGAGCATCCTTTCATACTGTTGTTCTGTCTCAGGGGAAGCATGAACAAAATAAGTTATGGACCTCCTATGCATTCAGTTAAATGTTCAGAATAGTGCCAATTCGAAATGGAGAGAGTGGTATTTGTAATTTGGCGAGGTTTTCACAATATACATTGCCTATTTCTACACAGAGGGAGAAATATACTAGCCACATAAGCTGTACCACTAGCGATCATTGCTTCATTGGAATTTCATGACAGCTAGCTGATCATCTTTTTAGTTCCTCAATTTATCTTTTATGTGCTTCATTGTCATATTGTTCAATTTTTGTTTGTAATCAGGAAACAGCTTTACAGAAATCTGGAGGTAGATTTAGATCCTCGATGAGCACGCTAGAGGAAACAGAAAAAACCTTGCTGAGATGATATGAGGAAGAAACCTTGAGAGGATCCAGACTCAAAAGGGGACCCATCCTCTTCTGGGTTAAACTATATCTAGAATGAATAAACTTTTAATTTGTCACATATACAATACAGTACAGTGAAATTCTTTCCTTCACAGATCCCAGGAATTTTGGGGTTAGCACGCCGGGTCAGCCATGATGAATAAGAGTTCTGGGATGAGCACAGGAGAGCCTTTATGACTATAGCAGCAGTTCTTAGGTACAAATTCTCGTGCCAACTAATAGCTAAAATCTCTCAAACCCTGAACCTGGTTTATTAAACAGCTGAAGAGATGAGATCAGTCAAGCCACTCAAGCTCAGTATGGCAAATCGGCTCGTGATTCTTCTTTGAAAAATAGACACTCATACTGTATACATTATACTTTACTTCAAAGAGTGCTCATAATATTGACAATAACAAGACTTCTGAGGACTTCTTTTAAAGCTGTAGTGCATTGCATTTTTTTTGTGTTAATTGAAAAAATATTGAGTCGGGGGGGATACTATAAAATATAATGTTCCGGCTTCAAATATTGGCTAGTTATCTGAAAGCTGAAGAACACAAATAGGATCAGATAAACAAATACACAAGGAACGCAGATGAGATAATACAAATACAACCATCACAAGTAAATGGTGGTGTGTTTTTTTTCTCCTCACTGTTATTTAGCTAGCTAAAGTGAGTTATTTAGTAAGATCTTGTTAGCCTACAGATCTGTGAAGAAGATCTGGCTCGGGCAGCACAAGTTATTAAAATGTTCTGTGAGTAGCAAGCAATAGCTTAAGGGCTTCCAATTCCCAATTCCCAAATCCTGATCCTGCAGTTTAAATGTTCTACAGATTTACAAACATTCAGTATTTTCTTCATATGTTTAATGCCCATTATTTCAGGTTTAGACACACTTTCAAAAATGATAAACTATGCCTTTAATGGCCAAACATGACCTTGCCTGACCCTAGCTATGAAAGCATTCAATTCAAGTACCCCCTTCATTAAATCCTCACACACAATATCCTCATGAGTGGTTCGGAGATAGGGATGATAGCTTTTCATTTTATTGTAATATAGAATGTCATCTAGTACATGACAATTTGCACACCAGTACTCTCTGAATACTGATGTCTGTTTTTGTGTATGAGCAAATGTTAATCGTATGAGCCCAGCAAATTTAGAAATCACTGGTGTCAGCACTAGAGTCACTTCGAGCCAAGAGTACTTCAAGCACTTTGGCCTCTTTACTCAAAAGGTACTGTAGGTGTGTGTGTGTGTGTGTGTGTGTGTGTGTGTGTGTGTGTCTTGTGCACCATAGTGCAGACGGCCATCATCGTTCCTCACTGAAGGTCTTTGTGGTGGAGTTGAAAGGCGGTGTGGAGTGTCAAGGCCACATGGGTGGAGGGCACAGTAAACGATGGAGACACAGACAATGAAGCAGTGCTTTGTTTTCAGTGTTGTTCAAGGCTGCAGTGCTTTAGTGTATCACAATGCTGAGGTAAATGCCAAAAAGTGATCCCACTGCAACCCAAAAAACGTCTGTCATAGTCCCTCACATATAGTTCATAACGAACATTATCTTGAGGTGCCTTGTCATGTCATGCTAAACCTTAGGTTCAGAATACAGTATCTCACAAAAGTGGGTACACCCCTCACATTTTTGTAAATATTTGATTATATCTTTTCATGTGACAACACTGAAGAAATGACTTCGGAGACTAGGCCTTCGGAGACTGGGCCGCAGAGCAGTATTCCTGCATGATAACGACCCCAAACACACCTCCAAGATGACCACTGCCTTGCTAAAGAAGCTGAGGGTGAAGGTGATGGACTGGCCAAGCATGTCTCCAGGCCTAAACCCTACTGAGCATCTGTGGGGCATCCTCAAACGGAAGGTGGAGGAGCACAAGGTCTCCAACATCCACTAGCTCCGTGATGTCGTCATGGAGGAGTGGAAGAGGACTCCAGTGGCAACCTGTGAATCTCTGGTGAACTCCATGCCCAAGAGGGTTAAGGCAGTGCTGGAAAATAATGGTGGCCACACAAAATATTGACACTTTGGGCCCAATTTGGACATTTTCACTTAGGGGTATACTCACTTTTGTTGCCAGCGGTTTAGACATTAATGGCTGTGTGTTGAGTTATTTTGAGGGGACAGCAAATTTACACTGTTACACAAGCTGTACACTCACTACTTTACATTGTAGCAAAGTGTCATTTCTTCAGTGTTGTCACATTAAAAGATATAATCAAATATTTACAAAAATGTGAGGGGTGTACTCACTTTTGTGAGATACTGTATATCTTCTATGCTTGAAATGACTATTTGATTATTATTCATACAAAATAACTAGATTTAATACTATTATTGCAAAGTACTCCATATTACTATTATAGTATTGGTAGTTTATTTGTGTAAAATAAGTACTGTTACATGATTTAAGCTCCAGGCTCCCACTCGACCATGTGTAGGTTAAGCATATGTAAAATGGATGGTTCTGTTAATTAAGGTATAGTACTATTCGTGTAGGTACAGTCCTATTAGTGTAGGTATAGTACTCTGTAAATATAGTACTATCAGTGTAGATATAGTCCTGTTAGTATAGGTATAGTGGCATTTATTGTAGGTATAGGACTATTAATGTAGATGTAGTACTGTTACTGTAGATATAAGATTTTTAATGTAAATATGCTACTATTAGCATAGGTAGAGTACTATTAGTGTGAATATAGTACAGTAAGCTATAAACAATAATAGTACATTAGTATAAGTGTAGGTATAGTACCTTACTATTAGTGTAGATACAGTATATTACTGTTAATATAGAGTACTATTCGTGTAGATGTAATACAATAAGGTGTACAACACTAGTACTACAGTATATTAACAGTAATAATACATTAGTATAAATGCAGGTTTAGTATAATACTATTAGTGTAGATACAGTATATTATTGTTAATATAGAGTGCTATTAGTGTAGATGTAGTACAATAAGCTTTACAACACTAGTACTACAGTATATTAACAATAATAATACATTAGCATAAATGCAGGTTTAGTACAATACTATTAGTGTAGATACAGTATATTATTGTTAATGTAGAGTACTATTGGTGTAGATGTAGTACAATAAGCTTTACAACACTAGTACTACAGTATATTAACAATAATAATACATTAGTATAAATGCAGGTATAATATAATATTATTAGTGTAGCTGTAGTACAATAAGCTGTACAACTCTAGTACTACAGTATGTTAACAATAATAATACATTAGTATAAATGCAGTGTAGATTTGGTATTATTACTGTAGATATAGCACTGTTAGTGATATTTCTGTTGATATTGTGGCATTATAAAGGCTATCATACTATTATTGGTAATATAATTTAACAGTACTAGTGTTGTACAGCTTGTTGTTGGTGCAGTTTGTATGTTTACACACAGAGGCTACAACTCGTATTTTTTCAAGCACAATCTGTGTTAATCATTCTTTAACAGTCACATTAGATCAAGTCGAATGGTCTAGTCTACCAGTCAGAAGTGCTTAACTTTTTGCATTAAATGTGTTTTTGTTTTGAAGTAGCATATTGAGAACCTCTAGTGTTAATGATTGGTTGCTCTGTAACTTATTAGAGTATTTTTGTACGTACATTATTTTAAACTTACATTTTATCTGCTTGTTTACATACTTAAAAAAAAAAACAAGAAAAAACCAACAACCCAAGATTGTCACCTCTCAGTACACTACCCAATAAATGGAATAAGCATTAGCATTACACTGGTCCAGACATTTTATTGCTGTCCTTGTTTGAAATCACACATCTGTAAAAGAACAAGAACTTAAACAGCCATTGCTGTGTCAATAGTTACAGCCTTTTTGTCAAAACAGCATGACAGTAATAAGAGTGGCACTGGTGGCTAAGCAGCAGCATGGACAGGAAGAGGAGGGAGGACGTGTAGCGTAACCTTTTGTTCTGTAAGAAGGATAAATGCTGATGGACCACACCTTGACCTCTACCAAGTATCTTTTTTTTTTAAAGGATGAATAAAGTATGACCTCAAGACTGCATCTTATCCATCTGTTGTTTACTTTCCCTTAATGTCTTAACTGAGGCATGCTGAGTCATGTACTGATTTGTACTATCAAAGACAGACATTGTATGATTATTTTATTTACTATTATTATTATTATTATTTTTTAAATCTTAGTGAGTGAGATCATGCTAACTTTGAGTTCCACACTGATTTGCACATTCCCCAAAAGGACAGTGTAAACAGACTTGTGAAAAGGAAATTAATCTACAGACATGAATACAGAACTGATAACAAGATTACCAGACTTCAAACAAGGAACCCATTGAACCACATTTCACTTAATATTCAGGAAAAATTATAAATATATAAAAATATCTCTAATAATCTTGGCCCATTACTAAGAACTGCTATTTTTTTATTATTTTTTTTGTACTACTTTTTCTTAGTTCAAGTTCAGAATTTATCTACCTTAACATCAGACATTACAGACATAACATCAAAACAATACATATTGACTAAAACTAATACTAATTTAAGATTTTAAGATAAGTCCAAATGAAAATCAGAGGGACAACCAGCAATTTCCCTAAGCAATTAATTTAATACTTGAATTTGATAAAAAAAAAAAAAAAGTCTTCTCTAACAGCTATATACATATAATTGTTCAAACTTTAAAAAAAAAATGAAAAATGAAAGAACAGTTCTTGTGTGTGAAATTTCTGTATATTAGTCTAAATATAAAGAATAATAAGGCTGTATGGCTGTATTAGTATAAAATCAGAGATATAACACCCAACAGTCACTGGGATGGTGAACTATACTCAGTAGCACTGAGTAACTGGGAAAAAAAACCCCTGCGATAGAATAGACAGTAGCACAGTTAAGGAAATGTTTATGCCCATAACAATACCCTAGCGTGAAAAGATAAAGTGAAAACTAACCAACTCCCGAGAAAATAATTTATCTTGAGAGACCATAAAAAGCGATGGAGAGACACACACTTGACGGAACAGGAAGGGAGAGGTGGTTGAGATGGAGACAGAGGGAGAAGGCGAGCACGAATCTCCTAGACGAGGTCAGAACTAAAGGACATACCACGGTTGGTCAGCACCAGCAGCCCATAAAAAAAGATTAAGAACAATGAGAGGAACTACAGTATTAAAAGATCCCTATGACCCCTCCCTCATTGAGAAGAATGGAGTGATGAAGCAAACAGAGACTCGTGACCCGGGGGACCAGGACACACGCTCTGCATGAGGTAGACATCGGAGCCAACTAGATATTTTTGTAAAGGAATAAATGTTTATGTAAGAAGGAGAGTGATAAGACACAAAGGCATGGAAAGGCTCATAATTAACTTTGCCCTCTTTGTTCACATCTACATCCATCTACGTGTGTAAGCACAAATGAAGCTGTCTAACATAAGTGATTAGGTATTGTGGCTTAAAAAAATGTTCGTGACACGTTTTAGTAATACAGTCAAAGACAAGTATGAAGCACTGAAAAAAAAAAAACATGTTAAGTGCAAACAGACAGAGATCTAAATTAGACAGTAGATAAACACCACCCGAAACAAATCAGGCTGTCAGTCTGTTTATATTGTTTTTGTTCAAGTTCTAGTAACCCATACTGGAATGCTTGGACTTTGTGGCTTAACGCTCAATATCCTCTTCTGTTCAGAGCATTGTTCATTTTGCCGCTGATTAATATCTTGTTTAAACAGCCACCAGACGCAACACGCCACCAGCGTGTCCATAAATTCTCTAGAGCTGATCAACACAATAGCTGCGTTTTTAAACAAAGAGCTTCACATAAGCACAGCATCTCCATAACACTCGAGATCTCGAGATACTGCAAGGGTAGGCTTATAACAAAATCGCCACATTAATCAGTGTGGCACCACTGAGAAAGGAAATGACTGCAAAAATAGTTATAATTAACATTCTAAATAAAAAAAAAGATATTTAACCCTTGTGCAACAAATATAACTTTGGAATAAAAAAAAAAACCCATTGTGGTCTTTAAAATGTAATGAGAATAATACAGTGAAAAAGAGGACATCATAAATAGTACGGCCGGTTACACAGCAGTCAGATGTCACATTTCAATTTCCTTGCTTCACTGAGGCTAAAGAATACCTGTTGTTTGCTTGAGGCATTTCATCTTGAGTAGGACTGCACCGTTTTTACTGGGTCATATAGATGTAAATCGATTGTATATCAGAATACTGTATCAAATTAGTGATACCCTGATATATGAAGTGATATTACAATCATATATTATCATACATTGTTACCTATAAATCCATTTTCTCTACTGCTTATCCTACACAGAGTCATGGAGAGCCTGGAGAGCCTCTATCCCAGAGCACAAGGTCGGAGGTTCAAGCCCCAGCACTGCCAAGCTGCCACTATTGGGCCCTTGAGCAAGGCCCTTAACCCTCTCTACTTCAGGGGCGCCGTATCATGGCTGACCCTACGCTCTGACCCCAACTTCCTGACAGGCTGGGGTATGCGAAGAAAACAATTTCACTGTGCTCTACTGTATATGTGACCAATAAAGACTCATTATCATTATCATTCACGTACTACTGACAATTTAGAGATACCAATCATCCTACAGCACATGTCTTTGGACTGGAGGAGGAAACCGGAGTACCTGGAGGAAACACCTGAAGCACAGGGAGAAAATGCAAACCCTGTGCACACTAAGAAGAGGCGGGAATCAAACCCCTAACATTGGAGGTGCGAGGCAAACGTGCTGACCACTATAAAGAACAAATTTTATTAAAAAAAAAAAAAAAACGTTATAGAGAAACATTTGTTTTGTTAAAGAAAGTAAAATACTAAATAATATCCTACTTTTTAGATAAGTAGTAATATAAAAATATATAAATAATAATAAATATAAACAATAAATACACAACAAATAATATTAATAATAATTATTTATTAGAATAGTAATTATATATTAGACATAATAATAATAATAATAATAATAATAATAATAATAATAATTATTATTATTATTATTATTATTATTACTGGGTAAACAGTGTCTTAGTGGTTAGCATGTTAGCCTCACACTTCCAGGATTGGGGGTTCGATTCCCGCTACTGCCCTTTGTGTGCTGAGTTTGCAGGGTCTCCCCGTGCTGCAGGGGTTTCCTCCCCCAGTCCACAGACATGCAGGGTAGGCTGACTGGCATGTCCAAAGTGTCCGTACTGTAGGAATGGGTATGTGAATGTGTATGTGACTGTGCCCTGTGATGGATTGGCACCCTGTCCAGGGTGTACCCCGCCCTGTGCCCCATGCGCCCGTGGATAGGCTCCAGGTTCCCCGTGACCCTGTACGACAAGCGGTATAGAAAATGGATGGATGGATGGATTATATAAAATTTTTATTATTATTATTATTATTATTATTATTATTATTATTATTATTATTATTATTATGCATACTATTATAGTAATATGTCATATTACTATATTATATTAATATTATGACTTCATATTGCAGTAATAGTATTATCTCAATACATCAGCCAGCCTTTTCAGGTTGATCAAGTGGACAGTGGACAGACAGGCATGACTTTTTCAGCTTGGAAGCATGGCCTTCTGCACAGAGCGCACAATAACAATAATTGGGAGGAGTTCGTTCATGAAACATAACATTGGGCTTTTACCAAAATATGTCATGTATTCACTCTTTGTTTCATACCAGGCTGGTGTGTATATGAGATTGTGATCTCCAGCACACATTGCAGACATTGTTTAAATGTAGATTATGCAGGCAGCTTGATTTATTGGCTGAGATGAAGTCTAGTGAGCTCCATCACGTTCACACTGAAATTCAAACTTTGGCTTCGTTTGATACCTTTGAAAATGATGTTAACAGAATTTCCAGTTTCATGGCATTCGGGTGGAACATCAAGGTCCCATAGAAATAGTTATTAATCACAATTATTAACCTCAATAATAGGACAACAAATCAAAATGGCTTTGAATATGCCATATAAATGATTTCTATTTATACCAGATGTCAGAAGGTATTGATTAATAGTCTATAACAGCAGCTCTGACTGCAATAGTTATATTAATGCACTCCTTCTAAAACATTCTCATTTCTAATTCAAAGAGATTTGTATGGCAAACGATTCACATAATCTAAGGCTAATAATAGGCAGATTAATCAAAAGTTTGTTAAACATTTATTGAACATTTTTGGAACAAGTCTCCAGTGTTAGCTCTCTGGAACAGTAAGTACGTTTTCCAGTTTCTCATTAACATGACAAGCTACATCTATTTAACTTCAGGAAAGAGAAAAAAAGATAAGCTGGTCAAGGATGGATTGTTTATAACTACTATAACATAAGTAACATGAGTAACTTGGATCACGGATGTTCATTCAGTAAAAAAATTTAAATTGTTATCAGTGGCTACATTTACATGCAGATCAAATTCCGGACTGAGCATGCGCATATATATCTTTTCAGTGCATTTTCTGAATAAGGTGTTTACATGTTTACATTTCGGATTAAAACAGGCATATTCCAGGGGTGGGAATCAGAATTTGGGGAATCAAAATATTGTCTTAATCTGAATAAGGCAATCAGATTGCAGCGTTTACGTGACTCAGTACTAATTATAATATTGGCAAATTCAGATTAATATCGGAATAAGGATGTGCATGTAAACGTAGTCATTGGCTCATTGCTGTGGTACAAGAAGAATAAAACATTTTGCCACATGCTGTTGTTATAAAAATGTGTTGTCAACCTCAATCAACTTCAAGGTGTCCATCCATCCATCCATATTCTATATCGTTTATCCTTTTCAGGGTCACGGGGAACTTGGAGCCTAACCCAGGGAGCATCGGGCACAAGGCGGGGTACACCCTGGACAGGGTGCCAATCCATCACAGGGCACAATCACATACACACTCATTCATACACTACGGACACTTTGGACATGCCAATCAGCCTACCATGCATGTCTTTGGACTGGGGGAGGAAACCGGAGTACCCGGAGGAAACCCCCGCAGCACGGGGAGAACAGGCAAACTCCGCACACACAGAGCCACGGGAATCAAACCCCCGACCCTGGCGGTGTGAGGCGAACGTGCTCTTCAAGGTGCATATGTTGAATTTTTGTTCTATGAAATTTAAATTATTAAATTTACAAGTTTTATACTAGTTTTTTTTTATTTGTGCAATTTGCTATAATACACACACACACACACACACACACACACACACACACACACATTATGTTGTAAAGCAACCATTTGCACTGCATTTTCAGTGATCATCAATGTGGGAAAAAAAGACAATACAATACAACTCATCAGAGTCAAGTTGCAGTTTGATCAGTGAGGCAAGAACAACCTATATGATTACATCTCCTAAACCTACTTTGCTTCTGAGCAGAATGCTGAAAAAAAAAAGGGTCTGAGACAGAAATCTATCCCCCTCAGGAAATGAGTGACTCTAATAACTGGTAAATGCACATGGTTTGAAGTTACACCTTCAGTCTGTAAACAAAAGCACTTTGATCGCAGTATGGGCCTCAAACACAGATACACATTGTACACTTTGTTTCCTGTATGTCACACAAGCAAGAAGAATGGGGCACTAATGAGCTGTGGTCTGTGAAGATTTAGAGGGTTATGTGTATGTGTTTGTATAGGTATGTAGTTATACTACTATTACATTTAGGTTTCTAGCATGTAGTAGACACTCTTTTCCGGAGTCACTACTGGGTGTTTGACGTTAATACTAGTTTAGTCATACTACAACACTCTGACGTTAGATATAGTACTATCAGTGTAGGTATAGTACAGTACTGTACAGTGTGTATAGAGCACTATTGGTCTAGACATAGCACTATTAATGTTGATATTGTGCCATGATTATATACACTAGTAGCCTACTAGTTTTGTACATCTTGTTGTTGGTACATCGTTTGTAGTGAGGTAAGGGCTATGATTAGATTAGGTGTGTGTGTGTGTGTGTATGACGCACGTGCCTTTCAGTATTGAAAATGAGCAGACATGTCTAAAGGGTTTCCTTGTAAATCGTTTCGCAGTAGGACCCAGAGGATCCATCACCACTGAAGTTGGACAAGTACACCTTTATGTGAGTCCACCAAATCACTTTGTTTAAAAAAAAAAAAAAAAAAAAAAAAAAAAGGTCCACAAAGTGATTCTTCTCAGCTACAGAAGGGGGGGGGGGAAACCCTTCCGCTTTGAGCCTGTCAATTGGCTCCAAGCACTTGACAGGAAAATACAATGGTTCCTGCTGTCAAACTTGTAACAGCTATATATAAGAACGCTCGTGGACAGGTAATGCATCCTAACGGCGCGAGAGCAACGTTAACGTGGATGTAGGAGTTTGCAGAAAGTCGACAGACTCAGAGGACAGGATGAGTGCGTCTGTGGCAGTGTACAGGAACATTTATACAGAGGACCGTTTCAAACAGACTTATGGTACCGAGGCCAAACCGCGCGAGCGCCTTCGGGAGAGACTGTGCGCGCGCTGCCGCTGCTCTCAGCTCCACTGCCTCCACCTGCTCAAGCAGCGGATGCCCATTTTCAACTGGCTGCCGAAATACAGACTCAGGAAATGGATTTTAGGAGACACAGTGGCAGGGCTGACGGTCGGGATTCTACACATTCCCCAAGGTAGAGTTCCTCCTACAGCACAGCTGACAGGAGAACGCTTTGATGTACGGATAATAACCTAACTGTAGCTTAGCATGTAACAAGATGAGTGGATGGTGATGAGACTCAGACATTTGCAACAACTTAACATTTGTTCCTATTACGTTCTAGGACTAGTTCAACTTAAATTTCCCAGAGTTTCCATGTTAATGAACTTGTAACGCCACCAGTAGCCAACCTAGGTGTCAAGTTTGGGTCAAAATGAACCGACGTCAAGACGTCACGTGGTGCTGAGGCGCTCATTGCATTATACAATTATCTTATATTCTAATAAATATCAAATTAATCACTTATTAATTAATCACGGCTATGAATTTTCATATGTCTTCTGTAAGTGTAAAATAAAATTCTACTGACTCCACACAGAACAGATTTCTTTTATGAACTTAGTCCTGGTCAGTTATTCAAACTTTAAGGTCATTATTTAAATGTGTACAATAATATTCTAGCTATTTATTGCAGCCATTTTTATTGCAGATTTTTTTTTTATTCCAAATGTAGGACCACATTGACATTATTTATAGATCTACTTGTTTTTGAGTTATTGAGGTTTCAATTCAACTGACCGGTCAAACCGGCTAATAAGAATAAAAAGAAAAAACTCAATAATAACGACACTTTGATACTTTAATAATGGTGTCTTGTGATTTCCACCAAAAAAAAAAATGAAAGAAAAAACCCCCACAGACCCCATTGCTTCACTTCATAGACACCTTTTTAATTACTGTTGTTTTATACTATATGATCTGTTGTAAATTGAATGCATCTGTAGGTCTAAGTCATTTGGTGTATGTGAAAAAACAAACAACAACTATCTGATTTGAATTTTCCACAAAGCAAAGTTGTTATTATCCTGTAAAAGTGATATGAATATTATATTATATACTCACTCCAGTGGTTTTGTGTACCAGGAATGGCTTTTGCATTATTGACATCAGTGGCTCCAATCTACGGCCTGTACACATCGTTCTTCCCTGTAGTCCTCTACATGCTGTTTGGGACGGGGTGTCATGTCTCCACAGGTAAACAAAAAATACTTTCAAATTTCAGTAGCAGAGGGCTTAACATCTCTTAGGAATATTCACAATGGTTAACTATCATTAGCTATGGTTTTAATATAGTACTGTATGGTAACCATGACACATCATACATGATACTGCCATGGTTTTCCTATAGTGCCTCAGAGTAAATATGGTTTAACCAACATATTTAACCAGTGGGGTGCATGGTGGCTTAGTGGTTCGCATGTTCGTCTCACACCTCAAGAGTCTGGAAATTTGGGGTTCGATTCCTGCCATGGTCCTGTGTGTGCAGAGTTTGAATGTTCTCACGTGCTGTGGGGGGGTTCCTCTAGGTATTCCGGTTTCCTCCACCAGTCCAAAGATTTGGCATGTCCAGAGTGTCCGTAGTGTGTGAATGTGTATGTGATTGTACACCCCCACTTTGTGCCCCATGCTCCCTGGGATAGACTCCAGGTTCCCCGTGACCCTGTAGGATAAGCGGTATAGAAAATAGATGGATGGATGGCTGGATTTAACCAGTGTATATAGTTATGTGTATATAGTGTATATTGTTAACTATGTATATTGCAAATTTATGACTCTCATGACAGTTTGCACTATAAAAGGCTATATGCTCAAATCAAGAAAAGAAACAAAAGCTAAAAAACTGATGACTTCTACATATTTAGTACTGTAGATATAAAACTCAGTAAGTGTGAATCCCTGGTATTGAAATATAAATTTTTTCATTTCTCATCATAGTTCTGTCATTGTGGCAATTTAAAAATGAAATTTGTATATGTGTACATAAAAATATATTCTCTGTGTACACTATATTGACCTTTTTTCCTGTATGTTTTCATTATGTATTCCTCCCTGTATATACTCAGTTCTAATGTTAACTACTGTATGTATGGACCTGTACAGGTACTTTTGCAGTAGTGAGTCTGATGACCGGCACGGTGGTGGAGCAGCTGGTGCCGACTCCTCCTGATCTGAACTGCAGTAGCCCAGAGATTTCAGAGCTCGAGGATCAGAGGATCGAGGTGGCCTCAGCTGTAGCATTCCTGTCAGGAGTGATGATGGTAAGAACATTTCTACATATCTGACAGTATTTCATCCATGTCACACATGTATTAAAAACAGACTAAATTTGTGCATTATGTTTGTTTTTGCTGAGCTGGGATGTGCTGAGCTGGGATGTGTTATGGAACGCTGATGTCAACTGTTTCTATGACTTTCGTTTCCAGCTTTGCATGTTTGGTCTGCAGTTGGGTTTCCTCTCCACATACCTATCAGAGCCCATTGTTAAGGCATTCACCAGCGCAGCCGCATTTCATGTGACTGTCTCTCAGCTGCAGAACATGCTGGGATTACGGCTTCCTCGCCACACGGGCACCTTTTCCCTCTTCAAGGTTTGTGAGAGACAGTGAGGCCTGTCAAATTATTCAAATACTTATAACTTTATCAATTGTGGGTTGTGATATTAAATATTATGGAGGACTAAAATCTAATATATATATATATATATATATATATATATATATATATACATATATACATATATATATATATATATATATATATATATATATATATATATATATATATATGTCAACAATGAAAGTATTACGGTTGAGCAGTGCACTATATCATGAGATCTCATCAGTACTATAATAAGAATAATGTAGGGCAAACTAATTTATTCTGTTAAGTGCGTAATTCTGTACTGGTTTGGAAATAAATTTGTGCCAAATGTATTGAATGTAACTTTACAAGAAATTAAGAAAAAAATATGCAGAAGAAGAAAAACACTCTGAAACTGAAAACACTCAGTGAACTCAGTGGCAAAAAGTTAACATGATTTTCAAATAAACAGCTTTGTTCAAATGAACAACTTTGTTAACAGTTTTCTAAACTTCGTTTTCGCTAATCATGGTTTATGAATGCCCTGCCAGAGTTTACCTTTATGCTTTCAAAGTTTTTGTTTACTCTCCGCAAGTTTACGTTCGCTGTTTTGGCACAAATCTCACATGTGGGCGGGCTTAACAGTGCTTTACTCTCATTGGGTAGTGAGATTTGGATTGATAGCTCGAGTGTCCAGCTGAAGAGGAGGAGGATGATGATGATGATGATCACGATGGCAATGACACTCCGTGCCGCTCCTGAGAGCTCATCTAAAAAAATTGAGCCGTATCAGACTACTCAAACCTCAAATATTAATAACCAACTAATATACTGACTAAGGACGCAAGTCATTTCCACTACAAAGTACAAACACTAGAATTATGCAGTGAACTACATCCAGAACGTGCTCCAAAAAAAGAGACACTGAAGTCTCTACTTCCAGGTCAAAGAGCTGTCGATCCAAATCCCACTAGCCAATGAGAGTAAGTCTCTATTAAGCCCGCCCACACGTGAGACTTGTGCCGGAATGGCGAACGTAAACTTGCGGAGCGTAAATGAAAACTCTGGCAGTGCATTCGTAAAAGCATGATTAACGAAAACAAAGCTTAAACTGTTAACAAAGTTACTGAGTTCACTGCTTTCAGTTTCAGAGTGTTTTTCTTCTTTCTCATTGTATATTTTTGTTTCAATACTTTTGAGACGAATTTGATTCTGGGTTCATACTGTGGTTTTTTTTTTTCAATTTATTTGATTGATCAATGTGTGCATAGCTCTGCTAGCCCATTTATAGCAGCCTTCCTGCTTTGTATAAAAGAAATAAGAAACACTTTAGAGCTGATCGAGTTTATTCCAGCTTAGTGACTTAATGACAATATGTGTTTACACTGATGATTTACAGTGAAGTATTTACAGTGAAGACTTGCTAACTCTATCCCACAGACACTGGCCTCGGTGATGGAGAACTTGCCCCATACTAACCTCGCTGAGCTGATGATCTCACTGCTCTGCCTAGCTGTGCTCGTTCCCGTCAAGGAAGTGAACACACGTTTTCGCCAGCGTCTGTGCACTCCCATTCCTGTGGAAATTCTCACCGTATGCCATCAAATGAACTTTGAGACAACCTCACAATCTATATCATGGGTGGCCAATCTTATCCGGGTGCGGGTTTTCATTCTAACCAAGCAGAAGCCACACCTGAGTCTACTGAAAGCCAAGATCAACTGATTAAACAGGTGGAATCAGGTGTGGATTGATTGAAATGAAAACCTACACCCATATCAACGCTTTGCAGATATGATTAGACACCCCTGGCCTATATGAAAAGAAAATGTGTTTTGATTGATTTATTTTTTTTATTGTTAATTGCTTTATTCCATTTCTCCACAGGTTATAATTGCTACAGGAGTTGCTTATGCCTCCTCTCTGGATTCCAGATATGATGTCCAGATAGTGGGTCACATTCCAGCAGGGTAACCGTTTTTTTGACTACTACATGACTATGTTTTGTATACAGTAGTTTGTATTGTATAATAATTGTTTTAAATCGAGTACTAAAAGTAGGCCTTATCAGTTCGTTGCCTCTGGTTCCGTCTTGTAGGTTCCCTCGGCCTCGACTGCCTGCTTTGCACACAATACCGGACATAGCTGGCGACACAGTTGCTATCACATTTGTAGGATATGCCGTGTCTGTGTCACTAGCAATGATATACGCTGATAAGCATGGCTATTCTATTCACCCTAATCAGGTAAAGCTGTATGAAACCCCCTGAAAGAAAAACATTATAGAATATTACATATAGTATAATACAGTGTAGTGTATTAACATTTGGAATGACTGTCTTTAATCATTTAAAGCCAGGTTCGTGTCAGATTCTAGTTTCTAAAATGTTTCCTATTTGATGAGACCACAGCACAATTTCGACAAATGTTGCCGTAAATATTTGCGGAATATAGTATTAGAAAAAACTGTGTGGACGAAGAGGGAAAATATGCTACAATAAAATGCATGAAGAATCAGGTTTTGTTAAGCGTAATAATCATAAAAACCCCAAATATTCATACTTTGAACAGAAATTACTATACATTTATAAATGCAGTATATTGTCTATCATTCAATAACCTCTTATTGGTCCAACAAAGTACTTGAATTTCTGAATAACTTAATGAATAACTTATGACTATACTTATTACTACAATCATAATTTGTTCTAATGTTTTGAGTGTTGGGTGCATAATATAATATAATAATATATATATTAATATATAATATAATAATGTGCAAACAGGGAAAATGCTCAGTTTACTTTTTACTTTTCTTACAGGAGCTGTTAGCACATGGCATTTCCAATACAGTATCTTCCCTGTTTACCTGCTTTCCCAGTTCCGCTACACTGGCCACCACTAACATTTTGGAAAGTGCTGGTGGTCACACACAGGTAACCAGTAAGACCTTACACACTATAGACATATCATACTGATTGGATGTATAAATTTTTTACATACAGATTGGGACTGATCTGTCGGTTTGCTTCTTTGTTTCATTTGCTAGCTCTCAGGTTTGTTCACAAGTCTGGTGGTCTTGATTGTGCTGCTTCTCATTGGCCCTCTGTTCTACTTCTTACCTAAGGTAAGTGGAGGCATAAGGCCACAAAAACGTGTTCAAATTGTGAACGCTGGTGTCAGCTCCAAGGCAGCAATTACAGACGGGTGACAAATTAAAGGAACGTAGTCTTAGTAAAGTGTTGGGCCACCACAAGCCACTGGACAGCTTCAATGCCCTTTAGCATAGATTTGACAACTGGAACTGTACTGGAGGGATGGAGTACAATTCTTCCAAAACATACGCCCCAGATCGGTGTTTTTATGACAGTGGAGAGTGATCGTGTAACATAGGTGTTCATAGATGACTACAAAGGCCATAAAATATGATGTGGATGGGGACGGAGTCATCATGCAACAGTCCACTTCCATCAGGTTAGAGATGTTACATCATAGGATCACCTTGTTACATTTTTATGTGCAGAAGTTCTTCAGAAGTAGAAATACGGGAGTGTAGTCGGAGTTCTCTTTCGGCCTTGCAACTTGGTCACACAACTTGTCTCCCTTCCTGGCTTACTAAATGTGTGAAAGCCTACCCAATGTACAGGGTGTTCCAAAAGTCTCTATAAATAGGGGAAATTTGCACTTTTTAGCAAAATGTAACTTGTAAACAAAATGGTTACAAAACATCCTCTACATGACTGCTATTTCTTTTTTTTTTAAAAAAAAACACAGAGTTGTCTCTACCAATTTTGGCAACAGTGTCGTGTGTGTGATGTACTTGCCATGTTTCCTGTTAAAGTCAATCACAACCTGGTGACAGCTTTCCAATCCAGCCATGAGAATGATTTCAATATGATTAAATGATTTTTCTTCTTTTATCAAAGGCTAAAAAAATGTATGGAGATTTTTGTGACACCTGTAAATAAAAAAAAAATTAAATAAATAAAAAAATTAAAAATAATTTATATATATATATATATATATATATATATATATATATATATATAAAAAACAAGTTTTTAGGTCATTTATGTGATAACATATTCAGAGGCTTAGCTCATTGTATGATAAGAGTCTTCACAAGACAACGTGTGCCACTTATCTAACTTCTTACGTACATTCCTTCCACTTATCTTATGGTGAGACATATTAGGTCAGAACACCCTTGTACAGAATATACTTACAAATAATAAGAAACGGCATAAAGAGAATGTAACAAACTTCACAACAGTCAATGAGGAGGTGGGAACTGGCTGAACATAAACATAAAGTTTAATAATAAACCAAACTCAAACAGAACAGAAAACACGCAAATATAACACAAAGCGCACGTGCGTCTCTCTCGCTCTCTCTTCCTGGCACTTCCAGCTGCTCCTTTATCTCTCTCGCTCCCACTGATTAGCCAGATGTGCATCCTCACAACCTGGCTTCTCCCTCCTCCTCGCCACACTCCTCCGCCAGATTCAGCCCCCGGCCTGACGCACACCCCTTCCCACCCTTTCAGGAGGGCGGTGCTGCCCTCTCGGCTACGTCTTTCGTCCGGCCAGCCCCTTTTCCTGCGAGCGAGAGGAGAGATGAGGAGGAGGAAGAGGGGAGAGCGAAGAAGCAAGCTGGAGAGAGAGCCAGAGAGAAAGAGAGGAGAGAGAGAAAAAACACTCCAGTCCCCAGACACGCTGTCATCTGGTTCTCCCACGACGCTCTGTGATGGCACTGAACTTCCGAGCAGGCGGCTGTGGCTCCTTCCCTTTTCTGGCAGCCGCACCTCCACCTCCTCGACGAACGGCTATGGCTCCTCCCCTTTTCAGGCGGACGGCAGCCGCATCTCGGCTTCCCTGGCGGACGGCAGCAGGTCCTCCATCCCCTGGCGGATGGCAACCGCTCCTCCCTTTTCAGGCTGACAGCAGCCGTTCCTTCGTCCTCCTCGGCAACCATGCCAGCACCACTGCCTCAGCGTAGCGATCCTCCCACAGCGGCAAGAGCTCTCCAACAACGCGTCCCTCCTCCTTCTTGGGTTTTGGTACCCGTGTAACAAACTTCACAACGGGCAAGGTGGAGGAGGGAACCGGCTGAACATAAACATAAAGTTTAATAATAAACCAAACTCAAACAGAACAGAAAACGCACAAACGTAACACAAAGCAGAGAATAAAGCAGATTTTAAGCATACGAGAGAGTCAAGGAAGATCAAATAATTCCACATTGTTTGGTCATGTGGACCCATCAAACAATCACCAGTTTTTCCTCTAATTTGTCAGAGATGTGTTTATAACCAATGTTTTCCCTCTGTCTCTGTCCAGGCCGTCCTAGCGTGTATAAATGTGACCAGCTTGCGGCAAATGCTCTTGCAGTTTCAAGACCTGCCAGATCTGTGGAGGGTTAGCAGGATCGACTTTGTAAGAGTTCCACCACCACTAGATAGATGTACATGCCAGTAAACATGCATCCACAGTATATATGAAATATTGGAATATGTGTGCTTGTGTGTGTGCAGATGGTGTGGCTAGTGACCTGGCTTTCAGTGGTTGTGCTAAATGTGGATTTGGGTTTGGCTATTGGAGTGGTTTTCTCCATGATGACTGTCATTTGTCGCACACAGAGGTGAATACAGTCAATCAAGTTACCTACGATCCTTCTTTAGCTATTTTGTTAATCCTTAAGGTCCTTAAGGAAGGACCATTTTGATCAGTCAGACTGTGACTATTCACAATTAAGTTGTTATTTCTCTAGGCATTGGGGGGAAAAAAAACCCCTGTGTACTATTTTGCTATTTTCTGAAACGTTCAGTAAATGTACATACAAATTTTGCACAGTTGTAGAGTGGACCTGTGCTGTTCACATTTGATTATTTTTTTCTCTAAGCATTTGGGGGCATTCTGAAAATGTAAAATAATAATAATAATGAAATATTTTGGTCTTTTTCACAAGTTGTTGAGTTGTTATCCTTCTTGGCATCAGGGGATGACAGTAGAAGCTCTCCAACTAGAGCAGTCCCAGTGAAAGCAAATATCAAGCACAGTAATATTGCCAATGTAATAAGAAGCTTTCTTTACTATATTTGTGCATTTCTCATATATAATAATTGTGTTAACTGTATTTTCTATTTATGCATGCCAAGCAGTCTGGGAAAACTCTGAATTAATATGCTTGCCAACCCCATGTTTAAAAACACATCTCTTTTTCAGAAGGATATCTAAATTAGCCATAAACAGATAAAGTAGATGAAATAAAGACATAAATATGCACATGAACCCTTTACTAAACTCTGTTTCTCCAGAGCTAACTGCTCAGTGTTGGGAAGAGCCTCCAATACAGAGATCTACCGGCCCATCAACAATCACAATAAGGTAATTTAACCTGACAAAATCACAGCGAATGTCTTTTCTGCAAACTGCATGCCTTCATACTCTTAGTAAAACAATATAAATTAGGCCAGGTGATGTGTAAGGAGTAAAACATGATGGGCGTGCTGTTATAGGAAAATAATCAAGAAGGGGGTGGTGCGATGCATGTTGACATGAAGCGGAGTTACTTTTACCATCCTGAAGTTGATCATTTTCCAATAGCAGCAAGTCTAAAAGTGTTTAATTCCTCTTATACCATAATAATTAGCCATTTTCCAATGTTAAATTTAATGTTAATTAAGTTGCTTATTGTTATTACTTATGTTGTAGTAGCTATGAACAGTCATTCTGTTTTCAGCCTCACTTTTTTCACCTGTCTTGAAGTTAATAAGACAAAAAAACCTTATTGGATTATGTGGAGTGTCTGCCATATAAGTCCCTGTAAATGAGATATTTCTATAGAAACAATAATATATTAGAACAAACACATTAATACAGTATAAACCTGTGATTTGTCTTGCTGTTGAAACTGTTGTCAGACCTATTGTTATAGAAAATTATTCAACAGTTTCTGACGAATCAGATTCGAGAATGAATCAGCACTAAGTGTAAGACAATATAATATTGTGATAAATGATATCACAATACACTTTTTTTTTGTATCATCAGTATTTATAATATACAAACCAACTCCTCTGCAAATCACAGAATCCGATTTGACGTTTTGTTTTCCATTTTCTATGTTAAGTAAATAATTTGAGGTTGTGTGTGTTCAAATCCCAGGAGAGCAAGTGCACCCCTATTGGACATAGGTGCAATGCCATTTACACTTTTCCATTTATGTTTGCTTCCTTCTTTTGTAAATGTTGGTTATTATGTTGGTTAAATTTTCTGCCAAATGAATAAAACCAGTTCATTCAGAGGTCATGTAGAAGTTCTTTACCACTAATCAGTTATTTATTTTTTTATTATAGTGCTATGAAGTACCCGGAGTGAAGATTCTGACCTACACTGGACCAATCTACTATGGCAACCGCAGTTTTTTTAAGGCAGATGTGAACCAGCTGCTCGGTCTCACACCTGAGCGTATCCACAGCCGTGAGAAAGCCAGGAAGGCGCTGGAAAGGAGGGAAAAAGACTCCATCAACACTGTGGTCAGTTAGCAGTCAACGCTTTCATTTAAACTACCCCACACAACCATTTTAATACGTCAACCCATTATTCATGCAATGTTTGCAATAGCGTATGTTGTGTCTAGTTTCATACGTTATTATTATTTTGATTTTCAGGACCGGGGACTAGCAAACGCGTCATTTTCCTCTGAGAATGAGTTCTTCAACTCAGGTAAATAATTCTTATCAAGAAAATGCTGGGCTTTGATGCACACTTTCTTCGTCATTTCTGATGAATATATTTTTCATCGGAATTACTGCGGAAATAGCAGAGAATGATGTCCAGACCATACTAATCGACTGCAGCAGTGTTATTTTCGTGGATGTTGCAGGAGCCAAGCTGTTCATACAGGTACACCGGGTGACTCTGGCTTGTTTTGATTACTCATTATTGCTGTTGAATTAAACTATGAGTGTATCTTGCTCATGATGTATATTGCTTGTTATAGATGTGTATTGATTGTCAGAAGATGGGAATGCGGATATTCTTGGCCAACTGTAATGGTAAGTTCTTGTGTGTGTGTGTGTGTGTGTGTGTGTGTGTGTGTGTGTCTGTATGTATAGTATGTGTTTCATAACCATACCAAGTTCCATGTATTTAGAAAAAAACCTCTGCACACAATTTCACTATGTGTGTATTAAGGAATAAAACTTGACAGGGTGTGCTGTTGTAAGGAAAACAACATGGTGGTGTGGTTACTGCCCCAAAGTTTATTATTTCATAGTTTATACCAAAGCAGTTTGTCAACTATTAAATTTGTAATTAATTAAAGTACAACTCGTCACAAGTTAGTGCTTGTTATCACTTACATTATAGCAGCTATAAACATTCATTCACTGACCAGCCTCTCGTTTTTCTTTCTCTCAAACATAATAAGACAGAAAAACTGCAACGTCCTCTGTCCAAAAGACTTTTGTGTGTCATAAAACTTAAAGCTACACACAACTGTACAATGTATAAGTATGTATAAGTTGTTACTATAGGCACAATAGCATATTACAATGAGCACACTGTTGTCTGAGCTGCTGATATAATAATACGTTATAATTATATACAGCAAATTATAACAGTCTAATCCTGGGATCTCGAATGAAGCCATTTAACAGAGCAGATTAATTTTGTATGTTTATAGAAAGCGTATTGGAGATTCTTACAGCAAGTGGCTTGATGAGCTACATGAACCCACAGCACATCTTTGTCACAGTCCATGATGCCGTTGTCTACATCCAGCAGCAAAGGGTATAGTGATTTGTTCGTTTGGAGGATTTATCCACTAATCAGAACTCATTTTGTGTACTGTAAAGTGACTTTATGGTGACTGTTATTGCTTTCTGGTTCACAGGAGAAGCCTGGTTCAGAAAACACGATGATTTGGGTGTGAATATCCAAGAGCATCATTAAAAAAAGAGATAAAAAAAAGACCAGCTACTTTAGATAGCTATTCAAAACACTGGGCATAAACAAAGCTGCTACCAAAAAATCTTCTGTAGTGGATTTCTTTAACTTCCTGATAGTTTATTCAGAGTGGGACATGTGTCACTTTGATCACTGTGGTAGCTAATGAAGCCTGCACTATTGCTGCGAGTCTTATGAAGCACACACAATTACTGTACATACCATACTCATATGTTTTAAAGGTTCATGTGCACAAAAAATATGCACACACACACACACACACACACACACGTGCCTGCTCTCTCTCTCTCTCTCGCTCTCTCTCCCTCTCTCTCGCTCTCTCTCTCTCTCTCGTTTCCAGGAATGCCCATATTTAGGGGTTTATGGGAAGAATGAGACCACTAATTACCTGTCCTTTAGTATGTTTGTATGCTGCAAAACTTGTGACCATTCCTTAGAAGTATTTATTTATTTCCATTTTCTTGTATGGTTTTTAATTGAATCTACATTTTTATAATCTCTCCTAAAGAAAGATGCACTGAATGGCCAAAATGTATTTTAATAAATTTTGAAAATGGTCTTCACTATGAATATTAGTTTTCTTGTAACTATGTGGACTATGAAGATAATATTCATAAATCAGTGTCAGGACTATATACAATACAAATATACTCAGCAAAAAAAGAAACGTCCTCTCACATTCACCTGCTTTTATTTCCAGCAGATTTGCTGGGGGGGGGAGGGGGGGGGGTCTGCAGTCAGTATCTGGTGGCCTCCAGCTGCTTTAAGTACTACAGTGACTGAACAAAGGGGAGTCAATACTAAAAGTAACAGTGCATCTCATCCTCCTGGACTGCACCAGATTGGTCAGTTCTTGCTGTGAGATGTTACTACACTCTTCCACCGAGGCATTTGCAAGTTCTCGATCACGTCTTGGGGGTACACACGGTTACATGTAATTTTCCACTGCAAGGACGATCAGCTGTCCTTCCTGTCTCCCTGAAGCACTGTCTTAGGCGTGTTACATTACAGACATTGCAGTTTATTGCTCTGGCCACATCTGCAGTCCTCACACCTCCCTGCAGCAGGCCTGTGGCATGTTCACACAGGTGAGCAGAAACCCTAGGAATCTTTCCTCTGGTGTTTTACAGAGTCAGTAGAAAGGTCTCTTTAGTGTCCTAACATTGTAACTGTGACCTTAATCACCCACCGCCTGTAAACTGTTAGTGTCTTAAGGATTGTTCCACAGGTGCATGTGCAATAATTGTTTATGGTTCAGTGAACAAGCATGAAAAACATCGCTTAAACCCTTTCCAATAAAGATCTGTAAATCTTATTTGGCTTTTACAAAATGATCTTTAAAATACAGTCTCCTGAAAAAGGGACGTTTGTTTTTTTGTTGAGTTTATATAAGCCCACACTCAAAACATGGATGAACAATTGTTTTCAACAAAAAATACACAAGCTGGTTTTAAAATGTAAAATTTTTTTCATGTTAAAATTAGAAAAGGCACAGGAATTTATTAATAAAGCTTTTCCTTTCCACGTGTCTTTTTGAATAAAACGCACAAACGTTTGAGTAAAACAGATACAGATCTGTGTGTCATTTTGTGAAAAGTTCAGTAGCAACAAATTCAACCTTTCTGTGAAAGCTGAGGTTACAGGTGTGTTGTAGTGGAGAAATCACTGTGTCCAAATTAAGATTAAAAACCACCATAATATAGACATGTGCTATATATATGTTTTTATTTTAACTACAACATTCTTTGAATTCTCATTGGTTAGAATGTGCTTTGCCAGTAGTGCTGTTAGCAACACAAATCACAGGTTTATATATCAGTGCACTGATTCTAATACCTTATCATTTCTTACTTGAATGTAGGAAATTACATACATTACAGTACATTACTTGAACAGTACTTGAATGGTTGGCACTCCACATACACAGATTTAAAATAACAGTAACTACCTTGCCTCATGGATGTTCAATAACATTACATGCAACTATAAATGAATCCAAAACATAAACAATAAATTAAAAATTGTTAGTGATGGCAAATTCCTGTCTGGCTGCATTACATCACCCAGGCATTATTTTCCTGCAATGTCCTTGATGTGTTTTACATATATTCTTTGGATGTAGGATTCTCAGCTTTGTTAAGGGGTTTTAATGCAGTTACTGTGCGTAGTTTAAATGTCAGTTTTATGGTAGACTTAAGAGGTAATGCCACAGTTTTATCGAATGATTTGTTGCTTCATTTTTTTTTTACTTACATAAATGTTTTCTTGTAGCCATCTAAGAGTCACAATTACTGGCAGTGGGATCATACTTTGCACTGAAATGATACACTGCCCTCTGCTGTCTCATTACCATCATCACTAACCTACTATTCACTACTTTATCACTAACAAGCACTTTGACCTGATTAAAAGGAATACAGAGCCACAAACTGAATGAATTTCCTGTTTGATGTTGAATGCCCATATTTGTCCAGGGTTTATTTCACAGAATACTCCAGACAATGAACTACCCAGGTTTTACTTTAAAAAGCTAAAAGAGTATTTTAGTAATTGGCATGATGACATGTAGACTCTAAATACTCTTTTTAGATTTTTAGTAATTTTTAGTAACATAGTAATTGATATGCTCTACATTGTATGAGCATATCAACCCCAAAATCTTGTCATATGTTTAACAGTAATATTTGGACTCAAATATACAATTATATTGGTGGTAATCCTCATCATACTGTATCTTTAAGATTTATTTTATGTAATTGTATTTGAAATGTCAGGCTGTCAGGCTACTTCCTGTCTCCAGGACACACTGCCTTCCAGTAATTAATGTTGTTTATTTAATGTAAATGGATGGAATACCTCTAAAAATGTGTGTGCGCAACAGTACTGAAAATAACGACAGAATGCAATATTTTCTGAAGCGGTATTTATGTAGCGTGAAAGGAGCTTGTATGAAATGTTTTTTTTTTCTTTCTGTGCAACAGGTCATATACATGTAGTTCCCTCCATAAATATGCACACATGTACTGCTTATCCTACACATGGTCACGGGGAACCTGGAGCGTATCCCAGGGGACTCATGACACAAGTCGGGGGACACCCTGGACGGGGTGCCAACCCGTCACAGGACACAATCGCACACATATTCACACACTCTGGACAATTTAGAGATGCCAATCAGCCTACAACACATGTCTTTAGACTGGGGGAGGAAACCGGAATGCCCTGAGAAAAACCCGAAGCACGGGGAGAACATGAAAGCATACAAACTGTACATACAAGAGGCGCGAGGCAAATGTGCTAACCACTAGGCCCCCTTGAAATAAACAATCTGGTTAGGACTTATTAGAAAAAAATGATTTCATTGATCATTGATAAGCATTTTGCATTTTTCAATTGCTTTTAGACAACCAAAACCCTGTTGTCGCTTTTAACCATGTCCCATTTCCAGGGGGTATAACTACCTGTACAAGGTTGCACACAAACACAGCAGGTTTCATCATGAAATTCCTTTGTCATCCATTACCAGTGGAAAAATTAAGGAACCTTCCTGATAAAAACAGTTATGCTTATTCACCCGCATAAATCAGGTAATAGATATATTAAAACAAAAACCAAACATGCTTTTAGCACATTTAGGGTGCTAAAAAAGTTCATATGTCTGAAAAAGATGGGCATTTCCCAAGAATAGGACTCATGAGCACACTGTCCCTCCATATACTAAGGAGGATGATGAAGAAGAGAGAAAAAAAAATGGCCTAAAGATGTTAGTTTGGGTAATTAAACTGTTGGTTCAGTGGTTCTTATGAAGATTGATAACTTCATGAATTATGTCAAGTACCAGGTTTTTTCAACCACAAATCTGGTTACCTCTGCTATGAGGTTTAATCCTCTCAATGATGAGCTAGACATACTTCCAATCAACCTGGAAATGGTTAAAAAAGAAAAAAGAAAAAAAAAAGGTAGATGTGGTTCCTCTATCAAACTTCAGTTGTTCCACCACTCCATGTGTCCATGTGTTTCAACAGTGATCATATTTACATATTCAATAGACCATTTCCATTGTTGTATGGTGTTGCTAGACGGCAACATACTCCAAACAAGTTTTTATTTTGAAGTTATCTTAATGCAAGACAAACAAACAAAAACAGCAATACAACTTTTTTCCATCATAGTATCATAATGTGCTTGAAAGTTTGTGAATATATATGCGTAAATATGACCTAAAACATTATCATATTTTCACACAAGTCCTAAAAGTAGACAAAGAGAACCCAATGATCATTTTCCAGGATAATTTTATATATCAATAAATATATGACCAAGTACAATATTTTTTGTCTCATGTGTCTACTTTAGGACTTGTGTGAAAATCTGATGTTTTAGGTCAGGTTAATGCAGAAATGTAGAAACTTCTGAAGGGTTCACAAACTTTCAGGTACCTTTGTACAATAGAAGGTTTAGTTACTTAAATTTGCCGAGTTCAGTTACTCATCTCACCAAATATTTGACATAATGTTTGACAGTGTAGATACACCTTTCCAAAGTTTAATTGTCTTTCTTTTAAACTATAATGGTTCGTTTTATGTAACATAGATGATAGAGAGAATATGATAACCAAACATGACCTTGTGGAGGCAAAATAACCTTTTTCTTACATGCCAAGAACTATTTAAGCATCAAATAGTTCTCAGAATTTTTCACGGTCCTATATATAATCATTACATTTACAAATAATCCTTTGAATAACTTTTTTCCTAAGGGTGTACTTTTAACTTTACGTTAAATACTTCACAAATGAAACACAGTCGCAGTCAGGCCATGTTTAGGGGAACTGTTATGCAACTTCCTGATAGAGATATAAATATTAGGAGCACAGATAAGAACAGATACAAATAGAGATATTATCATGGTGGTACACACCTAAAGTATACGATGATTTAATCACGAAATAACATGAACATAACAAAATAGATCTAAACAGAGCTCAATAGGTTTAAAAAAAAAAAACATCAAGTTTAAAAAAATATTCTTTTACTTGTAATTTTTTTTTAAATTGTTAAATTATTGAGTAACAGGTATTATTAATATGAAAAATGTAGTGCATCTGACTGGTGCAACAGAAAAGCATTTGCCCCAACATCCAGAGATGGCTAGTCCAAATCCCGATAATGCTTCAGCCACCTGTGTCTGGGAGTCCAAGAGAGCAAAACTGGCTGTGCTCTCAGGGAGGGAGGGGTGGCATAATCTCTCCCTATCACAGTAACACTAAACAGTCATGGGTGCCTGTGAACTCATTATCATGAAGGGGCAGATAGTGTTTTCCTCCGAGTGTTTTACGCAGCCTCCTGATCAAAAAGGTGCAGTTGGCTGGCTTCACACGCTTTCTCTGAGCCTTTGCCCTCC
Source organism: Ictalurus furcatus (assembly GCF_023375685.1). Lineage (NCBI taxonomy): Eukaryota > Metazoa > Chordata > Actinopteri > Siluriformes > Ictaluridae > Ictalurus > Ictalurus furcatus. Next base: position 20,953,023 of record NC_071269.1, read on the forward strand.
CTGGCTGGTAGCTGCCGTGTGATAGGGGAGAGATGCCTGAATGGTGGGAACTGGCCATGACTAAATGAAGGAGAAAATCAGAAGGATAATACTGGATACCAGAAGAAAGCAAGGTCTTTAATTTTTACATTTGAAAATCTGCAGTCTGACTTTCCTTTACTGTACATACATACTATATGGTGTAGAAGTTTAGAACTCATGTTTGGTCGTTGTTTTTTGTTTGGTTCATTGACTGTTCTGTAAATTTGTCACACATAAATATAACAAATATAAAATGTCTTACTTTATAACCTCTTTAGACTTTTTTTTTTTGGAAAGTCTAAAAGAGGCACATTGAGAAAATAGTGAGAAAGAAATTTGTAGATCACTTTTAACTGTTACTCGTTAAGCATTTGAAGTGGTTCTTGAAGTAAATATGAGCAGTTTGATTGCTCCAGCTGTTAGTATAACGGAATTTAGCATAGGCCTTATCAGTTTCTGATTGTCCCCATGGCAACATCCCTTTGATCTTTGATGCATGGTTGACTATAACATCATCACAGGAACCCACGTGGAGAACACCAAGGCCATCGATGAAAAACTCGAGTGGGAGGAGATTTTCATAAACACAAAGGTGAAATCAGAACCTTTCCAGTCACTAAACTGACAGTATTATACATTTAGCAATAAATGACATGTTTTAAATTGACATCAAACTGTTTAACAAGCTCACCCATGTGTGCGACTCGTGCCAGGTGAGGGTCAAAGCCCACTTGCCACACCTTTTCGGTATACGCCATGAAGAAGTTAATGACGGCATCCGTGACCACACAATTAGGAAAGCCCTCAAGACCATGATAGAAGCCTTTTTCTAATGTGTAAACAGTCTCCATCTTCTCCACCTTTTTCTGTTGAGATAATATGACGATAGGTGGCAGTGTATCCTGTCACCTCTCTGACTGCTCCTCCTACCTGGTTTCATGCAAACAAACACACTTACACTACATTGCATGAAATACAGAGAAGAGTCACATTGAAGTAGACAAACATTTTGTGCAGATGTCTTGTCAAACTTGATCTTGTTGGCAGGAGCTGCAAATGATCATGCTTGGGTTATGCCAAAATTGACTTTAAAATAAACTTTTAACAGTTTGAGGAGGTGCATTACACGACAAAGGCACTTAACTGACACTTTTATTTTGAGACGAGTGCAAGACTGAAATAAATTCCTGCAGCTGTAGGATTATGCAAAGATCTCTTGGAGAGAGAAAGCACTGAGTGCGTGTGCAGAATGTACAATTTTCCTAAGGGGAAACCCCCCCCCAAAATTCTTAGGTGTGACATGTAGCAGTTTTCCAACATGGGACAACCACTTTGAAAAATATTTGGTGATTCAGTGATATATTTTCAATGATTTAATCGACTGAATTGAGGCTGCACAATAACAGGATATATAACAGATTTGTGGCAAAAACACATCCGCCAGAAAAAAGAAAAGCCTTGTAAATAGTAAGCAAGTGCAAACAAAAAACAGCATAAAAGCTTTTTTTGCAATAATTCTTGAACACGAGCAGTCGCTTTCAAGTGGCTACTTTACTTAAATGCATGTCTAGCTTATGATAATCCTTTAAAGATCACCTAACTCTTTATATTATAAGGTAGGCCAGTAAAACTCTTTACCTTTTTGAAAGGCATGATGTAGTGCTCTATGTAAGGGCCAGTTACAGGCTTAGGATGCTCGCTGTCATCAGCTATGACTATCGTGACCGTTGGTTAGAACGGTCGAATGCTGTCGATCAAATCTTGCAGCTTGTCATAACGCAGAAATGTTTTTGTAGCAATGGTGACAAGCCTGCCTATGTTGTATTCTAGATGAGCAGAAAAGAGAAATGAATTATTTAAAAAAAAATGTATATTCTTTTAATTTTTATGTGCTTCATGTTACAAAATTACATGTTAAGACCTGTGTGAATTACCTCCTTTAGGTCCAGTAGGTCCAGGATCATAAAGTTTAGGAGTGATTGCATGTCTGATTTTAATGGTGAAGGCTGCTTGGAATCCATCAGTCCTGAATTGCACTGGTTTATAAAAAAAATAAAGAGATTGGTTATTCATCAACGAGCAATCAAAGCAATCATCCAATCTCATGCAAAATACATGAACATTTCTACCATTTTGGGAAAGGACAGAAGGGTGGAAAGGTATGGTTAAATTTTAACCCAGTAGCATGATAACATTATACAGTTTATTTGGTTTCTTTTACAGCCTCTATAAAAAAGTCATATGTTGCACCATATGACAACTCACCTATGTCTGCAGTATCAGGATGAAAAATTGTATTTGTATAAGTGACAAACTGCAGCTGTCTGTTAAGTGCAGATAGAAGAGGGCTGGAGAAGCTTATGTGCATTTTTCCTTCCCCGTTTATGCTGACTTCATCCACCAAAGCTGCTACGTCAAATGTACCTATGCTAGCAGTACAATTTACCTGCAACAAACAGGAAAGTCAACAGTACTAAATTATGTAAATAAATAAATAAATGCTAAGTTGATCCGGTATCCTGTATATGAATGCAGAAAATCCTGCACTGATTAAAAATAGGGCCAAACTGTACTAACAGAGTTTTTGATTATAATCATGTTTAAATTCAGAATGGCCTAAACCAGGGGTGGGCAATCTTATCCGGAAAGGGCCGGTGTGGGTGCAGGAGCCACACCTGATTCCACCTTTTTAATCAGTTGATCTTGGCTTTCAATAGATTTGCGTGTGGCTTTTGCTTAGTTGGAATGAAAACCTGCACCCACACCGGCCCTTTGCGGATAAGATTGCCCACCCTTGGCCTAAACGGATGTAGCAAACACGTAGGCACTGTAAACAAAGTGGGATAAGAACAATTGGAAATCTTACTGAATAAACCTTCCTTGACTTAAGTTTCAGACTCAACCCTTAGAACAAGAAAAAAAAAAAAAAAGACATTCAGATTTGCAAAATGTTTTATTCCTCTTATACGACTGCACTTATTAGATTTTATATGAATTATATCCATGAATGGCTTATTTCTGGTGATCTCTGAATATTCACCAAAATCAAAAAGTGTACACCTTAAACATACTTGACAAATTTATATACAATTAACCATAATTTTCTATTCCTAGATAGGTTTTTAATGACAGCACTCGCCAGGAATTAAAATGGACTTTTTAGGCTGGACCTGCAAACCCTGAGTGGGGTACTGAAGAGGAATGTTTCCCTCAGCAATGATAAGATGGTTTGCTGCTGTATTTGATCTGCAAGTTCAAAAAGATAGCATGAAGTACTTGTATAAAAGTTTTAAGAAGCACATGTTTAAAATGTAAGAGAACACTGGGCACTGTATGAAAACACATGACCAAATATTCTGTGAGTAGCAAAGCAGCTAATAAAACAGCAACAACATAACAATTGAATTCTTATCATTCATTCATTCATCTTTAGTCAACATTTTATCTTGGTCAGTGTGGATATGAAGCCTATCCTGGGAGCACTGGGTGGAATGCAGGGACACACAGATGGACACCAGTCCATTGTACACAAACCTTTGCATGCTTATTTATACTATGTGCAGTTTTGAATTAAACTCCTGACTGACAGTAACCCAGGCTCAAGATTGAACCCCGAACCCCAGATCCTGGAACTGGACCCTTGAACTGGGCTACTTGCAGGTTACCTACTGCCCAGGTGGTCAGAATTGGCAGCCGCACATCCTCTACACTCACATGAAACACTGGTGTCCCACAGGGATGTGTGCTCAGACCCCACTTATACCCCCAGTTCACCTATGACTGCTCTGCTAAGCACAGCTCCAACGTCATCTTCAAATTTGCAGATGATACAACCATCCTGGGATTCATCACCAACAGTGACAAGGCATTCTACAGAAAGGAGGTCAGAGCACTTTCAGCATGGTGTGATGACAACAATCTCTCTCTGAATGTCAGCAAGACCAAGGAGATGATTGTGGATTACAGGAAGTCATAGAGAGGGGGTTACGCTCCCATCTACATCAATAGGGTGGAGGTGGAGAGAGTTAAGCGCTTTGGTGTCCACATCTCCGAGGATCTCTCCTGGAGCCTTCATACGGATATAATAATGAAAGCAGCCCATCAGCAATCTTATAAGGTTTGGCATTTCCTCTGACATCATGTCAAACTTCTACTGCTGCACCATAGAGAGCATTCTGACTGGCTGCATCACTGTTCGGTATGGCAGCTGCTCTTTCTTCTGACCACAACGCTCTACAGAGAGTGGTGAGAACAGCAGAGCTCATCACTGGAAACAAACTCCTGGCCTTACAGGACATTTATCAAAAACACGCTGTTTGAGGAAGGCCTGCAATATCATTAAGGACTGCACTCACCCTGCTCATTACCAGATAGCATTGCTATCTGGCATATGCGTCCGTTCAATACAATAACGGAAAACCAGACTAAAGAACAGCTTTTATTTTTTAACCACCAGACCAGACATGTTCGCAAGTCCCTGAGGTCCAAGTCCAAGTCAGGTCTCAAGTACCTTTAAAAGTAAATTTCTTCATTTACCTTGGGGGTAACCAGATTTTAAAATGCTAGAACTGTACTTGTGGTTGAGATACATGCAAAGAGAAACATATTTCAATTCAGGAAATCCTGTAGTTTTCAACTTTATGTAGTAGACCATGTCATAATTTCACCATGTAAATGGTTCTCCCAAACCCCCACAACCAACCAACCAACCAACCAACAAACTGTGGGAAATTTGGAATAAAATGAGATATAAAAGTATATAAACTAATGAATAAAATATAGATAAATAAAATTTAACAGTCAAGTGAAATCTTAATACTTAAAGACAGCTGGTTTTTGACACTAGACGATGTGGTGGTTGTGTAAGAGCACACCAGTACGAGAATAAGGAAGTTCTGACAGATGGACTATTGAAGAGGAAAGTACCCAGGCACAGGTGAAACATTCGCACACACACACAGAGAAAATTTAGATTATTAACATTTAACATTAACAAAAAAGAAACATTACTCTCTGCTTTAATGGCAGGGCAAAATTTGAAAAACACAGAGTAGCTACCTGGAAAACAAAGCCCCATATGTTTTATGCAGTGATGGAACAGGATAGTAAAATATGAGGTTCAAAATTGAGGTGAAGAAACCATATAGCAGTCTGGAGGGTCAAAGTCCAAGCTGATATTGCAATAACAATTATTATCTTGTGTTTAATCATTGATTAGTAATCATTTCACAGACATTCTACTGTTAGGTGTCTGCAAAAAGTAGAGCCAAGGAGTTTAATAATCCTTCAGGGGTGGGCCTATGTAATTATTCTCTCTTGTAAGGTCAGGGACTGATATATGAAAAAAGAAGAATTACATTAAAAATGCCAACAATCACAAAAATGTTTTAATTCTATGCATCAACTGACAATTCTTTTCTCAATTATTTTTTTCAAAATCAAATTGTATGAATCTGTTGCTATAAGGTTATCCATTGGTTTGAACATCTATTAAGTGAGAGATCAATAATTATTTACCTTAATTAAATATCTTACAGTTGTGACCGAATCAAATAGCTTTTTCCTTTTTTTTTTCTAAAAAAAATAATTAACTGAAATAATGAAATGAAAATGAGTACAAAATGTAAACAATTATAATTCACTCTGCCCACCATAAAAGAAATAAACACATTAACCTGAAACTAAGGCTATCTTCATGTTTATACAATCGGGTCCATAAGTATTATGACAGGGACACATTTTTCATAATTTTGCTCCTGTACACCACTACAATGGATTTGAAATGAAGCAAAGAAGGTGTGAATTAAGAAGTCCAGCTTTAATTCAAGGGCTTTGCAGCATTTGACTGAATATGAGCAGAAAGTTTAACTTAATGCACTTCAGAATTGCTACAGAGATGCTACTTCTATTAGCAGTCACATCATCAGTAAACACCAGTGACCCAGTTCATTTGGCAGCCATACATGCCCACGCCATAACACTTCCTCCACCATGTTTGACAGATGACGTGGTGTACTCTACTTTAGATCGAGCCCCAACCCCCCCCCGCCCCCTTTCCTTCTCTTCTTGCTCAGATTCAGTCAAATGTTGCAAAACTATTGAACGGCACCACAAAGTACAAGATAATGACCAAAAACATACAGTGAAAGCAACCAAGAGCAGTCACCTGACCTCAACCCAACTGAGACAAAACGGAAGACAGAAAGAACAGAAGACAGCAACTGAAGGCAGCTGCATTAAAGGCCTGGCAAAACATGTCAAGGGAGGAAACTCAGAATTTAGTGATGTGCATGGGTTCCAGAGTTCACGCTGGCATTGTCTACAAAGGATTTTCATCCAAGTATAAAAAAAATCCATATAGTTAGAATTATGTTAGTTTGTCCAATTACTTTCGCCTGTAAAAATGGAGGTACTTGGGTTAAAAAAAAAAAAGGCTGTAATTCCTAAACAGTTAATGCAATATTTTTGTTAAAATCCCTTGAATTACAGCTGAAAGTCCACACTTCAATCACATCTTTATTGCTTTTCAAATCCATTGTGGTGGTTTACAGAGGCAAAATTGCAAAAAAATTGTGTCACTGTCCCCATAGTTAAAAGATTAAAAAAAAAATTCAACCTGAAAGATTGATACAAAACCATAAATTCCACCCTTCCATAGCAGACCCTGTTTAAAAGCCAGCTTGGTAGTTAATGATGCAACCTGCATAGCCCTGCACCTAGCATGAAAAATGGCTAGAACCGACATCCATGTTTTTAAAAATTCATCCAAAATAAGAAAGCACCATAAATAAAATAGATTTTTAATTAGTTGGTTTATGAAGGTTTGTTTTGGTCTGAAGGTTTTATGAATGGTTTATATCATTTGAAGCATATTTTTCTTTCTTTGAAATATTTAGTAGACTTTTAAATGATGTTCATAATGCCAGAGTCAAGCGCCATAACAGAGTCTACTTTCCGTGCTGTAGTTTGTTTGAGGTGGTAGGGAATGCTGCTGTTCCTGTTGTTCAACTGTTCATTACGTTCAAGAAGCTTCTCTATAGTGGAGTCTAGTTTCTTTTGACTGTGTATCACAGTTGGAGCTCTTCTGGCCCAGTGATAAAAGAGGACAGCGAGTAATAGTTCTAGTATCACAAAACCCACCAAAACCTTCATTCTCTGCACACACATGATCACCTATAGATGACACAGATGGGGTAGTGGATAATACCCAGAATTTTAGATCAGTAATTCAGCAAACATACACCTTTTGTGTGTTATGTGGTTGATATCAAACCTACATATTAGAAGAAATATATACCACCAAGTTGTTCAAATACAGTATTTAATTTGAGAAGTATTCCACAAAGAAGACATATTTTTAATTATTAGTCTTAGTAAATTAATCTTAAAAGGATTGTTAGTGATTTTTCTCTTTAAGCACTGCATTTTTTTTTACATAAAAAAGGAAAACAATTCAAATGAATTAATTCATTTATTAAAATGACATTTAAGCAGAAATAAACTTTGAAATTCAATACTGAAAATATTTGCCCCACATCAAACAAAATGAACAAGCCAACAAAGCAAAATGGTACTGTGACACTTGAACACTGAATCAAAGGTCAGTAGCATATGTGTAACATAAGTGACTAAAAACCCAAAGAAATATGACTTACCTGTCTAGTGGGAAGGGTGAGCTTTCATTCACTGACCTAGAGTCACAAAGACTCGGGTGTGTGAAAGGGCGCACGTTGTTAGAGGGCTTGTAAGAAGGAAATTATACACTTGAGTGATGTGATGCATTCCAATGAAAAGTAGAGGGGCCTGGTTTATACTTCATGCATGAATTTGCATAATTATCATGGTATACAATGAGCAAGTACTTCACAGAGAAGACACTTGTATAAGATGACAGTGTAAACTAATGCGCTGGAAAGTCCATAGTGCAAAACAAAAACAATATGGAAGTATACAAAGTGTGCATTTAATAAAAGAAATACAACACAATAGATTTAGTAAAGCAGTAACATTAAACAGTAGAAGTATTTTTTTTTAAAATTGTTACAACAATGTGTGCTTCTGATAAATCAAAAATGAGATGCTGCTGGGTTTTAAAAACAACAACTAAACGTAATCTAAAAGGAAATCAAAAGCATTAAATAGAAAACACTATGCTTAACAATATAAAATCCCAACAAATAATATTAGATAAAATTATAGCAGAAATATGTCTCACAAACCTTTGTGGAGAACATACTGCCATCTACACTGTCAAAAAAAATAATCAGTGGTCCATTAGATCTTACAAAAGTATGTATAAGGTAAAATTTATTTAACACAACTGATTGATTATAGAACTGCATAAAGGTGCAGAGATTGGCGTTTCCAAATTGTCCATAGTGTGTGAATGTGTGTGCGAATGTGCCTTGTGATGGGCTGGCCCCTGTTATGAACCCGGTCTAGGTCGGGCCGCAACATACAAGGAAAAAAAAATAAATAAATAAAAGAAAATGGTTTGGCGAGACCAAGATTGCATTTGTGTTGGTTTTTTATTCTCCCAAACGGAGCACCTTTCATACACAGTGGTCTTAATCTTCAGAAGCCGGCCAGGCCAAAATAATAAACAGAAATTCCCTCTACCTTGACGAAAGAAAACTAGTTAACCTAGAAGACAAGAAAACAAAAACACAGTCTTCCCTCACTCCCTTGCTAACGCAAAACAGGAGAAAAGATGAATCAACAAAAATGGCACCGACTTCCTACAAACCACTCCTAACCGTGCACTATTTACAGAGGTGACCATTAGTGTGTTAACTAACAAAATACTACATACATATATATAAATATACACATATACACACACACACACACACACACATATATATATATATATATACATATATATATATATATATAAAAAAGGGTATCACATGAATCGTAATGGGACAGAGCATAAACAAAGTCAAAACAGACATAAGGTCATACACAGGTGAAATGCACTTGTCTCTACACACAACACAAATGGCAATGATCTGCCCTGGGAGGAAGACTGACGGGGCTTAAGTACACTTCCGGAAGCGTGCCAACAACCAATCCCGTCGCACCAGGCTGGAGCAGGCAGGAACAAGATGTGATCGTCCAGTAGCAAGCCGGAACGTGACGCATGCAGTAGGCGGGGTCTAGAGAAGAGGGAGGAGACAAAAGAAAACCCAGCCCACCACCGACACACAAATGGCACATAGAGCAAACAGAAATATGTTGAATAACGTAACACCCCCTATCAAGGGTGTCCCCCGCCTCGTGCCCAGAGTTCCTCGGAATAGGCTCCAGGCTCCTTGCGACCTTGTGTAGGATAAGCGGTACAGAAAATGGATGCATGGATGAATGTGCAGGTGTTCCTAATAAATTGGATAGTCAGTGTATATACACAAAATCTTTTGCATTTTCCAGGAGAACAGTCATACTTATCAGACTGCATGATTCTTGGCCGGAAGCAGCCTATTCCTGGGTTCATGGTTACTCTGGATGAGTTTTTCCATTGCAGTGGAGATTTTGTTGTGAGTTGTTGAGTATGAGCACCCAGAAAGATGGCCGTGTAACTTGTGTGATTCACAGTTCCAGACGTAATGCAGAGGTCACAGGGACATGATTAGGATCCATACACAGTAGATTTATTATAACAAACCACAATTCAAAATACAATAAAATACAGAACAAAGAAGAAAAAAAACCCCCAAGGTCACACAAATAAATCAAAGCAGGATACAATGGATCCTAATACAATTCTATATAATAATTGCCTTTACTAATGATCCCTTGAAGAACTTGTTTTTCGAAGCGTGACCTTTTAATTTTATATTAACATTAGACAAAATACTTCATGATAGGTGAGACACAAGGGCATAGGCATTGTTTAGGCCATGTGTCAGGTTTAGGAAAATGTTCTTCCTGAAAATTAATTCACCATCCACTATTAACAGTTAGCTGGGAGAAGTAGAGCCACTGCAAGAAACCACACATAATAGACGTTTTCTTAATTACAACCATGATGAAATTCATGGACACAAACACTCACAAGATATAATAAATATCTAAATAATGAATATATAATAGATATAAATTAGTGCTTATTTAACTCAAAATAAGTTACTAATGTGATTACAGATATTGTTCAATCAATTATCTTGTAATTTCAAGTATTTATTTTTTTTAATTAGACTAGGTAACTTACATAAGACATGGTTCATTTTTAACCAACAGTGGGATATAAGCCAAGAATTATTTCACAGTTATTCCAAGGAGACAAGGGTTTAAAAGATTTATATATGTTTCTTAAATTAAACAGATAAAGTATACGTTACAAACCATAACAACTAAAGATACACAAACAAAACTCACTTAAAAAAAAAAATCTTGATGCAATACTGTCATCCAGTGGCTGATGTTGAACATCACTACACCACATATAAAATGGCTCTTTAAAAACTAACATCCATCCATCCATTTCTGGACTACTTATCCTATACAGGGTCGCAGGGAGCCTGGAGCCTATCCCAGGGGACTCTGGGCACAAGGCGGGGGACATCCTGGACGGAGTGGAAGAATTAACATTCATTCATTCATGTTAAGTCGCGTTATCCTGGTCAAGGTGCCGGAGGATTTGCAGCCTAACCCGGTATCCAGGAGAATTCATCTTGGATGTGATGCCAGTCCACTACATGGCACCATGCACACAAACACTCATTCACACCTGGTGTAATTTAGCATAACAAATCCACCTAGCTGAATGATGAATGATCTTGAACATGCCGGAGGAAACTCGCACAAACACACGGAGAACATGCAAAACACTGCAGATACTGCCATATAAGCTCAACACAGGACCCTGAAGCTTTGAGGCAGAAATATAAACATAAACATCTTTATAAAAGTGATAATAAAAGACCAAAAATGTAAGCACATGAGGGAAACCTTTCGAACTGTTGAACGTCGACTTTTTGATACCCTATAATTAACATCCCACAGAAAAAAATGAGTCCATAATGACGCATCAAAATTGAAACCTGCAAATGTTGCTTTCCTTCCAGAGTATATGGTGTAGGAGTTATTTACTCACCTGGTCATGTTTGGTCCTCAAATTTACACATAATGTGATGTCTTAAGGAAGTCTAAAGAGAAAGCCTAATTTAGGCATAGCACATTGAATAGTGCAGTTTAGGATCACAGTTAACCATTACTAGTTAGACATTTGAAGTGGTTCTTGAAGTAAAAAAGTGCATTTTGGTTGCTCGAGTAGTTGGCATAACGGAACTTAGCATAGGCCTCATCAGTTTCTGATTGTCCCCATGGCAACATCCCTTTGATCTTTGATGCATGGTTGATTATAACATCATCACAAGAACCCACATGGAGAACACCAAGGCCATCGATGAAAAACTCTAGAGTGGAAGGAGATTTTCATGAACATAAACATGAAACTTTTCCAGTCACTTAATCAACAGCATCACATCAGATATTGTAGATAATCATCAATAAATGTGACAGACTTTTTAATTCGACATGAAAATGCTTACCCATGTGTGCGACCCGTGCCAGGAGAGGGTCAAAGCCAACTTGTCGCACCTTGTCGGTACGCGCCATGAAAAAGTTAATGACGCCATCCGTGACCACACAATTAGGAAAGCCCTCGAGAGCATGATAGAAGCCTCTTCTAATGTGTAAACAGTCTCCATCTTCTCCACCTTGTTCTGTTGAAATAATATGGCGGTAGGTGGCAGTGTATCCTGTCACCTCCCTGACTGCTCCTCCAACCTGGGTGCATGCAAACAAACACACAAAACACACTTAAACTACAGCGCATGAAATATAAAGAAGGGTCACATTCATATAAACAGACATTTTGTGTTGACAGCTTCTTGTAGGGTCTCAGGCATACTTGCTCTTGTTGGTAACAGTGTATTCATTTCTTGATGTTTTGATTAATAGCATTTGAAAGAGATGATGACATTTAGCAAACCTGTAAATGATCCTACTTACGTTCTGCCAAAAATAAAGAATTTCAGCTGCATTGTAATTACGTCCGCATTATAATTATTAATACTATTATAGGGCAATCAGTAAACCGCAATTTTTTAGTCACAAATAGTTTGTAAAAATGATCATAGTTAGCATACAATGACAATACCAACAGCAGAAAAATCTCGTGTATAGAATAAAATTTTTGATAATGGGCATTAAGTTACAATCGCATTTATCTAAAGGGTGAGGAAAAGGAAATTGTCTCTTTTGCAATTGGTAATTTAATAAAACTTTGAGGAGGTGCATTAAATGACAAAGGCACTTAACTGATGCTGTAAATGCACTTCATAGTTTAAAGCAGGGGTGCAAAACATACGGTCTGATGATTCCATGTGGCCCATAGGCCTAGTAACGGAAATGTAATGCAGTAATGTAATGGAAATGTAAAGAATTATCCACACACAGATGCAGTTACTTATATATCCACTAGAGGTCCTTTTGTCAGCATCCTGAGGCTGTACGGGCCTATTATGGTTACTTATAATCTTTGGTAATTTCCAAAATGAAAACGTGGGTATGTGAAAAAAGTCTCAAAGAAATGGAAGGTGGATTCTGAATGCCTTATAGGTCCAGAAAAATGGACAGCAGAATATTTCTTGTGGGAAATAAAAAAACAAAATTTGTTTAATTTGCTCCCAGCTACTGGCGGTCCGCAAAAAATTTAATATTCGACGGCATTACGATACAAATCATGCGAAGAAGTTCAATATACTGGCCAGGCATGGACAGACAAGGTAAATGAGTTGGCTGCAGCACTTAAAAAACAACACTCAGTTTTTACTCATAGTCAGGAGATTAACGATGTTGCTGTGAAATCCAGTTATGTGTGATGTGTTGAAATGATAAGTCTGGTCTTGTGTATTAGTTTTATCCATCATGTTGTGTGTTGGCCTAATCCTGCCTATTATGGCGGTTATATAAAAATTTACCTCAGAATTCCATTTTGGGTGATAAATAAGTGTCAAGTTCAACTGTTCTTATTGTTCTTGGCTTGCCTAAGGTGATATTTTAGCCAATGTGGCCCTCTACCCCAGGTTTAAAGTGTGTGCAAGACAAACAAAAACTTGTGGCAGTATCATTATATAAAGATATTTGGGGAACAGAAAGCACTGAAGTAAGTATGCATTATACTGCATTGAAAACACTGGGTGTACATGCAGCATGTAAATTTTCCTTACCAGTCCCTCTAGATAAGTTTTTTTTTGTGGCAATCACAGAAATGAATGCAAAAATCAAGCAATATTCGGAGGAGCTTGCAATTTTTAACAATTACCGCAGATTTGGGACAAGACTCATCATGTGACTTCATCACAACACGCATTCCGCCAAAGCCCTCTTCGATTCGTGTGCGTCAAACATGAGTACAGCTAAAAGGTCACATTTACGGACAAACATCACTGCAAAAGACTGTGCAAAATCATTTTGTGCAATTGCAATTTCATCAATTCAAGAAGCTTCCACAAAAAAAAAAAGCTCAAAATCAAGCATTTTTGGCTGCATGGACTGCCTTACATTGGATATCTGTGTAGGTAGGAACTGATGTCTGTTTTACAAACAGTGCAACCACTCCTGTAGCATTTATCAACATGGAACAACCATTTTCATGAAATATATCATGATTCAGTGGTATATTATTGGTGATTTAATCTACAGCAATGAGGCAGCACAGTGACAGGATATATAACACAGATGTGTGGCAAACAAGCATCAGTTGGAAGAAAGAAAAGCTAGTGCAAACAACAAAGCAAAGAAACTGGTTAAAGTGATGCTTGACCATGAGCACTCGATCTCAGGCTGCTACTTTGTTTATGTAGAATGTAAGCAAATTGACAACTACACAAGAAAGATTTGTTTAGCAAGACAAATTCTTACCTACGGAGGTTAGGATTGTTCCATATTTCCAAATGAATAGATTACGATCCACAAATAAACGTAGCGAGATTCACAAAAATTAAAGAAATTCACAAATAAATAGAATGAGATTTCAAATAAATAAAATGAGATTTGCAAATAATTTTTTTTTTTTTTTTTTAAGTGTCACAAACCCAACTCTGGCATTCATTTGTGAATCACATCCTGTGGGTTTGTGGATTGCGAAACATTTCTAGTGTCAAGAGTGCACACAAATCCACAAATAAATGGACTCCGCCCACCTTCTACTCAAGCTCACCAATAGTGGCATGTTCTCACTCCAGCCAATCAAATTTTGTTTTACAATCAGGGCGGGAACTTGTGAATTAGTTTCATTTTTGTGAATCTCGCTACATTAATTTGTGGATTGTAATCTATTTATTTGGAAATATGAAACAATTCTAACCCCATACTAAACTGACATGGATTATTAGCATAACCCAGAGAGTAAAAGGCAAAGCAAAAGCCAACGTGTTCTTCTTACCAGGTCTAAATTGGTGCACTCTAACACATCCACCATTTTCTCCAACTTTGTGTCAGAAGTGAAGATAAAGTCATCATCCACCCATAGCACATACTTAGTCGTCACCTGAGAGACAGCCAGATTACGCCCAGCAAACCAACCCTGTGGTAGAGTTTAATAGGTTATTTATGAAGTTCATTAGTGAGCTTTAAAATATTTATTCCATTCATAAAACCTACACTGACAACCTGATCAAAATCTTTAATGGTTTAATGTATGGTGAAATACTATTTTTAAAAGCTTTAAAATGAAGGTCATCAACCGACATGCGGCACTGCTTAATGTCTGTAACAAGCACAGGTTCAGAATGGAAGCAGTTAACATTACACCAGACCTTAAAACTCGAGACAAAGTCTATGACAGGCTAGTAACTACAGTGAACAGGCTAACCAGGAACTAGCATACCAAGCTAACCAGGTACTAGCATGAATAAACCTAAAAAAAAAAAAAAAAAAATCCATTTTAAATAACCTGCCCAATTTTATGATAAACTTAATAAACTGTCAATTTAATTAAAAATTGAATTTATAATCAGTTCATTTTAATGTTAACAAGGTGTTAATGAACACAATTTGCGTGCTGCTGCAATGAGCTTGCATGTAGGAAGTAGGGATGAAATGGTTACCGGTTTCACAATAAACCACGATAAAATTCCCAGATGGTTACTATTACCATGTCACATTTAATTATTAAAACCGTGCGCGATTATCGTGATTTGTAAAAACTACGGTAAATGCTGTCCACACACACCCAGCATGAGTCTGACGCAGGCGCAGCATGAAACGTTGTTTTTTTTGAGCATGAGAACATGGCGGAAGGCAGTGACGGCGCTCGGGAGAATTTCCAACCTTCCAAGAGGACCAAATCCGAAGTGTGGTCATATTTTGGATTTTATAAAAATGCTGAGGGTAACTTAATAGAAGATGGTAACCCTGTCTGCAGAGCTTGCCAGAAGAAAGTCGCTGCGAAAGGGGGCAATGTGTCCTGCTGAGTCATCGTCGTGACAACCATCCATCACTTTATAATGAATGCAAAGTACGTTAACTTTTAGCTCAATGCATGAGTTGGGGGAAAAGTATGAAAAAAAAGTAAGTAGTTGGACACAACTGGGATGAAATAATTTCAATTGTCAGCACATTTTAACAATACCGTGATAATACTGATAACAGGTGATAGTTTTGGTCACGATAATCGTGATATGAAATTCTCATACCGTTATATCTAGTAGCAAAGCAGCTTCTGGCAAAAAAGATTGTTGCAGTTTGCGGTGGTCATGCTAGCCTACGTTTAAACAAGCTAGCTATATCCAATGCATTAAGATATTACAATTCCTACAGACTACAACTAATTGTAAATGAATACAGTTTACATTAGCTTAGTGCTCCAATTGCAATTCTTTTGTTAATTGGCACACTTCAGTTCACAGGCTGTGGCCACGAACTACAAGTTAGCATGAAGTAGCTAGCTGGCTAATTAACCAGTGTTTCTTTGAAGCGGACAGACCATTGCCTGCTACTTAAAAAGGACATTAGATGTTTGATAGCCTACATTCTAACATGCTGGCTACCAAAACAATGGTGAGATATAATTTTTTTTTCTCAGTATATGGCAAGACAGAAGCAGAATTTGTTAAACATTTGTTAGGATAGCAGTTGCATATACCGAATTTGCCAGATAAATCTACTAAATAAAGGGAGATGTTTAGCAGCGCAAATCTCATTTGATGGCAGAGATAGAGGCTGGCTGAAGAATTGTGCTGCTATAGCCAGAAATTACTTTTACAATGACATGAAATTGTACCTGATGAAATTCTCAGCGAGTACATTGGAAAAAGAAAGTACAGCAGTCACAATACAGGTACGGGTGCAAGTGCAGGTGTTCAATGTTTATTTAAAAGTATCAAACAAAACTGAGACCTAATCTAAAGGCAGGGTCAACATTCAAGCAAGGGTCAGGTGACGATAACAAACAAGGTGAACTAGGGCTGGCAAGAGCAAAACCAGAGACTATATTAAAAAACAAAACAAAACAGAAAGACAAATCAATGAATCGAAGGTTTGGTATCAACTGGTACAAATGACACGGAGTGTATACTTCACAGTGAGTGCATGGAGTGGGAGACCTTTTATACTGTGAGTGTAGCTGTGATCAGTAATCAAGTGAGCGTGGACCTGAGAGAGTTTGTGCTGGCTGGGTGTTGTAGTCCTTGGCAGCCATGTTTGTAGCCCACGCTGTATTCTGGGAGTTGTAGTTGGATGCCAATTCTGGCTTAGACATAAAAACCACCCTCCTACAATTCTCTGTTTTTATTTATCAGGGCCTAAATAACAATTGTGTGGTCCTCACCAACTTCTATAAACTTCCCAGATTTATGAGCAGCAACAATTCTCTGAGGTCATTGCTGATGCCCTGCCTTCTTGGCATGATAAGCACCAAACTGCCAAAAGTTCTGCTTTTATAGAGGTAGTCACACTTCTTTATGATTAACAAATCTTGTGCATTACATTAGTAATACCTGGCTGCTAATTTCTCTCTTAATTATTGTGGCTGTAAGAAGGGTGTACTTATTTCTTCCCACTTCAACCAGCAGGTTTCTGAATGTTGCATTACTTTTTGGAAAAGAAAAAAAAAGGCTAAATATTAAAATCAGTTGTGTTTTTTTGTTGTCACCTGAGGTTATTTGTTTGTTTATAGAAGCTGGTGAGGACCACACAATTGTTATATAGGCCCTGATAAATAAAAACATAGAAATTGAAGGAGGGTGTACTCTCTTTATCCCATGAATGTATGATAGGGGTTGCATAACTACAAATTTTTACTTGTAGTTTGTACTAGTATTTGTCTGACTGCATTGTCTGGATGGTTTTTCCGCCATGCTCAGCTCCGGCCTCCAAAAAACTCGTCTGGATCAGCCTATTTGAGCTGGCATGCGCCACTGATCTGACTCTTTGCTAGCCGAGAGGGACTGAAAAGTGATGTGCAACCTGCGGCTCTGAAAGCGTTCTTTCACACAGTACAAGGATTTTATAGAAATTCTATTTAGTATTATAGGATGACAAATATAACCGTGGGAGGAATTCTTTAAGAATGAGAAGGAGTGGGATTTAAAAAAAAAAAAAAATTTGTTAAATGGTTCAATATTGCAGAAAGAATTTCCGGTGTAATCTTGTGCTGTTGACTGCGAATTTTGGCTTCATTTCTTCATGGCTTTCTTAGCTGCTTTCTTTACAGTCTGCCTACATGTCCTTACTGTCTACATCAATGTATTCCCATTGCCCAGACTAGTCGACATCCCCACAGCGGACACTAGTGAATTTAGCTGACTATCCCCTAGGCTATGTGTAGTACCACAAACCATCTGTTAGCTTGTGCACTTTTTTATATCGCTTTTCTGCAGCACCATGCACTATACAGTATGTGCCTGATAAATTCCATGCACATGGCAGTGTGTTTGTTGACTGCAGACAATGAGACTACTGGCATGGTTACTGACTTGACAGTTAATAATTTTCTAAATTATTCCACCTTTGTCAGGACAGATCAAAAATAGTGTTTGTAATTCGAGTCTGACGTGATAATGTGTTTGTAATTCGACACTATTCAAACACAGTTTTTTAATATCAGGTCACATAATTTATTTGCTCTCTCTCTCTCTCTCTTTAATTCATTTTGGTGAAATTAGGCATGACTTTATGTTGAGGAGACATTTTAAAATGAAAAGTATTAGATTAAATCCACTACTCATCCACGTCTATTTTTATGATAATCCTTTGTTTTATTTTTCATTTAAAAGTTTATCTTATGCTACAGAACAGTGAAAATCTTTACCTTTTTGAAAGGCATGGTGTAGTGCTCTATGTAAGGGCCAGTTACAGGCTTAGGATGCTCGCTGTCATCAGCTATGACTATCGTGACTGTTGGATAGAACCGTCGAATGCTCTCAATCAAATCCTGAAGCTTGTCATAACGCAGAAATGTTTTTGTAGCAATGGTCACAAGTCCACCTATATTGTATTCTAGAAGAGGAAGAAAAAAACAAAAACAAAATGAAACAAACATATTACTCATTTTGAAAAGATTTTATGTGCTTCATTACATATCAAGACCTGTGTGAATTACCTCCTTTAGGTCGAGTAGGTCCAGGATCATATAGTTTAGGAGTGATTGCATGTCGTATTTTAATGGTGAAGGCTGCTTGGTATCCATCAGTCCTGAATTGCACTGGTTTATAAAAGATATAGGATTGGTTTTCCAAAGAAATGGGATTAATAAAGGACAACCCTACAAATCTAAAGAAAATGTTTTTTTGATGTACAAAAATGGCATTAAAGTTAAAACCAGACTGGTTTAAACTTTATATAGAAAAAAAGTACATGTTGAACTCCAAGCAGAAATAATAATTCTTATTTCTTCGCCATCTGTACATCAGAAATCATCTCATGCAAAATACATAAGCATTTCTACCATTTCTTGAGACATGACAGTACAGTAGAGTAGAAATGTGCATATTAATCAGTTACCTTGATAACATATAATAAAAAAAATCATTGCAATCAGTTTAACACCCTCAGTTGAACATAGCAGCTCACCTATGTCTGCAGTATTGGGATGAAAAATTGTATTTGTATAAGTGATGAACTGCAGTTGTCTGTTAAGTGCAGATAGAAGTGGGCTGGAGAGGGTCATGTGCATTTTTCCTTCCCCGCTTATGTTGACCTCATCCAACAAGGCTGCTACGTCAAACGTGCCCATGCTGGCACTTAAATTTACCTGCAACAAACAGGGAAGTACATTTAGGTCAACATTACTATAGCAAAGCCGCTATATATGATAAATACAAAATAATTGCTTCGTCTGTATACTGTATAAGATAAAATCCTATGCATAAAATCCTGTATTGATTGAAATGCATTCTTGATTATGATCCAAAGACATCAATCGCAAACATATTGGAAGAAGAACAATTGAAAAACTTACTGAATAGACTGTCCGTGACTTAATTTTCAGACCCAACCCTTAGAACACAGAAAAACAAATATTTATTACAAAACCGAATTTGTTAAGAAAACTGAAATAAAATAAAACAAAGAAACACAGCACTCATCTATGCTTTTAAATGCAAACAGACAGCTATAAATAAATATAATCCGAGACCATGTTAATCACACATTTTCACACCAATGATTTCGCTTCCTACAGGAACGAAAGTATGAATACTCTAAACATTCTGAATCAACATAATTTGTATTATGAACACATATTTTGTCTTGCAATCAGTTCTCCAATAGTTTGGCATAAGGAAAAGACAGGTCTCCACCTGCCCAAGTTATTTGGAAGGTAATAAGGGTTCAAACTAAGTGAGGCATGTTGTTTATTGGGGAGAAAAATCAACAATGGGTTGATGTGAAGTGGTCCAACACAAAGTACACAACACTCTTAAGCCGGGTTCACACTATGATTTTGGCCACGATTTGGTCATCGGAGACAAATTTTGAGAATCCTAAAAGATCTCTATAATTTCAGGCCAAAATCTGTAGTCTTTGATTGCTAGTTTGACATGTTCCTCGACAGCCGATTAATAGCCGCTGCAATAAAATTTTTCCTGTGATTCGCGCCTTAACTGTTGTACAGTCTGACATTAATGACAATTGAGATCCTACAGTGTGACATGGCTTACAGAAGGGATCATATTCGTACAGTCTGACAAATAACAGTCGCAAAGGACTATTCAAAATCACACAGTGTGCACCTGGCTTTCGTTACTCTTACCACCCCAAAGTTGATTATTTTGCAAAAAACAGCATGTCCCAAAGTGTTTTTTTCCTCTTATACAACAGTAATTTTGCAACTTTTTCAATTTTTAATTTATTAATATACGACATGTCATACCTGTTAACTATTTATAGCTCAGGTTTATATATTGTGCTTTATTTATATGACATGTGCAGCCTGGCCTCCCCTAAAATTTTGTTAAATTGCAGCAATGAAAATGTTTCTATATTAAATGTAGAAAGGTGTCTATATTATTCATTACTCTTGCTGAAAAACTGGACAATGCACTAGTTTTGTCCTGCCCCAGATGCACGGCTTGCCATATGATGAGTGGGAGATCTCTCAAAAGGGGCTGAACCTCATAACCAACTGCCAATCACTGAAACTGTAAGGAACATTACTGACATCTCAAACTTCGACATATCAGTAGCATATTTGCCAGTCAGACTCCAAGTGCTTGGAGCTGCAGTAGTAGTCAGTAGCCTAATCCATAACAGTTTTACACAACTTGTATAGCTTGTTATTATAATTTGTAATTGACAAATATAGTAAATAAATTGTAAGTATAAAGTTATGTTTGATTATTGGTGTTTGTTTCGGATTTGTTTAATTATAGGACGATCCAGCTAGCTGTCACTACCTTCTTTGGTGAAATTTAGCTAGCTAGTTAGCAGCTTAGATGCTTTTTAGTGCAACACTGCTAATTTTATCAACCGGATTTTGGAAAGGTCTTTTGACGTTCCTATTTATGAGGAGAGACTGAGAATTAAACAGGTGGCCAGACCAACAGAGGAAACAGATAAAACTGAACATACACAGATATCTACTTCAGTCACAGACACCTGTGCTTCCCATCTTTCATTACAAAAACCAACAACAACAACAAAAAAAAACACCAGCCACCACTGATTTATAGTCACATTTAATTTTGCTGAACATCCACAAGACAAGTTATTTCCTGTTATCACGTGTGTTATAGCAGCCATACACAATTATTCACTAACCAACTTCGCGTTTTTTTCTTTCTTGACATTAATAAGACAAAAAAGGCAACTTGTCATGTTACTTAAAAATAAGAACATGCAGAAGAAGAACACGTTTTCTGTTCTCAAAAATTTCCTATGCTGGTAAACTTAGTGACTATTACAAAGTGCTGACACTGGAGACTTCGTCCATGAATGTTAAATGTCATAAATGTACTGTATTTGTATACAATCCCAAAAACCTTAATGATCTATTCACAGACATATTTGTAACACTGGTTCTCACCAGGAATTAAAGTAGACATTTTAGGCCGGACGTCTACACCCTGGGTGGGGTACTGAAGAGGAATGTTTGCCTCAGCAATGATAAGAAGGTTTGCTGCTGTATGTGATCTGCAAGGACAAAAAGTCATCAGAAGTACTTGTAAGCAAAATTTAAGAGTACCCTGTTCACTGTATGTAAACACATTACACATCCATCCATCCATTCATTCCAGTCACCGCTTTATTCTTTAAGGTGGTTATGAAAGCCTATCCCGGGAACACTGAACGAAAAGCACGGACACACAAAATTGTGGATGCTGATTTACAGCTACAGTGCCCTCCACTAATATTGGCACCCTTGGTAAATATGAGCAAAGAAGGCTGTGAAAAATTGTCTTGATTGTTTATCCTTTTGATTTTTTGTTTAAAAAAAACCCACAAAAATGCTCTGCTCTCATGGATATCAAATGATTCAAACAAAAATAAATTGTTAAATATGTGTGCCACAATTATTGGCACCCTTTTAGTTAATACTTGGTGCTAGCTCCCTTTGCCAAGATAACATCTCTGAGTCTTCTCCTATAATGCCTGATGAGGTTGGAGAATACATGGCAAGGGATCTGAGACCATTCCTCCATACAGAATCTCTCCAGATCCTTCAAATTTCAAGTTCCACACTGTTGGACTCCCTCTTCAGTTCACCCCACAGGTTTTCTATGGGTTTCAGGTCAGGGGACTGGGATGGTCATGGCAGGACCTTGATTTTGTGGTCAGTAAACCATTTTTGTGTTGATGTATGTTTTGGATCATTGTCCTACTGCCTATTTTAAGCTTTCTGGCAGAGGCAGTCAGGTTTTCAGGTTTTCAGTCAGAGTCCATGATGCCATGTATCCTAACAAAATGCCCAGGTCCTCTGGCATAAAAACAGTCCCAAAACATTAAAGAGCCACCACCATATTTAACCGTGGGCATGAGGTACCTTTCCATATGGCTACCTCTTTGTGTGTGCCAAAACCACCTCTGGTGTTTATTGCCAAAAAGCTCTGTTTATCTGACCATAGAACCAGATCCCATTTGAAGTTCCAGTATTGTGTCTAGCAAACTGAACACGCTTGAGTTTGTTTTTGGATGAGAGTTTTTGTTTTTTCTTGAAACCCTTCCAAACAACTTGTGGTGATGTAGGTGACTTCGGATTGTAGTTTTGGAGACTTTCTGACCCCAAGACGCAACTAACTTCTGCAATTCTCCAGCTGTGATCCTTGGAGATTTTTTGACCACTCGAACCATCCTCTTCACAGTGCGTTGAAACGATATAGACACACGTCCAATTCCAGGGCTGATTCATAACATTTCCAGTTGACTGGAACTTCTTCATTATTGCCCTGATGGTGGAAATGGGCATTTTCAATGCTTGTGCTATTTTCTTATAGCCACTTCCCATTTTGTGAAGCTCAACAACCTTTAGCTGCACATCACAGCTATATTCCTTGGTCTTACCCATTGTTATGAGTGACTAAGGGAATTTGGCCTATGCGTTACCTCATATTTATACCCCTGTCATGATTGAACAAGTTCCTGTTCCTAGTCACCCAGGTGTACTAAAAAATGTAAAAGTATCAATAGGAATATACTTCAAATATATTTTTCTCATATGAATCCATAGGGGTGTGTGTGTGTGTGTGTGTGTATATATATATGTGTTTATATGTGTGTGTATATGGATAAACCTGTGTTTTGTTTGCAATTGTTTGATATCCATGAGAGTAGAGTATTTTTGTGAATTTTTTACACAAAAGATGCAATAAAGACATTTTTTCACAGCCTTCTTTGCTCATTTTTACCAAGGGTGCCAATAACAGTGAAGGGCCCTGTATAGGCAATTTTGAGTAGCCAATCCACCTACCTGTAAACTCCTGACAAATAGTAACACAGACTCAAACCCTCAACATTTGACCTTAGAACTAGTCTATATGCAAAGCCTTTTAGGGTGTTTTCAGACCTGTAGATCTGTGCTTTGACCTGAAAAAGGGACTTACATCGTTACAATGTTGCATTTTCTCCGTGGCTTGGTATGCTTTCACAAGGAAACATTTCAAAGCGTACCAAAATGTATTTATGCAAGCCACATGTATCTAAATGAACTGAACCAATGGAGAAAATGCACCACATTCCAAAACAAACGCTCCACACAATCCAGGTGTGAACACGCCCTTAGTCTGGTAAACAAATGACCGCACTTTACAGTATGATGGCAAGATCTGACTCCTACACTCAAAAATCTAGTAATTCAATTCAGTTCAATTCAATTGTATTTGTATAGCGCTTTTTACAACGGTCATCGTCTCAAAGCAGCTTTACAGAAATATATAAACACAGGATACAGATTTTAAATGTGTGAATTTATCCCAGTTGAGCAAGTGAGGAAGTTGACGGTGGTGAGGAAAAACTCCCTAAGATGTTAAGAGGAAGAAACCTTGAGAGGAACCAGACTCAGAAGGGAACCGATCCTCATTTAGGTAGTCTACTAATGAGACATACTCATATATCCAGGAAACACCATAGGTAGTCACTCAATAACTGACATTATTCTGAAACAATAGGACATTTTGATGTGTAGTAAGAGCAGCATGTGACTTGGGGTTATGTGGTATTATATGGACTCGGGCAGTATGTGACTCTGTGTTATGTGGTATTATATGGACTCGGGCAGCATGTGACTTGGGCAGCATGTGACTCGGGTGTCACTGATATGTAAGGAAAAGCAGAAACTCAGCCATTTATTGAAAGGTTAGAACTATGTACAACTATGTGCATATTTTGGGTGGCATATACAATTACGAAACAAAATCTGTTAGAATGTTTTGTAAGCTGCTATGGAGTTAGGAGTTATGTAAGGAATGATTGACGACGGGCCGTTGAACTATTAGAAAATAATGCACACCCCGAGGTGGTAATGCGCCCATGACGTGAATAGAATAATATGATATAAAAATAGAATAAATATATTTTTTTTATTACTGCAGAAAATTCATCGAACAAATAAATAAATAAATAGATAGATAAATAAATAAATAAATGAACGTTGATACTTGTTCACCGGATTTTCACACATGCTCTCTCACATGCGCTCTTTTTTTTCCTCTCTCTCTCTCTCTCTCTCCGCCTCGTGGCCACATTACCGCCTCGGATGCGCAATATTTTTCGAATATTTCAACGACCCGTCATCAATTATTCCTTGCACATTTCCGGGAAATCTCAATTTCCTGTGATTTTGTTTGTTGTTAGCTCTCTGTGCTGTGGTGGACATTAGGCAAACATTTCCGTTAGTTCAGTTAACTTGATGAAGTGATATGGAACTGTATTGTGGTCAAGACCTGACTGGAACTACTTTAGCCGGGCATTTACTGAAAAACAATTGCACACCTCAGAACATCTATCAGCCAATCAGAATTGTGTTAAAGAACAAATTCATTGACTATAATAAGGCAAGTGAAATCACAGCTGTCCATCCAGTTGTATGCCTCACTAAGTCAGCCAAGCACAAAGACCTTTAAAGGTTTTTACACATAAAAATGCACTGTAGTCTCAGAAAACCCATCTGATATCTCTATAGCTACTGTATATCTTCTGGGAGGGGGGGGAGCCTACAAAGACAAAAAAAAAGGGGCTTTGACCCAGAGCAGGTTTCCTGTTTATAACATAATTCCCGGCCCACATGACTCCACATACCGAAGTGTCCTTGGCCAAGACACTGAAGCCAACTTGCTCCCGATGTTAAGTTAACACCTTGCATGGAAGCTCTGCTACCACTAGTGTGTGTGTGTGTGAATGGGTGAATGAGACACAGTGTATAGTGCTTTGTAAAACCAATAAGATTAAAAGAAAGTGCTATATAAGTGCAGACAATTTACAATTTATAAATAAAAGCAAGTATAAAGACATAGTTTTCACTGCCATATTTAGAATTTATTTATTTATAAATTCAATGCAAATCCAATCAATAAATATCTCTTACTTTTACACAGTATTTCATTTGAATTGTAATTGTAATAGTAGAAAAACTCACCATGCATAGGGTTTTCACACAGTAGAAAAACTTCGGTTGAATCACTTGGTAACATAGGGAAAAAATACTTCAAACAAAGCTTGCTGCTGGAAGCTATTCATCACCTCACCTGTTCATGAAGTTGTTGTACTCATGCTGTCGGCGCTTCTTTATTTCCTCCAGATCTGAGGCTCTGAATGCAGAGTGCAACTCCTCAGCACCAACCCGAGGAAACAACAGGTCACCAAAGGGCACATTAAGATGCCATGTGTCACCTTCACAAACACATGCATTTCTTCTGTGTAAAACGAAATAAATATTTTTAAGTGCTGGTAGGAGAAAAAAGGCAACATAACTGATACTGCCAAAAAAAAAAAGAGAAAGAAATGAACGCATTTTAGAGGACTTAACAACACAGCTTTACAAATGATGATGATGCACATCATTTTCTGATTTCATCTTAAATCATGTGCATGTTTACACAAATTACATGGCTCCCTTTGCAACATCATGCTGCAAGTCTACAAAAATGAAGGACCCATGTGTGGTTTATAATACCCAAAAGGAAATGTGTTAAAGAACAGCTAGATGACTTCCATCCATCCATCCATCTTCTATACCGCTTATCCTTTTCAGGGTCACGGGGAACCTGGAGCCTATCCCAGGGAACATTGGGCACAAGGCGGGGTACACCCTGGACAGGGTGCCAATCCATCGCATCACATACACACTCACACACCCATTCATACACTACGGACACTTTTAGATATGTCAATCAGCCTACCATGCATGTCTTTGGACTGGAGGAGGAAACCGGAGTACCCGGAGGAAACCCCCGCAACACAGGGAGAACATGCAAACTCCACACACACAGGGCCACGGTGGGAATGGAACCCCAGGTGTGTGAGGCGAACGTGCTAACCACTAAGCCACATCTAGCTGGGCTAGTCGTCTAGCCCAGCTAGACGACTTACTCGTAAAATGAAATGTGTTAAACAACAGCCCTCACTCGCTCTCTCTTGCTTGCACACTCTCTCGCTTGCTCACTCTCACACACGAGAGAAATGTAATACGGGAAATAACTTGGGAACAGAATGCAAACAAAACATAAAAACAAAAAACTGGAAAGCCCCTTCAAAAGGAGGTCTTCAGCAGCAACATTATGAAGTCACAAAACTCTGTGCTATTTTGCATGAAAAAAGGGAACTCTCGTCACGAAACTTTTATTATTCATCTTTATGAAACTAGTGATATCAAGAACTCAAGCCTAAAGGTATAAAAAAACAACAACATTATCACCCGTGAAGTCACGCTCAACACTAAGCACCATCACAGTGTCGTGTTTTCATTAAAATGTCCACTAATATTAAGTATCTACAATTTTTTGCCCAATATGACTAAAGGAAATAACATCTTGTGGGTTATCCATCTGGTGCATAACCTTTGCTCCTCTGCATTGTACTGTACTGTGGAGGGGAGGTATTTCGGAAACTCAGTAACTCACAACCGGCATTCCACAGGGGTCAGTTCTGGGTCCACTGCTCTTTTCTATCTACACTACATCTCTGGGGCAAGTGATTGAGTCTCATGTCTTCTCATATCATTGCTATGCTGATGACATCCAGCTCTATTTGTCCTTCCAGCCTGATGATCCATCCGTCTCTGCACGTATCTCTGCTTGCCTGTCGGACATCTCGGTCTGGATGAGGGAACACCATCTTAAGCTCAACCTGGCAAAATCGGAGCTTCTCGTCATCCCAGCCTGTTCGTCACTCAACCACAACCTCACTGTACAGCTCGGCTCAACTGCACTCAAGCCAAGCAGGACGGCCAGGAACCTTGGGTGGATTCTCGATCACAGCTTGACCTTTACAGACCACATCTCAACAACTGCACGGTTCTGTATGTTCATCCTATACAACATCAAGAAAATCAGACCCTACCTCACCGAACAGGCTACATAGATACTAGTCCAGGCTCTTGTTATCTCAAAACTGGACTACTGCAACTCACTACTCTCGGGCTGCTCGGCCAGCTCCATCAAACCCCTCCAAATGATTCAGAATGCAGCAGCATGCCTTGTCTTCAACCAGCCCAAGAGAACCTATGTCACACCCTTCTTCAACTCCCTCCACTGGCTTACTATAGCCACCCGCATCAAATTCAAGGCCTTGATGCTCACCTACAAGACCTTGTCTGGAACAGCACCCTCCTACCTCAACTCTCTCCTGAAGGCTTATGTTCCCTCACGCAATCTGCCATCAATCAATGACCGACGCTTAGTACTACCTACTCAGCGTGGCTCAAGGTCCCTTTCAAGAACCTTCAAACTAACTGTTCCTCAGAGGTGGAATGAACTTCCAACCTCAATCCGGACCGCAGAATCTCTCACCATCTTCAAAAAACAGCTAAAGACCCACCTCTTCCATGAACACCTAACCAACCCATACAAAAAATAAATAAAATAAAATAAAATAATTTACTCTGGCACTTATATCTCTACTCTGCGCACTTTGCTTCTTCTGTAACTCAATTAATGGATCTTGTATGGTAGCACTACTTGTATTGTTCTCTGCTTGATATATTGCTTTGCTTCTATTTTCTCATTTGTAAGTCTGGTTGAAAAAGCGTCTGTTAAATGAATAAATGTAAATGTAATGTAAGTCAGGCTTGACAATTCTGTCATAAATGTAGATGAAAACAACATTCTCACACAAAACGAGGCCATTTGACTGACACTGCACATGAACTTTATGAACAATAAAGTCAAATTTTCACAGCCTTCTTTGCACATATTTACTGATGTGTCAATATTGGTGAAGAGCACTGTGTGTGTGTGCATGTATATAAAGAATCATAAACGATATGTTTTATATCTTCACCAAGTTCATAAATATTTTATGGATACCTACTCTCTTTGACTAAATGATGTTCATCAAGTGCCATAATAGAGTCTACTCACCGTGCTGTAGTTTGTTTGAGGTGGTAGGGAATACGTTTGTCACTGTTCTTCAACTGTTCATTACGTTCAAGAAGCTTCTTTATGGTGGAGTCTAGACTTTTTTGACTGTGTATCACAGTTGGAGCTCTTGGGGTATAAAGAAGACATATAACAGCTACCAGTAGTAGTAGTAGTATCACAAAACCCACCAAAACCTTCACCCTCCACACATGCATGATGACCTGTAGATCACAGAGATGGAAAAGCATATGGATGTTGTACCGGATTTTCAGATCATCAATTCAACAAACACACACCTGTTGTGATGTGTACAATGGGCCAGTGACCTATTAGCCAGAAAAGTGTTACAGATCTTCAATATTAAGGCTCATTTCCTGTTAATACAGATAACAAGCCATCATGAAGCTGTGTTAGATTAGATATGCTGTATCATATATTATATTACAGTTCGTTATCTATGGGAGGTAATTAAATCTGAAACGGAATAACATTCATGTGTAAAAGTTTATACCATAAACTTTAAAGTGCACCTATTATGGTTTTTCAAATATTAAACACCTTTCATGTAGTGTGTTATATAGCTGTTTGTGAATGTAAAAACGTCTGGAAAGTTTCAAAAGTCAAAGCGCACGACAAACAGAGTTATTGACTTCCAAACGAAGGAACCGATTCTGAAGAGCTGAAACGAGCCGTTCGTGATTCCAGACTTACTTCCTGTACTAACCTACGTAATTTGGTAACAAAAGACCCATCTCTGATCTTCACTGGCAGCTCGTGAACAGACGGAGCTGAAACTGGATATAGTATTGGGCGTTTCCTTTTCGACACATACTGACAGCGGTAGACCAATCACAACAGACTGGGACATCTGACCAATCAAAGCAGAGTATGTTCTCTGATAGGAGGAGTTTAGAATGAATCCTTTAGAACGGATCATTGAACAAGTCATTTGTGACACTAGGGTGAAAAAAGGTAATTCTGCAGTTTAAATTATGGGCACGTTAAAGTGTTTTATGACTTTGGATGAATGTTAGTCTATTGTATGAGACCTTTAAAGCAAAATCAGGCAAGTTTCAAAACCATAATAGGCGCGCTTTAATATTTATATATATTACATACACACACAGACATACACATACATACATACATATACACACACACACAGTGGGGGAAATGAGTATTGAACACGTCAATTTTTTTTCAGTAAATATATTTCCAACGAGGTTATTGGCATGAAATTTTCACCAGACATCAGTATTAACTCAAGAAATCTGGAAATATAAAGAATTCACAACATTAAAGTCCATAAATAATGTTATGTGTAATAAAGGGGAATGACATAGGAAAAAAGTATTGAACATGCTAAGAAAAAGCAGTTCTCCAAGGCAAGGTAAGGCAAGGAACCAGCTGAAATCCGTGAGTAGTTAGAAAGTAATTATACCTCCTATCTGTGCAAATTAATAATCAGCTGAGTTAGTAAACTGATGGTCTATAAAAAGGCTTTTCTTTACGAAGGTGTCACAAAAGAAACAGCCCATGACCTTCGCAACCTTATTGTTGCGAAACATATTGATGGAATCGGATACAGACGTATATCAAAACTTCTAAATCTTTCAGTAAGCACCATTGGGGCTGTTATCCGCAAGTGGAAGCAACATCATTCCGTCATGAACTGGCCATGCACAGGAGCTCCTCGCACGATTTCTGACCAGGGAGTCAGAAGAATAGTCAGAAGAGAAGTGTTAAATTTTTTTCCTGTGTCATTCCACTTTATTACACATAACTTTATTTATGGATTTTAATGTTTGGATTTCCTTATATGTGTGAATGTCTTGAGTTAATGCCAAAGTCTGGTGAAAAGTTCATGTGAATAGTCTCATTGGAAATACATTTAGTGAAAATGTTGACGCGTTCAATACTTATTTAACCCACTGTATGCACATATATATATATATATATATATATATATACACATACACACACACACACACACAGAATCTCACAAAAGTGAGTACACCCCTCACATTTTTGTAAATATTTGATGATATCTTTTCATGTGACAACACTGAAGAAATGACACTTTACTACAATGTAAAGTAGGGAGTGTACAGCTTGTATAGCAGTGTAAATTTGCTGTCCCCTCAAAATAATGTCTAAACTGGTTTAATGTCTAAACCACTGGCAACAAAAGTGAGTACACCCCTGCTGAACTGAACATTTCTGCTGAACATTTCTGCTGAACTAAACACCTCTGCTGAACATTTCAAAAGTGAGTACACCCCTAAGTGAAAATGTCCAAATTGGGCCCAAAGTGTCAATATTTTGTGTGGCCACCATTATTTTCCAGCACTGCCTTAACCCTCTTGGGCATGGAGTTCACCAGTGCTTCACAGTTTGTCACTGGAGTACTTGTTGGTCAGAAAAAGGAAGGAAGCTTCTTGAGATGTCGTTATGATGAGCAACCACGCCAAAAATAAACCTCTAAATGTTAAGACCATTCTAAAAATCTTACACCTACAAAATCTCATGAAAGTAGTTGGCCTAAAGAAACTTAACCCATAAGTACTTAACCCTTACGCGTCCTTATGGATATTTTAAAAAAAAAAAAAAAATTTTGTCCGTGTTAATGAAAACAGCATAAATTGAGCAAAAGTTGTGTATTTTTATTGGAATTTTAATATTTCACCCTCATTTGCTTTCATAAATCTATTTAAGGACAAAGATGTCCCTATTGAAACCCATTCAAACACAAAATCCCACCCCATGTATAGAAGTCAAAGAAGGTTCCTGAGCTTTGAAGATTTTTGCACTGTGTAAAGAAACCGGCGTTTAAAGGGTTAAAATTCTGAATATGAACGAATGTTTGGTAGATATGATCAGAACTGATGCTGGTTAAAAAAAAAAAAAGAAAAAAAAATCGAAGTCAGTGAAAATGGAAAAAAAATTAATATATAATATTTCTATGACAGTTTTTTGACATGGGCATTTTTGTCCTCTATGATCCTATGCGTAACTTTATTTTTATTAATTTACGTACAAGGATTAATTCTATACGTGTGATGGTAATTTCAGCAGATGTTATGTAGCACCAATCTTTTGCGATGTACGGAAATCAGAGCTAGCTATATTAAATGAATGAATGAATAAATAAATAAATAAATAGGATATTAATCATCCAAACAAATGTATTTTACATGAAATGAACATTTATTTTACATTATCCCCACAATCTAAAAACAAAAGTAAAAGTAACAGTAACAGGATAAAAGTAACAGGAAGGAAACTTATTCAGAGGTCTAATAAACTATTAATACAATAAACTTCTTAAATAAACCGTTAATCTTAAATACACTTCTTAAACGTTAAATATGTTTTAAAAAATCTTACATCTAGAAAGAAGCTGGCTTAAAGAAGCGTGTAATTAATTCTACACACGTGTGTTGGTCATTTCAGTTGGTACTTACATTTAGCACTTTAATTTAACAGTGACCAATAAAGCGGATGTTCAGCTTGGTGTTTCTGCGTCGCGCAGAAATCAGAGCTACAAAATGTCGCTATTTTAAATAAACGAATAACTTTTCATAATCCAGACATCAATCTCTTCTTACCTTCATATTTATGACCGTTTAATTCCGATTTTTATTCCCCAGCATTGCTCACAGAAATCCCAACCAGCAAAAACTCAATTCACGGAGGTGGCGTCACCTGCTACTGCGTCTAACCCACACACACTCTCTCTCTCTCTCTCTCTCTCACACACACACATACACACGCACGCACGCGCACTTTAATTATGACAGAACACAACTATTTATTGAACAACATATTGCAACTATTTACACACACTGTTTACACTCGCGAATGCAAACAGCTTTTCTGGTATATGCAGAAAATGTGACATTAAAATATGTACTTACACCGTTTCGTATTATATTATACTATATGAGCATATGCTACTGTATTATTCCACCTGATGGAGTCATTTATTTTTTTTGTATTCAATAACTACTTTACACATGTCTACAGGGAGTTTGGCTTCATCGCCTAGACATCAATACAGTAGCTTCTTATAGCAGCTAGTTAAAATAACCCCTCCTCAGCA
This sequence comes from Ictalurus furcatus, assembly GCF_023375685.1. Lineage (NCBI taxonomy): Eukaryota > Metazoa > Chordata > Actinopteri > Siluriformes > Ictaluridae > Ictalurus > Ictalurus furcatus. The sequence goes on from NC_071269.1 coordinate 20,985,663, forward strand.
TATCTTTCACACTCATTTACCCCACCATGGGCAATTGAGCAATCACTGCTGCAAACAGTACAGCGAGTTGTCACTACACTGTCGTTGTCCTTTACCCCTGGTATGCATGGGTACACTTAAGTGTAGTCTGGGGTGAAGTGCGTTTTGTAGCCTACTTTTTATTTATTTAGGCACTCGAACATGGAGCTGCAGACACTAAACTGAACCGAACTGATGGATGGACGAGAGAGAGAGAGAGAGAGAGAGAGAGAGAGAGAGAGAGAGAGAGAGAGAGATACTGTAAAGCCCTACTACCGAGAAAACAGACAGGTTGAGACCAAGAGAGACCAATCAGGGCGCGCGCGGTGTCTCTCTCTCACCAGGTCTCTCCAAACCATCTCTCTCTCTCTCTCTCTCTCTCTCTCTCTCGCTCTAAACAAAAAAAAAAAAAAAAAAGGGATTTCCGGGATATTGTATATAATTTACAGGCGTCAGGGAGCCGTTATGAAAATGCGGGACACTCCCGGAACTTCCGGGATGTCTGAGTTGAGCTGTGATTGATCGTTAATGAGAATGAAGCGCGCGGTCGTGTCAGGGTTGCCAGATCTGCATGCAGATAACCATCTCAAAAACTTCAATGAGTGCCTTAAGTGCAGAATAATATTATAAAATGCACAGCCTACAAAAACATGAAACATATAGCCTAGCTAAACGAATAAATAGGCTATAGAGACAGGGAAGGAATTAACCTTCCTTCGTCCTTATCCTAATCCCAACAGGTTAGCTAAATATCCTGTTTTAATAGGCGAATACATCTTTGTTTTTTCTTCAATACGACCGACATTCAGAATGCGACTGATAGGTAATCATTGAAAAAGCAGGTTATATGTTCAGTCTACACTCACGGTGTTGCCAAGTCTACAGGTCGAGCCACTTTTGCCACTTCGTTTAATTTTAGGCAAATTTTCTTGACCTCGGTTTGGAGGTTTGCATTTTTTGCATCTAAGTCAAATAAGCTGGGAACAAAACCAAACAGCAAACGTACAAGCTATTACACATCCATTTTCTGGGGTTAGCCTACTGAGTTACAAGGGTGCCATGAATCAATACCCTTACTGAAGCTTTACATTTATAACCACATCATTTTTCACATGAAATTATGCCATGCCATCTTTCATACATTGTTCTTCTGTAGCAGGTTTTGTAGTACAGTCACAAGATCTCTCATTAACCATAAGGGAAAAAAATCTCAAAATGAAATTGTTTGTGGATCCTTTTTGTTTGAGCCATCCACAAACATAACGAAATCAGGGTAAACCAGTGGTACATCAAGTAAATCTGGCCTAGCCGCCATTTTGTCATGTACAATAGTTAAGCAGTAATGATGCGGTGTACTGTTATCAGGTGTAGGTAAGAGGGTAGCCGGATTTAGTATTGTGCACCTCTCAGTGGTAAGGTGTGGTTGAGTCAAAAGGACAACAGTGTAATAGAGATGTTGAGCAGACGATAACAACTGTCTTTTTCTGCAACAAAAGCACTGAAACTGCATGTGGGAACAATAGTTTCAGTTCCTTAAAAAGTACAAGCACTGCCAAGGCCTCGACAGCTAAAGCAGAGCAACGACAGCTTGTAACCCTACTGACATTGCTCATTCTACTGGATCTAGCTTAGTGGAAAAGAAAGCCACTGGACGTAATTTAGCGTGTGTTTGCAGAAGAACAGAAGTCATAAAGCCATTTTTATGTCAACTGTTTGAACGAAAGGTTTGGACATATCGGGTAATCCCAGAGTGGGTGCGGAAGCCAACTGTGTTTTCAGGTCCAGAAAGGCTTTTCAGTCTCTGGAGTCCAGACTATTTTATCAGTTAGACACAAATTCCAGCCATGCGATATGGAGAGCAATGGTGCAGTTCTTTCAGAAATATGAGGTGTCCAGGCTCAACAATAAATTTCCATTCCTAAAATGGAAAGGATCTGTCTTTTAGTGGATGGTTTAGGAAGAGTAGTGACAGCCTGTACTCTATCCATCATAAGTTTTCTTCCCTCTGTGGAGATATTATATCCTAAGTATTTTGCATTAGGTTTCCAAAGGTGAAGTCCATTTTCTGCCAAAAAGTGTAGTAATGCGTGGGTGTCTTTTTGATACTCGGCTACATTATTAGAGCATAAAAGAATATCGTCAACATAAAGAAGGACTTTACTGCCACAAGGGGGATAAAATCTTTCTAAACTTTCAGCCATTTCCATAAAAAACACAGATGGATGCTTTCAATACCCTTGCAGGCACAGAGTAAAAGTGTACTTTTTAGTGACTATCTTTATGCACCGGTATTGAAAAGAAGGCATTAACAATGTCGATGAACCCCGAAGGGATATTATTTTAAAGGGTATATGGATCTGGGACAATAGGAGTACAAGGTATTATTGTGCTATTTACAGCTTGTAAATCTAAGACCATCCTCTACCTGGTGGAGAGAGCTTCTTTTTTTAAATGGAAACAGGGGCATGTTACAGGAGGAATCAGGACATGGAACAGTCACTCCACTGTTAAGTAAGTCTTGAATGATGGGACTAATGCCTTCAATGGCCTCTGCCTTCAGAGGATATTGTCTTTTACAGGGTCTCTGCATGGAGACACCATGTTCACCAAATTGGAACCCCCCCCCCCCCCCCCCGATCCCTTGCAACAATTCATTGTAGAGGTGGACACCTCTGACTCAGCTGTGGGTGCGATGCTCTCCCAACAGTCTGCCCCTGACCAGAAACTTAAACCCTGTGCCTTTTTCTCTGGTTGCCTCCAGCAGAATACACCTACGATGTGGGGAATCGTGAGTTGCTAGCCGTGAAGTTATCCTTGGAGGAGTGGAGGCACTGGCTTAAAGGGGTTTAGCAGCCCTTTATCATATGGATCGACCATAAGAACTTGGCCTACATCCAAAATGCCATGTGCCTTAGCTCCCTTCCAGTCATACCCTGGGCCTGTTGAAACGGCACTTCTGGTAGCCTACATTGAACGCTGACACCCGAGCCTTTGTCGCTGCCTGCACCGTATGTGCCCATAATAAGACCTCACACCGCCCGCCTTCTGGCCTACTACGACCCCTGCCTGTTCCCAGTTGCCCTGGTCACACATTGCCTTGGTCTTCGTCACCAGTCTACCCCCTTCCCAAGGTAACACTGTCATCCTCATCATATTAGACTGCTTTTCAAAAGAAGTACACTTTGTGGCCCTTCCCAAGCTCCCTACCACCCAAGAAACCGCAGACCTCCTCGTAAGCACAGCATCCTCCAGGACATTGTCTTATTGTGACTTTTATTATTTTCTATCTTACCTCATGTTAGCTCTGTATGCAGACTGTCATGTAGCAATATTTTGCAACCAATGAGTCTTTAGAGTAAAATAACTTAACAAGATAACAGAAACCTAAGTTTCTAAGTTTATTAGGTAAAGGAACACTTGTACACCTTCTCAATTATGCAGTTTCCAATCAGCCAATCATGTGGCAGCAGCACAATGCATACAGTCTACAGTAACTCAAATAAGCAAATAAGCATCTCAGAGCACACAACACATCCAACCTTGAGGTGGATAGGCTACAACTGCAGAGACCACATTGGGTTTCACTCCTGTCAGCCAAGAACAAGAATCTGAGGCTAATTATGGGCACAGACTCACCCAAAATGGACATCTTCAGCTGTCCAGTTTGGATGAGCCTGAGCCTGTTTGGCTGATCTCTGTGACAGTTAAAGTCAAGGATGAAGCGGAAGAGACGGATCCAGACGGAAATAAAATCATTGAGTATTACCTGTAAGAGACCGCAGCAGTCCACGTACATCGGATCTCATCACAATAGGGGCATATGACTGGTTGGTCCCATTGTGATTTCTGGACTACATCTGCCTTAATGTTTGAACATATAATTTGTCATCAGTCATTCTCTGTTACACAGATATTATGTTCAGGCCTACATCGCTATATCTCTATGGAATAATAGCTCTGTGAATAATAGCTGTTTATTGACTGTGTTTAGAATAACAAAAGGTATGTTTATATGTTATAAATAATGGCTTTGACATCAATACAACCACAAAGAGGATTATATGGACCACAGCGACAGATAGATAGATAGATAGAGAGAGAGAGAGAGAGAGAGAGAGAGAGAGGGAGGGAGGAAAAATACGAGTCTAAAGAGAGCTGGGAGCTGAAGTTACACTTATTTATGCAAGTGATAATCCTGGAATTTGGGATATATATATATATATATATATATATATATATATATATATATATATATATATATATATATATATATACACACACACACACACAGATTGAAGCAAGAAATTCAATTTGCACAAATAACAGCTCTTTAAATATTTAATATCCTGCAAAAGCATGTTATTTTATAAAGCTTAATCAGATTTGAATTAGCAAATTCATAACCAGAGCTACAGTTTACTTTAATGTAATTCAAACCTAAACTGAATTTTTCTGCAGTCATTCTGATTACTTTTTATTACCGTTTGAATCTCTGATGACAGAAAGGAGCCATCAGTCTTTAACACCACTTCATAATCTCATCGTTGCTGTCAGCACCTCAGTGACTGTGTGTACTTTGGCAAAACCAGCATGTCAACACCCGACATCGAATCCGTTAATACACTGCTCTCGGTGTGTGAGATGCAGAGCTCAGTAGCACATTTGTATTTCTGAAGGACGTTAATTTATCCAATGCTGACAATCTATTAGTGCAGGATGCCGTGGGCCAATTACATAGTGCATGTAAGTTTGTGACAGCATTAAAGTCTCAACAGAATAAACTCTTTAAAAAAAAAAAAAAAAAGAGACTAGCTGTGTACATTTACATTTACATTTATTCACTTAGCAGACGCTTTTATCCAAAGCGACTTACAAATGAGAAAAATACAAGCAAAGTGATATATCAAGCAGAGAACAATACAAGTAGTGCTACCATACAAGATCCATTAATTGAGTTCCAGGAGAAGCAAAGTGCACAGACTAGAGGTGTAAGTGCAATTTTTTAATTTTTTTTTTATGAGTCGGTTAGGTGTTCACGGAAGAGGTGGGTCTTTAGCTGTTTTTTGAAGATGGTGAGAGATTCTGCGGTCCGGATTGAGATTGGAAGTTCATTCCACCACTGAGGAACAGTTAGCGTGAAGGTTCTGGAAAGGGACCTTGCGCCACGCTGAGTGGGAACTACTAAACATCGGTCGCTAATCGATCGCAGATTGCGAGAGGGAACGTAGGCCTTCAGGAGAGAGTTGAGGTAGGGGGGTGCTGTTCCAGACAAGGTCTTGTAGGTGAGCATCAAGGCCTTGAATTTGATACGGGTGGCTACAGGAAGCCAGTGGAGGGAGATGAAGAGGGGTGTGACATGGGTTCTCTTGGGCTGGTTGAAGACGAGGCGCGCTGCAGCATTCTGAATCATCTGAAGGTGTTTGATGGAGCTGGCTGGGAGGCCTGAAAGCAGTGAATTGCAGTAGTCCAGTTTAGAGATAACAAGAGCCTGGACTAGTATCTGTGTAGCCTGTTCGGTGAGGTAGGGTCGGATTTTCTTGATGAAAATCAAGTGTAACACACCTTGCTATTTTCCTAATTCTAGCTAGTTTTTAGCCTGCATCTAGCATGCACAGGTTTGGCAAAATTTCCAGCCAAACCCAAAAAATGCACAAAAAGAAGTGAAACTATCCCAAAATACTATATGTTGGTGGAATATCACAGACCAGAGACAATATAGTGTAAGGCCGTTTATTCATTGGTCAAAAAAAACACAAGTAATCAATTTACTCACCTGCCTTGAAAATGCATGAACATCTTTCTTTTCTCTTGTTTCCTTTTTGAGGTTGAATCTAAGACTTTGCCAATCACAGGTTATTTTTTAAACCAACAAATTTGTTCCAATAGTAGCCCAATATGGTGTAAAAACCATGTCCCTGGTAACCCTGAGTATATATTACAATAGCATACTAGCTTTTCAGCTTAGATAAAGACACATGTAGGCTTTTTAACAAGCATTTTCACACAGGTGTTTACACAGAAGTAAGTAACAAATATTAAAATTATATATATATATATATATATATATATATATATATATATATATATATATATATATATATATATACACACGCCTCTCTCCTTCTGTCGAGCCACACATGATTTTATGGAGATGCTACTGATCCTGACCCTTTCTGCTCTCCGAATCTGTTTAATACGTTCGGTTGCCCTGCCTCAGGATGGAGCTCTCATCAACTCCAATTCCACATGGACATTCTCGCTGTGGTTGCTGGGACTACGGTTGCTGCTATGGCCTTGGGACTGCAATTACCACATGCAGTTTTGCACTGGGGTCTCCTTTGAACAGTGGACTAGTTCAACAAAGACTTCATGTACAAACTATAATGAAAGTTCTTTCAATTTCACACCATCCGTTATTACCTTGATGAGGATGGGTTCCCTCCTGAGTCTGGTTCCTCTCATGGTTTCTTCCTCATATCATCTTAGGCAGTTTTTCCTCACCAACAGCTTGCTCAATTGGGATTAATCCACAGACTTAAAATCTGTATCCTGTGTTTATATGTAAAGCTGCTTTGAGACAATGACCGTTGTAAAAAGCGTTATACAAATAAAATTGAATTGAATTGAACATAAATAATTCAATTGTCATTTGGAATGTAATCTGATAATCATCTTTAATTTTTTTGTATCTTTTTTTTGTCTGTTTGTTAATTTATCATTTGCCATGGGTGATTGTGGATACTTCTGCATTATTGGGTTATGAATAGGGCTGGGTATTACAACCAATTTGGTGATTAGATTCTTATTCATATGGTTTCAATTCGATTCAGTATTGATTAGTTATCAGTATTTCATTTAGAATTTTTAGTTTTGCAGACATGGAATCCATGTTTTAATATAACTGCTGGTAACTGAAACTCTCCTACTTAGCTATATTACTGAAATACACATTTACTTCAACAATAGGGCCCACACAATTATGTTTAATTACTTTTTACTTTTAGTGACAAACATTGTAACAAGAAATCGTAAATATGTGCATACAATGCACACAAGGTAAGCACAAACTGCACATTACTGTAAAAAAATAAATAAAAACGTTGCAAATGTGAAACAGTGAAATTCCTTAACAACTTGAACTATTTTTTTTTGAAAAACCATTTTCAAAATTCAAAACATGACAGATGGCGCCATATTCAGGACGAGAGGCGAACTACAGATAATATTCACACCCTCTCAAGTAAAGCACGCGCATTAAGAATTGATATCGTTTCATTAAATTGAAGATTGATTAAAATCGAAGAATCGATATTTTTTACGAATATCAATTTATGAATGTTAATTTAATGGGGAACCTGATTATCTCACCCACACACTGAACCTTGGGTGAACCTTCGGTCCTGGCATTCATGTGGATGTTACTTTGACATGTACCACTTATTTACAGTAAATATTGTTGCAGACCAAGTACATCCCTTCATGGCAATGGTATTCCCTAATGGCAGTGGCTTTTTTCAGCAGGATAATGCACCCTGCCACACAAATTGTTCAGTGGTTTGAAGAACCTGACAAAGAGTTCAAGGTGCTGACTTGGCCTTCAAATTTCCCAGGTCTTGTGGAGTCCGTGCCTCAGCGGGTCACACAAAATTAGGCAGGGGGTTTTAGTGCTATGGCTGATGGGTGTATGTGCTTGCTGAAAATCCCATTCCAAAACCATGGGCATTAAAAGAGAGTTGGTCCCTGCTTTGCTGCAATAATGACCTTTACTCTTCTGGGAAGACTTTCCACTAGAATTTGGAGCATGGCTGTAGGGAACATTAGTGAGATAAAATTCTTTATTCTAGTATTTTGAGATACTGGATTTTTGAGCTGTAAGCCGTAGTCGGTGTTGCTTTAAATAAAGCTTTTATACTCATTGTATAAGTTGTTTAGCTGGAGTGAAACAAGTGGCTTTTTTATTCGCTGCCATTTCACTATATCTTCACTCGACTGCTAGGCCTGCTTGTATAAGTATGCGTGAGCCTTAATTGCCAAATTCTGGCTTGAATTAAGGGAAATAAGCTATACCTGAATTTTGTTGATCGAACACATTAAGCCTCCTGGATTGCACGAAGTCAAGCACGGCTTTTTCAAATAAGCTCCACTTTTATTAGCTTTGTGGAATACACCCTGGTCAGGATTGTGGTGGTTTAAATTATACTGATAGTTTGTTTATATTTTGGGAAATAGAACCAACTAAATTCATTAGAAAATACTGCAGGCAAATACATAAAAAATTAAATAAAAAGACCTCTATGAGTATAAGAAACAGTCCTGCATCCATGAACTTTCCACAGACTCTGGAAATTTAGAGGTGAAGATGAAATCATCTAACTACAGCACGTCGTCACCTGAGAGGTAGTGAGATTATGCCCAGGAAACCAACACTATGGTAAATGTTACAGTAAACGGCTCATGAAGAACTAATGTTTAGAACTGTAAAAATCTTTAAAATAAAAAAAGTAAAATAAGATTTTACTAAGTGTGTTAAACATCAAATATAAAAAAATAACACATTTAAATAATAATAACAACAACAACAACAACAACAACAACAACATACATGTACAAAAGCACAACAGTTCAAAAGCTTTACTTATATTTTTGGTCTGTTAACAATATTCCAGAGGAAAAAAGTCCTCAGAGGAATCCATAGAAAAAGAAAATGAGAGAGTTATTTAGGTACATGGTCATGTTTGGTCTTCTTTTTCATTGATACCTCTGTAAATTTGCATGTAATGTCTTAATGACATTGAGACAGTAGTAAAAAAAAATGGGTAGGATCACAGTTAAGCATTACTCGTTAAGCATTTGAAGTGGTTCTTGAAGTAATAAAGACCATTTAAGTTGTTTGAGTAGTTGATATAACGTAACTTAGCATAGGCCTTATCAGTTTCTGATTGTCCCCATGGCAGCATCCCTTTGATCTTTGATGCATGGTTGACTATAACATCATCACAGGAACCCACATGGAGAACACCAAGGCCATCGATGAAAAACTCTAGAGTGGGAGGAGATTTTTTATAGACATAAAAGTGAAATGAGAACCTTTACATCACATCATACATTGTACATAATTATCAATAAATGTGACAGACTTTTTCATTTGACATCAAACTGCTTACCTAGGTGTGCGACCCGTGCCAGGAGAGGGTCAAAGCCCACTTGCCGCACCTTGTCAGTACGCGCCATGAAAAAGTTAATGACGGCATCCGTGACCACACAATTAGGGAAGCCCTCAAGAGCTTGATAGAAGCCTCTTCTAATGTGTAAACAGTCTCCATCTTCTCCACCTTTTTCTGATGAGATGATATTGCGGTAGGTTGCAGTGTATCCTGTCACCTCCCTGACTGCTCCTCCAACCTGGGTGTGTGCAAACAAACACACAAGGACACTTAGAATACATGGGTAGATAAACCTTTTATATCACTATATTGTCATAGGGTCTCAGGCGTACTTGCTTTCGGTGGTAGGAGATGCAAATTATCCTACATTCATGAACATAGCTTTAAGTCATGAATTAATTACATCAGTATTATTACTCGAAGTAAATAAATTAGTCTTGAGGACAGTCATTTATAGTTCTGTAATATTACAGAATTACAGTCCTCTCTAAAAACTATTGTAAATGCAAGACCAATTCATTTTTTTTTTTTTGTGCTATACACCAAAAACATTTAGGCTTGAGATCAAAAGATGGATATGAGATGAGAGTTTAGCATTTCAGCTTTTATTTCCTGGTATTTACATCTAGATGTGTTAAACGACATAAAACCTTTTGTATCAGACCACCCATGTTTTAGGTGAGCAAAGGCATAGGAACAGATAACTGCATCAAGCCTGTGACTCACTGATTGTGTTTACATGGACAACAATAATCCACTCTTAAACTAATTAAGACCATAATTTGATTAAGAAACTACCATGTAAACAGCAACCTTAATCTAATTATGGTCATAATCTAATTAAGCTCTAATCGAACTAAGACGGGAGATTACTCCTGTTTTAATCGTATTATGGACGTGCATTACAGACATATAAACACCTTAATCACATTATGAACGTCGTGTGAGCGTTTTCACCGCATTTTGCGACAGGACACGATCACACACGGCAGTTTTACGTTTTACGGCGAACAAGAGAGTTCGGCTGTGTCCCAAACTGCATACTTGCCTACTATAGGCCTGTAGTGGGGAAAAACACATGCATCTCGGCTACTATACAGTAGGTAAGTATGCGATTTGAGACGCAGCCCACGGCTTCAAGCAGTCGTCTATTTGCACTTATAGCATGACTAATAATTAACCGCACTTGAAGCGTTCGTAAAAAATTTAAATAAAAACACCCAAAACTGTATACGGTACCATAACGAAGACCAACTGTATGTTGATACGTGAAATTCCGGAGGGACGTCGGACGGCGTGGCGCGGTGACGTAATGACGCGGGCTCTTAATCTAATTATGATCAATAACATGTAAAACGGGTACATGACAGGAGTATTCTAAAAGCGACTCATGTAAACACCTTAATCACATTATTACCTTACTTAGATTAAGGTCAATAATTAGATTATTGCTGTCCATGTAAACGTAGTCATTGACGTCACTAAATTGCTGGATTCTTCTTGTGTTACTTTCTCAGGCTTTTACCTCAGCCTCTTTCAGTTGTTTGTTTCAGGAGGTTTCTCTCTTCAGTCTCCTCTTCAGAAGGTGAAATGCTGCTCATGTGGGTTAAGGTCTGGTGATTGACTTGGCCAGACTAAAACCTTCCACTTTTTCCCCTTATAAAGTCCTTTGTTGATTTGGCAGTGTGTTTTGGATCATTGTCTTGGTGCATAATAAAGTTACTCCCGATTCATTTGGACGCATTTCTCTGTAAACTGGCATGTTCCTGTAAACTTCTGAATTCATTCTGCTACTACCATCATGAGTTCCATCATCAATAAAGATTAGTGAGTCGGTTCCAGAAGCAGCCATGCAAGCCCAAGCCATGACACTACCTTCACCATGCCTAACTGAGGAGTGTCTATGTTTTGGATCATGAACAGAATTTCTTTCTCCACACTTTGGTAAAGGTTAATCTTGGTTCCAGAACTTTTGCAGCTCATCTCTGTATTTCTTTGAGAATTCCAATTTGGCCGATTCTTACTGCTCAGGAGTGGTTTGCATCTTGTGGTATGGCTTCTATATTTCTGCTCTTGAAGTCTTCTTCAAATGTTGGATTGTGATACCTTCACCCCTGCCCTTTGAAGGCTGTTGGTGACATCACTCTCTGTGGTTTTTTTTGTTTTTCCTTCACAGCTCTCACAATGTTTCCGTTATCATCTGCTGTTGTCTTTCCAGGCCACCCTGTTCCATGTCTGGTTGTTAGTACACCAGTGGTTTCTTTCTTTTTAAAGACATTCCAAATTGTTGTACTGGCTATGGCCGATGCTTGTGCAAGGGCTCTGATAGATTTTTTTCTTGTTTTCTCCCACAGACAGCTATCTGGTCTTCATATTGGTTTATCATTTTTTATTAACAAATGCAGTCTTCATAGGTGAAAACTAGGGCTCAATCCAAGAGTAGACATTAAGACCTATTCATTCTTTAAACAATCAATTTAACAGGGCACACTGGTGCAACAAGAAACAGCAAGACATCACTCACGTGTTCCAATATTACTGGTCACTTGGAAAAAAATTAGTAGGTTTAAACAAAAGCTGCCATGTTCCAAGTTGTTTAAAGCACCTAGCTGTAAATATGAGGAAATGAAAGCTGAAATTCTGATCCATCATCTCATTCATCTTTTGATCTCAAACCTAAATGTATAGTGAAAACAATAGAATTGGCCTTGTGGTTCCAGATCTTTTGGAGGGGAATCTACATCGAGGAGTCTCACAGTGACTGGTCCAGCCCCATGGTCCTGGTAGCCAAAGCAAATGGTTCGGTCTGGTTTTGCGTGGACTTCCGAAAAGTCAACATTGTGTCTAAATTTGACACAAATCCAATACCACGCACAGTACATCACACAGTAGCAAAAGCATGCATGTTCAATTGTATCCCACACTCCCTTCTTTACACAATCATATTTTAAACACACAATATGAGAAGTGGCATCAATGTATCATTTAGTCAGTATTTTAATCAAGGAGCACTTTAATAAAAATAGTCTTTTCATCCAAAAACTGGAAACATACATTACAGTATCTGACCTGCCAATTGAAATATATAAACATTACAGACAGTTTGGGAAAACCAGACTATTAAACATACATGTACATGATACTGTACATCACATTGAAAAGATCCATTAACAGTGTCTTGGTTGAGTGCATGACATCCTCTTCACCATGTAGACTATGAATGAACCTTTAGCTGCAAACCAGTTTTTAACACAATGGTTCAAAACTATTTTTCGGAAAGCCTCATTTCACTATCACTACTTACGTGCAATTTAAGCAAACTGGCAACAAGTCAGAACATTTTTGTTTGCAAGAGTAAGTTGACTTGGGTGGTCAGCGTAATCAGAGAGTAAAAAGCAAAGCCAAAGTCAATGTGTTCCTCTTACCAGGTCTAAACTGGTGCGCTCTAAAACATCCACCATTTTCTCCAACCTTGTTTTAGAGGTGAAGATAAAGTCATCATCCGCCCACAGCACGTACTTAGTCGTCACCTGAGAGACAGCGAGATTACGCCCAGCAAACCAACCCTGTGGTAAACTTTAAAAGGTTAGTTATAAAATCAGCAAGCTTTGGCAGCATAATGCATGTTAGATTGCATGCATGCATGCAAAAAAAAAAAACCCTCAGAAAAACCCATAATGATCCTGTCATAAGAACAACGCTGACAACCAGGACGAAATATTTAAATGGTTCTATAAATTCATACATTTAAAATCTATATCCCGAATTTATATATTTCTATAAAGCTGCTTTGGGACAATTCCCATTGTTAAAAGCGCTATACAAATATTACTGAATTGAATGGAATAATGTATAATCATCAACGAGCTTTAAAATGAAAGGTCATCAAGGCTAACAAGGAACTAGCATAATAAACAAACAAACCCAAAAACATTTCTATTAATCTCTATTAATATGCCCATTTTAAATTAACAAACTGCCATGCCAAGGTAATGAAACACCACATCATTTGAACTCAGTTCATAATGTCAACAAAGGGTTAAAATAATAATAATTTAAAAAAATGTGCGCGCTGCTGCGATTAGCTGTCAGTTAGCATGACATAGTTAGCAGTGCAGTTTGTGGTGGTCATGCTAGTCTTAATTTAGCCTACATTTGAACATGCTAACTATATCACACATATTGACCATGCTAACTATATCCAGCATATTAAGTGGCTGTATTAGTCAACTAGTCCATGCTATCCTTAGTATATGTGACATAGCAAAAACTACCTGTTGGTATGTGCACTTTATTATACGACTGTTTTGCTGTGTGCGCCTGATACATTCCATGAACATGATGCGTTCGATTCTATCTATTTCTCATAACTGCATGCAACAAAACTACTTCCATGATTACTGAACTGAAAGCTAATATTACATTTTTTTCTAAATTACTCTACCATGTTAAGATAGTTGAAATACAGTATTTGTGTTGACATTTGCTAGGACAACACTTAACAAATAAGAGCTTGTCAGGCACAACTGTTTGTGTGCTAGGATTAGAGTCTGTAATATGACACTATTCAGACATTATACTGAAGGGACATTTTAATATCAAAAGGATGGCTCTTAGATTAAATCCATGGTTAATCCATACCTGTTGTACAATAAGCCACCCAACCATTTATTTTACACTACAGAACAGTAAAACTCTTTACCTTTTTGAAAGGCATGGTGTAGTGCTCTATGTAAGGGCCAGTTACAGGCTTAGGATGCTCGCTGTCATCAGCTATAACTATCGTGACCGTTGGATAGAACTGTCGAATGCTGTCAATCAAATCTTGCAGCTTGTCATAACGCAGAAATGTTTTCGTAGCAATGGTCACAAGTGCGCTTATGTTGTATTCTACAACAGGAGGAAAGTAAAAATGAATGAAACACAATTGTTCATTTTGAAAACATTTGTATGTGCTAAATTATGCTTCATTAAGACCAGTGTGAATTACCTCCTTTAGGTCCACTAGGTCCAGGATAATAGAGTTTAGGAGTGATTGCATGCCGGATTTTAATGGTGAAGGCTGCTTGGAATCCATCAGTCTCGAACTGCACTGTTTTTAAAAAAATAAAAGGGATTAATTGTCAATGCCAAAGTCAGATTAATAAAAAACAACCATACAAGACTACAAAAAAATGGCACAAGTTAAAACCAGACAAGGTTAAGTGATTCCATCCATCCATCCATTTTCTATACTGCTTATCCTTACTAGGTTGCGGAGAGCCTGGAGCCTATCCCAGGGGACATGCCAATCACCCCTGGATGGTGTGCCAATCCATCACAGGGCACAATCTCACACAGTCGTACACACATTCATACACTAAGGAAATTTTGGACAATGTATGCCTTTGGACTGGGGAAGGAAATTGGAGTACCCAGAGGAAACCCCTGAAACATGGGAAGAACATATAAACATTTGCACAGACAGGGTTGTGGCAGGAATTGAACCATCAACCCTGGTGGTGTGAGGCAAATGTGCTAACCACTAAGCCACCGTGCCCCCCAGTTTAAGTGATATTTGAAAAAATATATACGATGTCAAACTTCAAATAGAAATAAAAATCTTATTTCTAGATCATCTATGCACTTCCAAGAAATCATCTATTCTCATGCAAAATATGTAAGCATTTCTACCATTTCTTAAGACAGGACTAGAGAATGGAAAAATACATATTAATCAGTCACCTTGATAACATTGTTACAGTTTTAATAGCCAAGACAATTCAATAGCCAGACTTGAGCTATATGGCAGCTCACCTATGTCTGCAGTATTGGGATGAAAAATTGTATTTGTATAAGTGACAAACTGCAGCTGTCTGTTAAGTGCAGATAGAAGTGGGCTGGAAAAGCTTATGTGCATTTTTCCTTCTCCGCTTCTGCTGACATCATCCACCAAGGCTGTTACGTCAAACGTGCCCATGCTGGCAGTTAAATTTACCTGCAACAAACAGAGAGGTAGATTTAGGTCAACATTACTATAGCAAAGTCCATATATACAAGGAACGCCCTAAACCAAATGTAAAAAACAAAAAACCACATAGCAATTGTAAACATAGATGAAGAAGAACATTTGGAAAACTCACTGAATAAGACTGCCTTGACATAAGTTTCAGACCCAACCCTCAGAACAAAGAAAAAATAATTACATTAGGACTTGCAAAAGAAAACTGAAATAAAACAAAACATAAATGGACACAGCACACTAATCTATGCATTTAAAGGCAAACAAGCAATTATTAAAAAAAAATTAAGTATGAGACCATGTTGATCACACATCCTCTTCACACCTTCAGAAAATAAGGTTTTACCACCCTCAACACTTTTAATTTACCTAACATCCAACAATTTATCTATTCATTTTCGGTTCCTATGCATAGCCTATGTGGTTTTCACGTGACACAAGAAACCAGAGTACTCAGGAAGTGAACTCATTTATTCCAATTTCCTGTACAGGGGCCTATGCAGTTTATCATGTTACAAATATAGAAAAATATGTTGCGCATGCACAGCCAACACAAATGAACAAATCACTCTCTGAGACAACTTGTTATTCCCATTTCAAAAAGAATGAATAGTCCATGAATAACCCATCACTACATTTCACAGAGATATGTTGTGCAAAAGTGAGAGCTCGTGGAACTTGTCATTTGTGAGCGTAAAAACCCCCCCAGCATTCGAGGCTCGTAGTGGCAGATTCAAGCAGTTGTAGTTATTGAATTGTGTTTATGCTAGAAAAATATCCCCCAAAAAATCTATTTGTAAGAAAATATTGTACAGGTGTGCAACTGTCATTGCGTGAATTCACATACTGATTTGCGGATGTGAAAAATTTGTCTGTTACTTCACATTTTCGCAGAAATGAACACAAAATCAAGCAAACTCTGCAAAATCCAAAGGAGCTTGCAATTTTTCAAAATGATCGCAGATTTTCCACAGATTTGTACAAGATGCATCATGTGATGTCATCACAATGGCATTAAGCTAAAGCCCTCTTCGAGTTACGTGTGAACATGAGCACAGCTAAAAAGTCTCATTTACTAACAAACATCACTGCCAAAGACCGTGCAAAACAATTTCGTGCAATTGCGATTTGTGCAAAAAAGCACAAAAAAACTCTGTTGCAAGTGTTTTGCACCATATTCTCTGTAGCAAAAACGTGAGCATACGAGTTTGTAGTTTGTGGAATAGGGTTTGTGCACCTGCAATGAAGGATTTGAGAAGGTGCTGTGTTGCTGAACAACTGCTATGTTGCATTTGTGGGAGAGATAAAATTCTAGAAGTTTGCAAGTCCTAAAGCATTTTTCTCTGTGACTTCAAATTTACTGATACACGTGTGACTATTTTCTACAACTACAAATTCCACTGTCACAGGTGCTCAGTTGTTTTGCTCGTCTCACAAACAGTGACACTGGCAGCTGTTTCCATAGATGTTAAACATCTCTGTACAGAAAGCTTCACCATATCAACAAATCTACATTTTTCCTAGTTAAATAACATTCTCATTAATTTCATTAATCAGTGGCGCATCTGCCGTACAACTCACTGTGGACGAGTTCTTATATTAACAAGAACAAGATATTAGAACAAGTACAATATAAACCTGTGATTTGAATGATAGTAGGCACTATTATGAGTGCTGCTGGTATAGAAAATTAATCAACACCTTCTGACCAATCAGATTTGAGAATTCATCATGATGTGAATAAAAAGCAACCACAAATGTAACAATGATCTCTGAACATTGTGCAAAATCGAAAAGCATACATGTTAAACTTGGTTCCAGACATTTTTAAAAATCCACTCATGCCCAGGACAAATTTACATACAATTAACTTTAAATATCTATTCAGTGACGGGTTTATAATGGTGGCACTTACCAGGAATTAAGGTGGACTTTTTAGGACGGACCTCCACACCCTGGGTGGGGTACTGAAGAGGACTATTGGCCTCAGCAACAACGAGAAGGTTTGCTGCTGTATGTGAGCTGCAAGTCAAAAATAAATAAATAAATAAAGAAAGAACACTGATCACAGTATGAAAACACATTACACAGAATATCCTGGAAGTAGTGGAGCAGATAAAATTTATTTATTTATTTATTTTCATTTATGTATTTATCCTGGTCAGGGTGGGTACAGAGCTTATCCTGGGAACACTGGGCAGAAGGCATGGAGACACTGATGGACCATCACACACACACACACACACACACACACACACACACACACACACACACACACACTTCCACATACTCATTATGGATTATGGAATCACTCAATGTTGAGAAAAAAAAATTATGGAACCACTCAATGTTGACAAAAAATTGGAATCACCTTGTAATTTGCATTTCTAAAACAAATACCAGCACAAGTCTAAAAATGCAAATTAGTCTGCAGTTAAGAGAAAGTGTTTACAGACCTTAACCTTGGACTTTTTGAAAGGAAATATGGCCCCAACAAGAGAGTTGTTAACTAAAAAATATGTAAAGGATTATAAAACTCCTTCAAGAAGGAAATCCAACACGGAGTGTGGCAAAAGATGTCGGTTGTTCCTGGTCAGCTGTGTCTAAAATTTGTTGCAAGTATAAACAAAATGGGAAGGTTATAAAAGGAAAATGTATGGGTAGACCAAGGAAGACGGCAAACAGGATAGAAAACTCAAAGCAATATGCCTTGAAAATAGAAAATGCACAACAAAACAAGTGAAAAACAAATGGGCGTAAACAGGAGTCAGTGTTTGTGACAGAACTGTAAGAAATTGGCTGAATGAAATGGGATTTACGTGTAGAAAATCCAAACGAAAACCAGCACTTACACTTAAACTGAAGAAAATAAGGTTACAGTGGGCTAAAGAGATGCAATCATGGAGTGTGGATGATTAGATGAAAGTGATATTCAGTGATGAATCACGCATCTGCATTGTCTAAGGAGATGATGCTGGAACTTTTGTCTGGTGCTGTGCTAATGAAACATATAAAGACTACTGTCTGAAGAAAACAATCAAATTTCCCCACTCATTTATGACATGGGGTTGCAGCGATAGAAAATAGGTTTGGTTTTGATGATGATAATGATAATGCATCTTGCCACAGAGCAAAGAGTGTTAAAGCTTTTCTTCAGGAAGGCATATCAACTCAACGGCATAGCCAGTAAACAGTCCGGATCTTAATCCTATTGAAAATTTATAGTGGAATTAAAAAAAAAAAATTAATAAAAATAAATCCGTCCATGACAAGAAAGTTGGAACCAGCTTGATGGAGAATATTGTTTTTCATTAGTGAAGTCCATGCCTCAAAGAATTCAGGCGTTCATAAAAGCCCGAGCAGGAGCAGCAAAGTACTAATTGTGATTTTTTTTTTGTTGATGACTCAACATTGGGTGATTCCATAATTTTTCAAGTTTCAAGAAGCCAGGATGTTCATCTATTAAAGAAAAATTGTTTTTAGTCATATCTGTGATTTGTTGATTTGTTTATAAGTAAAAATCCCAGGTGAGCATCCTTGAAGTGTGACAATACAATAATTTGTTCCATAATTTTTGCCAGGGGTTGTATAACTCCCACAAAGCTATTAGAAAGGTCTGTACAAGTTGTATGGAGTTAAGGGGGTTATTTAAAGTCAAAGAACAAATTGTTTGACTAGTGCAACTTCAATAATCCATGTGCACCTATATTAAGCAAATAAAAAGACTTTTGAATGTAAAGATTTTTACACTTTAACAATATGTGTGGTGGTCTGTGAAAACCAGGCTTGGGGAGTAACAGAATACACATAACAGCATTACATAATCAGGATACACAAAACTGGTAACTGTAATCCGTTACAGTTACGTCAAAAACAAAGTAATCAGATTACAGGAACACTTTGCAAAAAATGGGAATACTGTCAGGATTACAATTATTTTCATTTAAAACCAAAGAAATTAATTTGACAACACAATATAGACTGCTGCTTGATTATAGTTCTGGTTCTCTCTTGCCAGTCGTGGCTCACATGAGCAACCTCCTGGTGCATGAGCAAATAAATTTAATTTGGTTAATAAAGTTAACTTGGTAGAAATTAAAACAAATTGTTCTCTGAAATGCTCTTGTTAGGGGGAACATCTCCCTCCCTACCCCCCCCCCCCCCCCCCCAGACATGTCCTCTTTTTTGGACCTAAATTTGAGAAAATGCCCAGGATTCTGCTTTAGTTTCATTATGATGTGCTTATTTTCTAATACTGCAACATGTGCGTGCATGTTTGCATTACTTTAACCCCTCTCTGTAATTCACACCTTCTCTCACACCAATTGGTCTAACACTTTCACACTAGAACTGTGTACTGATCAGCACTACACTGTCACACTTTGTCCTGTTTTAGTAGTTATGTACCATCTTGTGTTGTTTACACATGTTTGCATGTGCACTTTATGTAGAATGTGTAAGTCTTACTTAGTTCTGTCGTCTCATGTGGTTAGTGTGTTGTTTCCATGGTCCTGGAGGAACATTTTCATTTCACTGTGTACTGTACCAGCTGTATATGGTTGAAATGACAATAAAACCAACTTGACTTGTTGTGGCTGTATTCAGGCAAATAGCCTAAAGCATTGAAAAACTGGGTTTTTACCAACAGTGGGTTTTTTTTCTACTAGGAAAATACAACTATTTCCCCCAAAACAACATGGAACATTTTTTTAAATTAACTTTCTAAACTTGCCTGGGTTCTCTATAAAGATCACATTAAATAGATAAGAAACCATTATAAGGAACATGGCTGCCAAAATGGCTGTAGAAAGGCAGGTATGAAGACAGACATGTCTTTCATAGTCATATTTCTCATTTTTATATTTCATTTATTAAAGTAAAAGTAGTGAAATTTCAGTAGCATTGTAAAAAAATGTTTAAATGCAATTCCTCCCAATTCACTTTTGCATTGAGCCGTATTTCAAAATGGTAGAACTGTACTTATGATTGAGATACAGAAAAAGAAAGACATTTCAGTTCAGGAAAACATGCAGGTACTCACTAGGTATAGAATGAAGAAAAAACAACACTTTGACCAAAGCATGGTGCTGGTTGCTATTTATCGCCTCACCTTCTCAGGAACTTCTTGTACTCATTTTGTCGACGCTGCTTCATTTCCTCCAACTCTGAGGCTCTGAATGCAGATTGCAACTCCATAGCATCCACCCAAGGAAAAAACAGGTGACCAAAAGGCACATTAATATGCCATGTGTCTCCTTTACAAACGCACTCATTTCTGCGGAGTAAAATGACACATTAAGTTTAATAAAGAATTTCTCGGATTTCAACTTAAATATTGGGCTTTTTTTACACAATCACAAGGTTTTCTATGCATATCGTTGGGCAGATTTAACTCACAAAACAGATGCAGCAATAATGGGAAATAGTTAGTCAGCACTGGAATGGACGAGGAGTTTATAAATCAGCATATGTTCCTTACTTTCTATGTCAAGCCACAAAGGGGGAGAACAAAGGTGAGGTGCTAAAGCTCTTTTGCCAATTTGGTCTGTAAATCATAGTCTTTTCAAATTTACTGGTAAATGGTGGGTCATTCTATTCAATGTTTTACATTTTATCGGTCTGGTAGTCCTGCAAACAAGCACGTTTTATGATAAATCCAACTTTTTGTCTAATTTTCACATTTTTTAAGCAATTCGCTCTCACATGCAACAACAAAAAAAAAATGCATGCAAACAATATAGGAGTTTGTCCGTTGATTTCAACGAAGGCCACAGTTTTCCATTTTTATACCTCCATTATGGAAAAGTTTGAAGTGGAGCAGCGTTTCTATGTACACGCAAATGTCAAAGAAGCCCTATGCAGGCAACGAATATGCGACCATAATGTGAGCAGACTGGTTGTTTCCTGTGTTGGAGTATGGGCCTTTGGCACTTCCTTCTTGCTTGGTCGATTTTTTTTTTCTTTGTAGGCTGCGGTTCCTTGTTTCACTTCTCTACGCCAGGTGTTATCTTGTGCAACAATGTCCCAGTTGTTATGATTGATGTTGAGGTCCTTCATGTTCATTTTCAGAGTATCCTTGAAGCGTTTCTTCTGTCCACCTCGAGATCGTAATCCAACTACAAGTTCGCCGTATAGGATACGTTTGGGAAGGCGCGTATCTGACATTCTGCTGACATGACCGGCCCAGCGCAATTGAATTTGTTTCAGCATTGCAAAGATGCTGGGTATTTTTGTTCACTCCAGAACTTCAGTGTCTGGGATTCTGTCCTGCCATTTGATGGCGAGTATATGTCGAAAGCAATTGAGGTGGAAGTGATTCAATTTCTTGGCGTCCTGCTGGTAGACGGTTCAAGTTTCCGAGCCATAGAGCATGGAGGATAGGACGACGGCCTTGTACATACAGAGCTTCACAGAGAGGTTAACGCCACGTCGATTCCAAACTGATGACCTTAGATGTCCGAAAGCGCAGCTGGCTTTTGAAATCCGGAAGATCACTTCAAACAATATAACAATACTGCAAGCAATATATTTATATGTACGCTGATTAACAGTTCAGCTAACACCCCTGCTCCCAACCCCAAAAAAGGGGGGAAAAGGGCGTCTTCTTTTTGGAAAACCAGAATACGGTTACCCTAGCTTTTGAGATGTAATGTTTCCCACATCAGGGACAGTGATCTTTTTATTTTTTTATTAAAACAAATCCAAACACTGAACATACTGATCATATTTTAAGCTCTAAATAAAAGTATTTTAGATCATATTGCTTTTCTCTTGACTTTATTTACATATGTGGTCTTGAAGTAGTCCAAAAATAATCAGATGACATTACTTTCATATTGTGATACTTGGATTACTTTACTGATTACATTTTTTTATGAAGTAATTTATAACAGAATACATTTTTAAATTAACCCTCCAAACCCTGATTAACAATATCTGAGTGCAAAAATACATTGAAATGGTCAAGTTTAGGCACAATAACTTGCTTAGTAGTGTATTCATAAGATTCTGTATTTGAATCAGTTTCAGTTCATTTCATCTGCTTCCTGAGCTACCAAGAGTTCAAATATGCGGTATCATAGCGACATAATGCTTCTTACGGCTGTGTGGTAGCTCTCCCCACACGTGTGTACAATAAACCAAGATCTGCTTCACCTGGATTGTTTATTAGAATTTCCTCATTGTAAAATGTGAAGGGTATATTTAAGAGAATCATTGATATCACCTCACCATGCACAAATGTAGCTTTGGAATACATTTGAGTGCCACAGCAAGAGTTTTATCAGAAAATGTGGACTCACTAAACTTTTTGATCTTCCTGAAACCGATCATGAGCTTCTTCAAAGGACTTCATTCTGGAAACCTGACCCCACAAGAACATTGTGTTTGCATCATGAAAAGGTATTTCTTGGCAAGTACTCCTTTCTACTGAAGGTCTGCTGTGACCTTTTCAGTCTCCAACCAGAGAGCTAAAGAAGGAAATCCCTACAAACCACTGACTTACAAACAGCCAACCATATCAGCACCACCACAGGGTAAACAAACCAACCAGGGCAGACGTTGTGTCATATATGTGAGACACAGCACTCAGGACCAACAACCCTCCACAGGGGAAGAATCAGACATGGATGTTGCTGCAATGGCTGCATCTTGAGAGATGTCGTCTCTGCATGCTCTGGTCTCAGAGAACACTCTGCAGTGGCTGTCAAGATTAGCTTCACTAATGCAGGATTGTCACCTCTCAAAGTAAAAAACATAAGTAGGAGAGATACAGGGGTATAAATAGGAGGTAACACATATGCCAAATTCCCTTAGTCATGCATAAGCAAAAAGCTGTTGACCTTTGCAAAATGTGAAGTGGTTGTAAGAAAATAGCAAAAGCATTGAAAATGCCCATTTCCACCATCAGAGCAATAATTAAGAAGCTCCAGTAATCTGGAAATGTTATGAATCAACCTGGCATTGGACGTGTGTCTATATCATCTCAACGCACTGTGAAGAGGATGGTTCAAGTGCACAAAAAATCTCAAAGGATCACAGCTGGAGTATTGCAGAAAAACTATAACCCTACATCAAGTTTGTTGGAAGGGTTTCAAGAAAAAAGCCTCTATTCTCATCCAAAAACAAACTCAAGTGTCTTCAGTTTGCCAGACACAATACTGGACCTTCAAATGGGATCGGGTTCTATGGTCAGATGAAACCAAAACAGAGCTTTTTGGCAATAAACACCAGACATGGTTTTCGTGCACACAGAAAGGTAGCCATATGGAAAAGTACCTCATGCCCACGGTTAAATATGGTGGTGGTGCTTTAATGTTTTGCTGTTTTTCTACCAGATGACCTGGACATTTTGTTAGGCTACATGAGATCATGTACTCAATCAGATATCCACAGATATTAAATGAAAATCTGACTGCCTCTGCCAGAAAGCTTAAAATGGGCCATGGTTGGATCTTCCAGCAGGACAATGATCCAAAACATACATCAGCATCAACACAACAATGGTTTACTGACCACAAAATCAAGGTCCTGCCATGATCATCCCAGTCCCCTGACTTGAAACCAATAGGTAACCTGTGGAGTGAACTGAAGAAGAGAGTCCTCCAGCGTGGACCTCGAAATTTGAAGGCTCTGGAGAGATTCTGTATGGAGGAATGGTCTCAGATCCCTCGCCATGTACTCTCCAACCTCATCAGGCATTATAGGAGAAGACTCTTATCTTGGCAAAGGGAGCTAGCTAGGGAGGCATAAAGTATTGACAAAGAGTGCCAATAATTGTTGCACACCTATATTTAACAAAGATTTTTTTATAAACCTGCAGTTGTTTGCAATTGTTTGATATCCATGAGAGTAGAGTATTTTTGTAATTTGTTTTTAAACAAAAGATCAAAACATTCAATAAAAGACAATTATATATGCATGCCTGAAGGACCTGTAACTATTAAATATTCATGAGACTTTTATCAGTTTGTAATTCCAGAGTCAGAGTGCCATAATAGAGTCTACTCACCGTGCTGTGGTTTCTTTGAGGTGGTAGGGAATATGGTTGTCACTGTTCTTCCACTGTTTATTACGTTCAAGAAGCTTCTCTATGGTGGAATCTAGACTTTTTTGACTGTGTATCACAGTTGGAGCTCTTGCAGTCCAGTGATGAAGAACAGCTACGAATAATACTAGCATCACAAAACTAACCAAAACCTTCACCCTCCACACATGCATGATGACCTGTAGATCATAGAGATGGGGTAGCATATGGCTGTTGTACAGAATTTTTAGATGATAGATTCAGCAAACATAATTTGCTGCAAGTGTCCTGTAAGCCACTTCAAATGTTAAGATTCAGCATGTCTATTTATATATATATTTTTTTCTCACTTTAATAGGAACATCTGTACATTCTACATTCTTAATAATGTGGCAGCAATGAAATTCAAACATCATGCAGATACAGGTTAACCGTTTAACCATGGCATGGTGGTTGGTTCCAGATGGGTGGTTCCAGAAGTGTTGATTTGAGTGTTTCAGAAATGGCTGATCTCCTGGGATTCACACACACAATAATCTCTCAGTTTACACAGAATGGTGCATGAGTGCACATGTTCTGTGGGAGGAAATGCCTTGTTGATGTATAGTAACTCAAAATAAAATCACTCTTTACAATGGTGGAGAGCAGAAAACCATCTCAGCATGCACAAGACATCAATCTTTGAGCTGGATGAGCTACAACAGCAAAAGATCACATTGGGTTCTACTCCTGTCAGGAATCTGAGACTATCATGGGCACAAACTTAGCTGAACTGGACAGTTGAAGATTATAAAATAACCCGTTCTTTTTCCAGTCTTTAACTCTCCAGTTTGCATGAGTTTGTGCCCATGATAGCCTCAAAGAAGTGGAACCTGAAGTGGCCTTCTGCTGCTGTAGCCCATCCACCTCAGTGTGATGATCCCTTGTGTTGTGCATTTTAAGCTTTTCTGCTCACCACATTTGTAAAGAGTGATTATTTGCCTGACTAGCTTCCTGTCAGCTCAGACCAGTCTAGTCAGTTCCCTCTGATTTCTCTCATAAGCGAGGTGTTTCAGCCTGCAGACCCTCTGCTCAAAAGGATGTTTTATTCCCCACCCACCCTTCTGTACAAACTCTATAGAGACTGCTGTGTATGAAATTCCCCAAAAGGTCAGCAATTTCTGTATACTTAAACCAGCCCATCTCGTAGCAACATCCATGCCACAGTTAAAGTGACTGAGATCACACTGGGTATGTGTCAAACAGCTCCCTAGTTCAGTAGGTCTTGAATCAGTACAGTATATCATGTACACAAGTTCAGGCACTGGTAAGGACTCTGGTAAGGCTTTGGGGTCCAAGACTGTCTGAGTTACACATGTAAAACAAAATGCACTATAATACAATCCATTACTGCTACTAACTACAACAAATATATTTTAAAAACTCTGTTTTTTAAATTTATTTTTATTTTAAAAAATGAAAAAGAAAAAATAATGCAACAACTTTTTGACCACGAGTTACACATGTAAATCAAATGCATGTATTAATGCAGTTATTTATTTATTTTATTATTATTATTATTTTTTTAATTATAAAAAATTAAAACAACTGAGTTTTTACAAATATATTTGCTGTAGTTGGTAGCACTAATGATCGGTGTCCTATTGTATTTGGTTCTGTGCAACTCAAGCAGTCAAAAAGTTAAAGAATTTTGATTAAAAAAAATTTAATTAAATAAAAAAAATTACAGAGTTTTAAAAATCTATTTGTTGTAGTTGGTAGCAATAATAAACTATTGCATTTGCTTTTACACATGTAACTCAGTCAAAGTTATTCAATTGTTATTTCTAGAGATGCACCCATACTAAATTTCTCAGCCGATACCGATAACCGATTATTCAGGGTGATATCGGCCGATACCGATAGTTCTGGCTTTTATGCCTTCTTTTAAATTAATAATAATTAATTCCACAATTCTGAAGGAAATGCAAATAAAAAACTTTATTATCTCAATTTCAACAAGTTGTTTCACTGTAACTGGTCTCATAAGCAGAAAACACATTACTCTAATTAACATTAACACATGAACTAAATTCTGAAGATTAAAGTAAGATTTCTTAATTTATTGAATGTTATTAATTCATATTAACATTGACTGAATTCTAAAAATCTTCCTGTTAGTCTCACATTCACTCACCACAAACAAAAGCATTTCTACTTCATCACTGAACATCAAACTACTAATATATAATATCAACTTTTTTATATATTAACATTAACTGGATATGAAATGTATTACTCTACAAATATATTTTTCTGTGCAATATATACTACTTTGTCACTCATTATTAGCACGGGGGAAAAATTAGACTCATTGCTTCACTGCTGCTCATTTTCGGTGCAAAATTTTTGCGGTGCATAGCTTACAGAGATTACAAACTGCAGTTTTGTCGCCATTCCACACAAGAGACATCATCTTTACACACAACACGAAATCGATGCGTTTTCCCGCCCTCTTTTGATTAACAGGATATAATCGGCCCTGATCATCGGATGTTTTTAAACTATCGTCCGATAGCAGGAAAAATAGCATTTATCGGCTGATACATCGGTGCATCTCTATTTATTTCTCTTTAACTAAAAAAAAAAAAAAAAAAAATTTACAAACTGAGTTTTTAAAAATTTGTTTGTATATTATATATATTATATATATATATATTATATTATCTTATCGCATTTGGTTTTCCGATAAACAAATTTGCACGTGTAACTCCTATGAGCAATAAGTTATTGAATTTTAATTATTTTTTCTTTATTATTAGATCTTTTTTTTAAACAAAACTAAAAAAAAACAAAAAAAAAAACCCTTGATTAAAATAGAGTTGTCTTTGATAAGAAGAATGGAGCATAATATAGTGTGAATCAGTTTATGTGCAATAAAAATGTATAACATTAATAGTCATTAATAGAATATATGCTATAAAACAATAAACAAATACTGTGTCTATACTGTATCCTAACACTTCAATACGTTAGATATCCTGTGAAGTAGACGACTATAACCTTGGTAGAATTTTACACAGTTGCCCAGGTCATGCACTTTTTAGACGGCCCCTTAATGGCCATTATTATAAAGCGCGGATGACCTGCGTTTCGCAAGATTATCTTCAGATCGCATTAACGGGAAAAAAAATTTGCAATATGTTCAATTGTACTCGGCTCTCTGCCCACTCCGGAGTAAGCAAATGTACATTCGAGAGAAGCTTTAATATGCAGTGAACGTCCATATAAAACCAATTTGCCCGCGGTCTTATCACAGTGATCTCGCGGAAGCACGAGCCCACCGTAATGAGTTATTTTTATGTGGCTGTAGAAAAGTGATTTATTGCAATAATCCAATAGATTTTAACTGTGGGCTCACAGATGTTTTTCTACTGAGGCTGTGTTTACACGTCCGCGCGCGCTTTGTAGCTCCGGTGTCCATGTGGTCCAGCGCCAGATTAGCATGAAAAACGTATTTCCGTGTGTTGTTTAAATGTAAGCAATGAAAGCAACTTTCTGCCTTGTCCCCTTTCATCTCCATGACGGTCTTTGTGCGCATTGCCCAGTCTTCAAGTAAGTCAGCTATAAACGGTTTTATTCAGATTTACTCTAAACCTTTGTGCACTATTGGTGAATATTACATTAAGCATATGTATTTTGTATTTTAATGTCTGTCTCCTGATGGCATTATTTTCTGAGTGTGGGGAATTAAACATGGCTAGCATCCATACGCATAAATTTCAAGAAGATCCCATGCCGGATTTGTGCACATAAATCTGATACTGTTTGGGGATATATAAGGTTTATTAAGTTTCACAGGAATTTGGTAAATGCAAATGCAGTATGGTATTCAAAAACGTTAACTCTATCTGTATCTATCATCCCTCTAACTGTATTTACCATCCCTCCCTCCCTCCCTCTCTCTAACTGGACCTATAGTCCCTTTATTTATTTATTTATTTATAATATGTAATATATTGTCCTGTTTGTTCTTTTCAAAATTTCTAGCCACTCTTTGGACCCTCAGATGGATCAGGATCTGAACCTGAAGCATTCAACATTTTCTAGTTCAGAAGTTTAGCAGTTTATTTACTTTAGCTCACTTGGTGCGTTGCTGTTTGGCCATGTTGGCCTGTTCATGAAGTCTTGAAATATTGTCTTTGTTACTTTTGGTTTTATGATGACCATGTTGATAAACTTGTGTTGTTAAAAAAAAGCTCATGCGGTTTGTATTATTCCTGTATTGTTTGAAGGGCCATGTTGGCCAATATGTGAAGTTGTGAAGTGAATAAAATATTTTCATGTACAAAATTAACTCTGCATTGTTTTTAGGGCCATGTTCTCACATAGTGTCTATTAATGTATATGTGAAAGTTATATTTTAAATTTTGACCAGTTTTTCAAGATATTAATGCATTGCAAATGCATTTATTATATAAATAAATATAATATAAATATATTATGATATATTTATATTATATAATATAAATATACATAATGATTATATATGTACACATAGTATTTTCCTGTATTCCCTAATTACAGTAAGGTCACTGTAAAAATTACAACTGGTAACCGCTTGGAAGCCCTGCTGCCAGTATTTTACAGTACATTTTGTACAGTTTGTTTTTTAACAGTGTTCTTCATAGCACTAATAGAAAGGATGAATAGAATAGATAGTATGTAAAATGTCCTATTTATTTTTTATTTACTATTTTTGGGGGAGGATTCTTCCAATACTGTGCCTTAATGCAAAGTATTAAATGAGCGATTTGGGGTCAATTTGCATTAAAAAAAAAAAAAAGTGTTAAGTTTGTTATTGCATGGATTCTACATGGAGAAATGTCTTTGTCCATCTATTATGGCAGTGCTTCTCAAGCACTGCACATTTTGTGTGTCTTCCTCATCGAACCCCCAGCCCAAGAACTTTGACAGTTCGAACACTGGAATAACTGCTTAAGAAAGCAGGTGTTCCTAATAAAGTGGACGGTGAGTGTACACTTGGCTCTCCACATTCGCGGGTTTAACGTTCACGGATTTGATTATTCCCGAGTTTGCCATCAATAATTTCAATGGCATAAACACATAAACTGTATTCATTTGTTGATCAGCTACTACCTTAAATATAAAACACATTTATTATAAAAAGTTACATTCTGTAAAAAAGTTTGTGCGCTCATGTCTCGGTACTGCCTCACTCACCGGTTTTCTCTCTCAATGTGCGGTGTATCTCGCGTTTCTCTCAACTTTTTGCATTGTTTAAAGTGCAATAAGCGTAGTGCTTCTGAAAGTGCTCCCAAGCGGCAAAAGAAACTGAAGACCTCACAAGTAAACGTGGAGTTATATGCTACAGCGAGGTCAGTTGCTGCGGTTATAGTGTCTCTTTGTTGTAATGCTTTTATTTTTACTTTTTTTTTTTTTGTGTTGCCTAACGATATTCGCGGTTTTTAATGGAGGCGGTATAAATAGCGTGCATTTTCCTACAACAGTAGCTATATTTATTAAACATATTTTATATTAATTATCCCCACAATCTAAAAACTGATTAAAGTTTTTAGACAGGAAGGAAACTTTGAGAGGTCTAAAAAAAAATAAAAAATACTATTAAATGTTAACTACGATAAACCCCTTAAATAAACTTCTTAAATGTTAAATGTTTTATAAATCTTACACCTAGAAAGAAGCTGGCTTAAAGAAACGTGCAGTTAATTCTACATGTAATTAAACGTGTAATTAATTCAGTAGGTACTGAATTAATTTAAAAAAGTGACCAATAAAGCGGATGTTGCGTTTTTTTTTGGCGTCGCGCAGAAACCAGAGCTACAAAATGTCGCTATTTTAAATAAACAAATAACTTTTAATAATCCAGATATCAATCTCTTCTTACCTTCATATTTATGACCGTTTAATTCCGATTTTTATTCCCCAGCATTGCTCGGCTGTTATGGGACAATTAGTGAGAGTGAAGCGCTCTACTTCTATCAGGGTTGCCAGATAGATGCCTAACTACACCCTGAAAATTAACTAGGGGTGGGTCACAAATATATATATATATATATATATATATATATATATATATATATATATATATACACACACAATGCAAGGCATTTATATTTAGGACCAATATGATATGAGCAGAGCATAATGACAGATAATCTACTTTGAATAGCACTGCTTAATTTTGCCTCCCTTTGGCTAAAGCGACACCAAACTAACCTAGTCTCAAGTTAGATAGCCAGAAAGTGTGACATTTAATCGGTCTGTTAGTCCTGCAAACAGTGATCACACCTGAGGTAAGTTTAATGATAAATCCAACTTTTTGTCCAAGTTTAACATTTTTAAGCAATTAGTCCTCATATGCAAGAAAAAAAAAACAAGCATCGAAACAGTATATTTAGAAGTTCATTAAAAAAAAAAAAAAAAATTAATGGAGAAGAATCTGGGCTCAGCCCCGGATGATTAACAGTTTATTAACGCCCTTGTTGCCAGACATGTGTGAAGAAACCAGCCTCGGTGGGTGTGTTAAAGTGTCCCTATTATGCTTGTTCAGATATTACCTTTCATGTAGTGTGTTATATAGCTGTTTGTGAATGTTAAAAATCTGCAAAGTTTAAAAAATCATGGTTGAATACCTTGTAAATGTATGTGTGATGAGGACCAGCTTCACAAATATCCTGTATCGTGACTTCCTTAAAAAGAGCCAATGAAGCCGACATTCCCCTTTTTGAATGTGCTGGGGATATATGACCCTTACTGGAATATGCCAAGGATAGCTTCCACTATCCAGTGCAATAAGCGTTGTTTGGTGGATCACATAACGGGCATCGTATTCAGGGATTGCAAGTGGGATTTGGCCCATAAAATCAGTTTGCGTGCCAACGTGTGTAAGAGGAGTGATCAAAGACCACCCTGCCCTCGTGGATGCCCCCCCCCCCCCCCCCCCCAACTGATCAGTGACTCATCTGTCGTAATGACTTTTCTGGCCTGAACAACGTCCATGGGTACCCCTTGAGTCAAAAAGAATGGGAATCTCTACTGGTGTAGTGCCAGCACCACCTCTGACGTCTCTTACTCTCCTCTGAGAGTGCCATAACGGGTGTAGTCTCAGAGAGACTACCCAGGGCTGGAACTCTCTCTCATTAATAATCAACCTAGGGGAATGATTATCAGCACTGAAGCTATGAGCCCTAATTGTCAGAGGCACTTTTCTCTAAGTGGAGATAAAGCAGCTTCTGTGCATTTGAAGTACACTCTTGGGCTAAGAGACAAGCTGAAAGGAAGATCTAAATATTCGTGTGTCACCCCCTGAAACGCAAACCTCAAGAATTTCCCATGGGGTGGAAGATTCCTATATATGGAAATAAGCATCCTTCAGGTCGATGGACATGAACCAATCGCCTGGGCGTACAAATTTCAGGAATGTCGAATGAGTGAGAATTATTAACCTATATTTCCTTAGGTATTTGTTCAGTGCATGTAAGCCTAATATGGGGCATAGAGCCTGTGTCCCTTTCTTTGGAACAAGGAAGCATCTAGAGTTAAAACCACTCTGACTTTGGGTGGAACCACTCTTATGGCTTTCCTGTTCAGGAAACAGGAAATTTACTTTTGGAAAACATACACTGATTCCCTCCATAACTGAGAGTGGACTATCTGGACTCTCTATGTGGACTCTCTGAATTGTGGGCATGCATGAAATTTTCCTCTTCTTCAGCCTGCACTGGCCCTGCTAGATCATAAATTTCAAAGCTTATGTACTTTATTAACCAATCTGACTTATAATTTAGAGAAATAACATAGCAGAACTCATGTGGACTGGATTCAGAAGAAGCAGGTTTATTCAGCAGTCAGCAAGACAACAAAAAGTGACACATGCAACAAGAAACAATCATTTACAATGTATCTTATATGCAATTAAAGCATCCATGTACCTTTAGGGAGTGCCCTTATCTTAGTTCGTACTTTTTCTCTTATGTCTTTTCTGACTGGCCCTTGAGTTTTTTCTAGTGAAAACTTTTGCCTGCATCTGCTCTTCTCCTTTTGCTGAGTCACGAGTGCGAGTGCATGCAGTCCTTATCTATTCCTAGGCAGTGGCCTCTATCTATTTTTTCCCTACTGTGTTTTGGGCAGGTGCTTTATATGTTTCATTTTTAACGTCTTTTAATGTTATCCGTGCATCTAAATGTATGATCCAAAACCATCTACCCTGGTTCTTCTCGGCAGAACCCTGGACCTCCCATTGAGAAGGAAAAGATAAATACTTTTTCCCAAACATACTTTACTGTGCCTTTCATAAAGAAAAGATACGCATATATCATATGGTACACAGCCTCCCAGTAGCCCCTGGACAGTGAACTATAAAATTATGTACCCCCCAAGATCTTATGTAAAACCCATGATTGTTAAAAAGTAATTCCATCCATCTTCTACCACTTACTCCTTTTCAGGGTCACGGGGAACCTGGAGCCTATCCCAGGGAGCATTGGGCACAAGGCGGGGTACACCCTGGGATAGGCTCGCATACAATCGCATACACACTCACACACCCATTCATACACTACGGACACTTTAGACTCAGTCAATCAGCCTACCATGCAGGTCTTTGGACCGGGGGAGGAAACTGGAGTACCTGGAGGAAACCCCCGCAGCACGAGGAGAACATGCAAACTCCACACACGCGGCCCCGGCAGGAATCGAACCCCAGACCCTAGAGGTGTGAGGCAAACATGCTAACCACTAAGCCACCATGCGAAGTTTTCAAAACTCTTTGTGTGTGTGTGTGTGTGTGTGTGTGTGTGTGTGTGTGTGTGTGTGTGTGTGTGTGTGTGTGTGTGTGTGTGTGTGTGTGTGTGTGTGTGTGTGTGTGTGTGTGTGTGTGTGTGTGTGTGTGTGTGTGTGTGTGTGTGTGTGTGTGTGTGTGTGTGTGTGTGTGTGTGTGTGTGTGTGTGTGTTACATACACACAAATTTTCTTATCTATTCCTGCAGGCTCGCCTCGCTCAGGCCCCTTCTACACTTAGTTTTTTCAGCTCTAGAATAGGAGGGTTTTCCTTTTTAATTTCTATATTTTCCTATTTTAATCTAATATAATTTTCCAACAGCAGGTGTGGGGGATGGAGGGTGGGATGAGGCAGTCTATACCCGAATTGTGTTGTTCTTAAAACCCAGCATGACTGTGTGCATATTAGAGCAATGGGTGCCATTTGCTTGTTGTAACTTGTTTAACCAAATTAAACTTAATTTTTTTTTAAACACTGAATCTAATAACACTCCTTTGTAACTATTCAAAACGTGTATTGATCTCAAGTAACTTTGACTGCATTTCTGTATATAATATATATTTTATTTATGTATTTATTTATATATATATATATATATATATATATATATATATATATATATATATATATATATATATATAAATGTGTGTGTGTGTGTGTGTGTGTGTGTGTGTGTATGTATATATATATATATATATATCTCACATTTTTATTAAGCAATCGGATAAATGATGCACCAAACATAATTTATAAAATAATGGTTTAACTTGATTAATTTTCTTATTTATTTATTTATTTATAGAAAAAAAAGAGAAAAACTATTTAGTACTATTTACACTGATTTGTTTCTTAAATTTACTGTGAATAATTAGAAGGTATACTGAAACTCGCAGCATGAACAGTTTCAAGCAAATATCCCACACCATAAGTTTCAAGCAAATAGAAAGTTTCCCTGCCATGGTTCTCTGACATGAGTATATAATAACCTGATTGGGTGTTGAATGTTGAATGTGTTTAACAACTTTGTTAGAAACACATGTTAACAACTTTTTCTTATCCCTTTATGATCAAAATTTTTACTTAAGAAATTCTAGCTCTAGGGCCGGCTGTGGTTCAGGTAGTAGAGCGGGTTGTCCGCTAATCGCAGGGTTGGCGTTTGATCCCCGGCCCACATGAATCCACATGCTGAAGTGTCCTTGGGCAAGACACTGAACTCCAAGTTGCTCCTGATGGCAGACAAGCACCGTCCATGGTAGCTCTGCTGCCATTGGTGTAGGAGTGTGTGTGAATGTGTGAATGAGAAACAGTGTAAAGCGCTTTGTAGAACTGCTAATGTTAAAAAGGCGCTATACAAATGCAGACCATTTACCATTTAGTTCTCACTGAATCTTAATATTACAATATAGAAATTATGACAGTTAATTTAATACATTTTACTCTACCACAAAGTTTTTTTTTCAGTGTAGCAATGACCCCATTTCTTTGTAATCTAGAAGCCTCTTCAGTTATTACAGTTATTGCAAGTGAATTCACCTTGCCAAAATCACTGCCTAACTTCATTAGTGAGAATAGTTACATATCTTTTAAACCCATATATTTTAGTGCATTTGGAGCCTCAGAGCTGGAGGAAATGAGACAGCATTAAGACATTAGAGAGGTTTTCACAGACCACTGTAGATATTGATGTGTAAAATCCTTTACCTTCAAAGGCCTTTGTGATTGACTGGCTTAGGGAGGCACATGACAGCATGCACAACTGTGATTTCACTTGGCTTTTTATAATCAGTCAATTTGTTCTTTAAACTCAACTAACCCCGTAGAAATGTGTACAAACCTTTCTAATAGATTTTGTTTCGGGACTGTGGACACCATTGAACCATGGGAGTTGTACGTAATTGTACATGGTTCTAATTTTTTACTAAATAGCATACTTTCCTTTTAATCATGACTGAACACAGCAGTGCAGTGCGACAGTGCTGACACAGTTGTAGTGCCTTGCAGAAGTATTCACCTCCTTGGCATTTTTCCTATTTTGTTGCCTTACAAACTGGAATTAAAATGGATTTTGGGTGTTTGCGTCATTTGATTTACAAAACATGCCTACTACTTTTGAAGATGCAAAATATTTTTTATTGTGAAATAAATAAGACAAAAACCAGAAAACTTGAGCATGCATAACTATTCAACCCCCCACCCCCCAAAAAAGGGGAAAAAAAAGTCAATACTTTGTAGAGCCACCTTTTGCAGTAATTACAGCTGCAAGTCTCTTGGGGTACATCTCTATAAGTTTGGCACATCTAACCACTGGGATTTTTGCTCATTCTTCAAGGCAAAACTGCTCTAGCTCCTTCAGGTTGACCGCAATCTTTGTCATACCACAGGTTCTCAATTGGATTGAGGTCTGGGCTTTGACTAGGCTATTCCAAGACATTTAAATGTTTCCCCTTAAAACACTCATTGTCCTGCTGGAAGGAGAACCTTCGTCCCAGTCTCAAGTCTCTGGAAGACTGAAACAGATTTCCCTCAAGAATTTCCCTTTATTTAGTGCTATCCATCTTTCCTTCAATTCGGGCCAGTTTCCCAGTCCCTGCTGATGAAAAACATCCCCACAGCAGGATGCTTCCACCACTATGCTTTACTGTGGGGATGGTGTTCTCTTGGTGATGGGTTTGTGCCAGACATAGAGTTTTCCTTGATGGCCAAAAAGCAAAGTTTTAGTCTCATCTGACCAGAGTACCTTCTTCCATATGTTTGGGGAGTCTCCCACATGCCTTTGCGAACATTTTTTCCTTTTTTCTGGCCAGTCTTAAAAAAGTCCAGCTCTGTGGAGTGTATAGCTTAAAGTGGTCCTATGGACAGATACTCCAATCTTTGCTGTAGAGCTTTGCAGCTCCTCCAGGGTTATCTTTGGTCTCATTGTTGCCTCTCTGATTAATGCCGTCCTTGCCTGGCCCATGAGTTTTGGTGGGCGGTGCTCTCTTGACAGGTTTGTTGTGGTGCCATATTCTTTCCATTTTTTAATAATGCATTTAATGGTGCTCCATGGAATGTGCAAAGTTTTGGATATTTTTTATAACCCAACCCTGATCTGTACTTCTCCACAACTTTATCCCTGACCTGTTTGCAGACCTCCCTGGTTTGTCATGGTTTGTCTTGCTCAGTGATGTTGCAGACTCTCTGGCCTTTCAGAACAGGTGTGTGTGTTTGTGTGTGTGTATTTATATATGGGTGCACGGTGGCTTAGTGGTTAGCACGTTCGCGTCACACCTCCAGGGTCTGGGGTTTGATTCCTGCCGAGGCCATGTGTGTGCAGAGTTTGCATGTTCTCCCCGTGCTGCGGGGGTTTTCTCCAGGTACTCCGGTTTCCTCCCCCAGTCCAAACACCTGCATGGTAGGCTGATTGGCGTGTCTAAAGTGTCTGTAGTGTGAGTGTGTATGTGATTGTGCCCTGTGATGGACTGGCACCCTGTCCAGGGTGTACCTTGTGCCCGATGCTCCCTGGGATTGGCTCCAGGTTCCCCTGCGACCCTGAAGAAGGAGTAAGCGGTAGAAGATGGATATATATATATATATATATATCCATCCATATATATCCGATATATATAAAAAATATATCGATGGATGGATATATATATATATATCTCCATCCATCGATATATTTTTTATATATATATATATATATATAAAAAATATACACAGTATCTCACAGAGTACACCCCTCACATTTGATTATATCTTTTCATGTGACAACACTGAAGAAATGACACTTTGCTACAATGTAAAGTAGTGAGTGTACAGCTTGTGTAAAAGTGTAAATTTGCTGTCTCCTCAAAATAACTCAACACACAGCCATTAATGTCTAAACCGCTGGCAACAAAAGTGAGTGTTGTGAAAATGTCCAAATTGGGCCCAAAGTGTCAATATTTTGTGTGGCCACCATTATTTTCCAGCACTGTCTTAACCCTCTTGGGCATGGAGTTCACCAGAGCTTCACAGGTTGCCACTGGAGTCCTCTTCCACTAATCCATGACGACATCAAGGAGCTGGTGGATGTTGGAGACCTTGTGCTCCTCCACCTTCCGTTTGAGGATGCTCCATAGATGCTCAATAGGGTTTAGTCCATCACCTTCACCCTCAGCTTCTTTAGCAAGGCAGTGGTCGTCTTGGAGGTGTCTTTGGGGTCGTTATCATGCTGGAATACTGCCCTGCGGCCCAGTCTCCGAAGGGAGGGGATCATGCTCTGCTTCAGTATGTCACAGTACATGTTGGCATTCATGGTTCCCTCAGTGAACTGTAGCTCCCCAGTGCCGGCAGCACTCATGCAGCCCCAGACCATGACACTCCCACCACCATGCTTGATTGTAGGCAAGACACACTTGTCTTTGTACTCCTCACCTGGTTGCCGCCACACCCGCTTGACACCATCTGAACCAAATAAGTTTATCTTGGTCTCATCAGACCACAGGACATGGTTCCAGTATTCCATGTCTTTAGTCTGCTTGTCTTCAACCAACTGTTTGTGGGCTTTCTTGTGCATCATCTTTAGAAGAGGCTTCCTTCTGGGACGACAGCCATGCAGACCAATTTGATGCAGTGTGCGGCGTATGGTCTGAGCACTGACAGGCTGACCCCCCACCCCTTCAACCTCTGCAGCAATGCTGGCAGCAGTCATATGTCTATTTCCCAAAGACAACCTCTGGATATGATGCTGAGCACGTGCACTCAACTTCTTTGGTCGACCATGGCGAAGCCTGTTCTGAGTGGAACCTGTCCTGTTAAACCGCTGTATGGTCTTGGCCACCGTGCTGCAGCTCAGTGTCAGGGTCTTGGCAATCTTCTTATAGCCTAGGCCATCTTTATGTAGAGCAACAATTCTTTTTTTCAGATCCTCAGAGAGTTCTTTGCCATGAGGTCCCATGTTGAACTTCCAGTGACCAGTATGAGGGAGTGTGAGAGCGATGACACCAAATTTAACACACTGCTCCCCATTCACACCTGAGACCTTGTAACACTAACAAGTCACATGACACCGGGGAGGGAAAATGGCTAATTAGGCCCAATTTGGACATTCACTTACGGCTGTACTCACTTTTGTTGCCAGCTTTTTAGACATTAATTGCTGTGTGTTGAGTTATTTTGAGGGGACAGCAAATTTACACTGTTATACAAGCTGTACACTCACTACTTTACATTGTAGCAAAGTGTCATTTCTTCAGTGTTGTCACTTGAAAAGATTTAATCAAATATTTACAAAAATGTGAGGGTTGTACTCACTTTTGTGAGACACTGTGTGTGTGTGTGTGTGTGTGTGTGTGTGTATATATATATATATATATATATAATCACACATTCCCCCCATTCAAACCCCCAAATCCATTTTAATTCCAGGTTGTAAGGCAACAAAATAGGAAAAATTCCAAGTGGGTGAATACTTTTGCAAGGCACTGTAGCTGTTACTATGGAAATAGTACCGTGTTAGAACGAGCACATTAAAACTAACTTTCATATTACAGCCAGTGGAACTACCTGTGCTGTTATACAAAAATAATGCACACCTTCTGACCAATCAGATTTGAGCATTCAACTATAAAGAAAACTAATTACCACCTTCTGACCAATCAGGATTCAGCAGTGATTTAAGGTTTAATATTGTTAAATACAGCTTCCCAACCAATATTTAATAATTAACTCCAATCAATACACAGCCATATCCCACTTGTCCACCAGAGGTCTCTGTCACCACAATACTAACTCTTGCCAAGGGCTGGTTCTAGACATTTGGAGGCCCTTCCTGCACATCACTTCAGCAAATGAACATCAGTGCCTTTATTGTTTTTTCCTAGTTGAGAGTGGGCAGGATTTCCCCCTCCTACTGAACCAATATAGACTACAAATATATTCATATTATGTGTTGTAGTGCAGTACCTTAAATATGCACTATGTACACAAATCAACTGCCAGTAGAACTGAAAGAGACAAACTACTAAGAAGAAAGAATAGTTCATTTCTGAACAATTTGTATGGTTATTTTTCAATAAACATAACCGTATTTATGATTTGAAAATTAAAATAAAGTAGGCCATCGTGTTAAAGCAGTAATGTAAACATCAGTGGAATTTAAAAAATATACAGACAGTTGAGGTAGCCTGTTTTTTTGTTTTTTGTTTTTTGTTTACCCTTTGACTTTGAACACAAATTTCTTTACTTTTACTTTTGTATTTTTCTAGTCAGCTCCCGACACATTGTCAGTGTACACGTGAATTCAAAGTGTCTGACAGTATCAACGCGTCGATGACGCTCCCGCTCTTTTGAACTCTGAATAAGCCTGCAAATGATCTATCCCGAAATTACTCTGATCGTCAGAACAAGGCCCAGTTTATTTTTAGAGTACATTTCAATCACTCCAAAATGGATGATGATGATAACTTGCATACCTGCATCATGAACTGCACGTTCTTTGCGTGCATGTTTAGTCTTTCGTTCACCAGCCCCCGAAGGATGTATTCGTTTCTGCGCCATCGTAAGCCACTGACTTACTGTAACGTCAGTCAGCTGCAGAAAAGTTGCATTTTGTTCATCGTACCCTCTCTTCATACATTCATAGGGTGGGACCCACTTTGAAACGGTGACATTAATTGGTATCGCTACAGGTGAGTGACAATTCATCTATATCCAATGGACAATGGCTGTCCATCTTGATTGGTGGACTAGCGTACAGCGATGTGACGGTTTTGGAGGCCCCGCCTCCAAGCCTGAGGCCCTATGCAATTGCCTACTTTGCCTATAGGTAGCACCGGCCCTGCTCTTGCCATTGATGCCATTGTGTCTCATTAAAAGCTGATCAAATTTCAGTCTGTTTAAACACAACTTTCTTCACATACTTATTGCAGGAACTTGATCTGATAACCATTGTAGAGTTTCAGTCAATTCTGAACCTTTTCCCCCTCTACCTTTCATATATACGTCAGTGAACTTGACCTTTGACTGTTTCTTGTTATTTGCTGCCTCTTGGACTTTGTATGTTTGTTTTACTCTGTTCTCTACCTCAGAACATTTTGTGGATATTATGTTTTTGTACTTAATATGCTCCGGATATACTTCTCCAAAAAATAAACTCCACATGGATTTTCATTACTCTTGCTTCTCTGGTAAGTGAATGTGACGAACGTTAGGAAAAATTAAGCAACAGATTAGAATAAAATCTTTACTATTGTGTGACTAAGGCCAGTGGACATTGCTGATATAACATTCCTCCTGTAATTGACAAAAAACACAGAATATCAACATCGCATGGCAGTACATGGTATTTTATACACAGTAAACACAGACATACGATATGTGCAGATCATGTTCGCATTAAGAGTAAAAGCACATGACAACATGTGTGAGGAAACAGTGTGAAGGTAATTACTGAGTAACCAAACCTATATGAGGAAGGTGAGGTCTTGAGTTACCGAACACTGTAAAACATTACATCCCCATTTAGTTATGTTCACTTACTACTTCTTTTTCGAAGAGCTTTGACAAGTTTTGGATTTTGAATTCAACTGTATGAGTTTTGAAAAGTTAAACTTGCAGAAATTCATTGTGCAGATTGAACTCAGGTTTGTTATTGTAATTATTGGGGGGGGTTGACTTCTGAGTTTAAGAGAAATTGTCTTCTGTAATCAAATTCCAACACAAATATATGCACGTTTGTGGTAGACAAGGACTTGTGGCACTGGTGGAGGGAGTAACGTTACCTGTGTGAATCGAGGCAGAACAATACACCATTCTCAGCTCAGTCTTTCTGATTTTGGAGCGGAGTGTGTGAGAACTTTTGCCCACTGAACTGCAGTGCCAGGAGGTAAGGTCAAATTATGTCTTTAATCAAATATTTTCTATTAACCATAGATGTAATAATGTTATAACATTAGTAACATTATGCACATTTTTTTAACAGCCTGGAAAGGCTAAATTCATGGCCTTTGTTAAGCTATCTTACCCATAATTATCAGTCTTTTTATTTATTTATTTATTTTTATTCATGCTTTTGATAAAGTATAAACGTAAAGGTATTGACGAATGATTTAGCTTTTTAATGCGACCGCAATAGTATTATTTTTTATTCATGAGCCACTGAAACTCAACACCCCCTCCCGCGACCGAACACAAGGTAGCATAGAGAGCTAGCATTAGTTAGCTAACGTTAGTGTGCTAGCATCCACTATTGTTACTGGTAGTCAAGGCTAAAAGTTAACGCTCTGGCTGGGAGGTTTACATCGGAACGGCTATCCATGATATGGTTTACCTTGCTCTTTGTAATTTTTTCATTGACTAGTAAGTAGGAAATTCATTTATTGAAAATGTTTTGATAGTGGATTTTATGTCGGTACTTTGTTCTGATACTGTGGAGCATACTGAGGGATGTAAGTTTGAGCAGACATTTTGCCTCATCGCTCACACAAGCGACAGAAGAGGGAGGCACTTTTCGCCTCTATGTTGTCTATTTGCTTCGCAAATCACTTCAGACTTATATTTTATTTACATTAACAGAGTTTTTAGATTGTACAGAGTCTATTTCTCACTAACTTTTTTTTTTTTAAAGTCTAAGGGGGAAAAAGCCAAAGAAATTTGTATTTATTTAGAAATACCACTGTCTACGGAGTTAGCTGCGCCATCTTGGATAATTTTTTGAGTTGAGGTTTCATCAATGCGTGTGATTCTGCCAGTACTCCCATTTGTAGTTGTCATGACTTTGTCACCATGACATAGTCGCTCAGAAGAGCATTATCCATACACCTGTTAAACAAGCAGATTCCGCTCCCTCCGCAGTCAACCCACTCCCTCTCCGATTGACACAGAACTGCAATTTCTTGAATTAGCTTGAAACCAACGTCACTGGGTAAAAGTATTTGAGCCTATTCAGCTGAGTGTCTTATAACCGTTGAATAATGATTACTTTGAGGTATCCAGTTAGGAAGGATAGGGCAGTGGTTTTCAAAGTGGGGACCACCAGGGGGCGCCCGGGGGGCTTCAACAATTTGGTGTGAAAAATAAATAAATACATGATTTTTTCGTTCTCACTCTCAGACAACCCCCCACCCCTCCACACACACAATCAATTCCTAATGTAATGTAAAGATGAAAGGTGTAATTATTAATAATAAAAAAAGGGCCTATATTCAGAAGAATGTGTTTTAAAGACATCTTACAAAAGGGGGGCCTCGGTCAAATGTTAATGCCATTTGGGGGGCACTGCCCTGGAAAAGTTTGGGAACTCCTGGGATAGGGTATGGCAGCAAATATTTTTTTTTACAACCAATAAAACCAATATATTTAATAAATTAATATAGTCATTCTAGTAATCAACAAATTGAAAGTGTTAGAGATTTAATGTTCCTTTTCTGTCATTACTCTGTTTCGGTCATTACGGAACTGTAGTGTTTCTTGTATTTTGTCCAGTTCATAATGTAATGCAATTAAATGTACACAAATATCCTGTTTGCTTGGCTTAGTGAAATGTGTTTATGTTTTGGTTATTTCTCAACTCTCTACCTAAACTCCCCCTGTCACGAATCAAGGATGGGCTCGGAAGCAATCGCAGTTAGATCACATTTATTATATAAACAAACAACAAAATATAGACACTAAGACAACTAGGCAAAATACTGTGGCACGAAACAAAACATGGGAGCATGGAACATGGTAGTCTAAGACAACGAAAGACAGAGAATCAGTGCAGACAATGGCTATATATACACAAGAGTGCTCATTAACAGAAATGTGAATCAGGTGCAGGTGGTCATGTGACATGTAGTGCAGTGCAGTGGCTGATGGGAACTGGAGTCCAGAGTTTCCTGATACATGACAGAACCCCCGGCGCGCCCAAACATGCACCCCCTCCATCTGGCGGTCCAGGCCCCCTGGGCAAAATGTCCCCAGAAGAACCAGGAGACTGAGCGGCCTCCTCAGTGGAGCAAAAAAAAAGGTGCAACGCCCCCAGCGGGCCTGGAGCTCAGAGCGAAGTCTGCATGGCAGGACAGCAGGACAACCTCCTCCACAGGACAGGAGAGGGGAGCAAAGTTCTCTGTGAGGCCTGAGGGAAGCTCAAAGATTTCCGCGAGGCCATAGAGGGGAGCGAGGTTCTCCGCGAGGCAAAAGGGAGGAACGATGCTCTCCGCGGAGCATGAGGGGGGAACGATGTCTTCCGTGGAGCAGGAAGGGGGAGCGACATACAGCGCGCAGCAAAGAAGAGGAACGACGTCTTCAGCGGAACATGGAGGCAGAGCGACATCCTCCGCAAAGCAGGACGGCAGAGAGACGACCTCAGCCGAGCAGGAAGGCGGAGCGACGTCCACAGCCGAGCAGGAAAGTGGAGCGATGTCCTCCGCAGAGTAGGAAAACAGAGCGCTGTACTCAGCGGAGCAGGAAGGCAGAGCGACGTCCTTATATTTCTAATAACTTGTATGGACACACCCTGACTTTCAGCTGCCTTGCTGTGTTTCATATACTGGAACAGCTGTTAGAGCCTCTCAGCTGTAACCTTCCACCTATTTTCCATTTTCTTTAGGACCAGCAAGACCTTCCCATATTGTTTTAGATTGAGAGTCTCCTCAAACTGCCTGTCAGTGTGATCTTGTGTAGTTTTAGTTACTGGTGTAGTTTTAGGTGAGTTATTATTGCACTAATGCTCAAACCACAACTTACAATCTCTGTTGCAACATTGT
This sequence comes from Ictalurus furcatus, assembly GCF_023375685.1. Classification (NCBI taxonomy): domain Eukaryota; kingdom Metazoa; phylum Chordata; class Actinopteri; order Siluriformes; family Ictaluridae; genus Ictalurus; species Ictalurus furcatus. The sequence continues at coordinate 21,029,382 of NC_071269.1, forward strand.
TTGAGAATTTTTAAGGTATGCCTACATCACACGCTACAACAACAACAACAACAACAATAACATTGCTTGCACATAGGAAGTGCCTTCTAAAAACCTTCTGTCTCCTCTCGCCTTTATTCCTCCAATAATTTTTTGGCTCACAAGCTGAAGGAGGTATGGTTGAGGAATCAAGGAAGAGACCTTCATTAAACTTTTGGAAAGTACTCCATGGACAGTGTTAAGCTATTTGAAACTATATATAATGAGTGTGCATTGTATTGGAAGGGTGTGCTACTGGGCTTTGACTATAATCAATCCAAAAAAAAAAAGGACAATTTTATGTTATAAATCTGACTCTGTTGCTTGCCACATTCACAGATCCAAATATTAACACACTAGACATCTCTTTTTTTTGTTTTTATAAACAAATTTGAGCAATATTGTCCATGCTGAAAAAAACAATAGAAACCATCACATAAATTCTAATGCTTTCCACTACAAATACCATTACAAACCATCAACTATCCATTAAAACAATTACCATAACCATTATGGTTAATTATTAATTGTATCCACTAGACATAACATGCCACCAACAGAAGGCAAGAAATTACAAGTAGAGACCAAACAGGGACCATTACAATTTTCATTAAGACCGATACAATTCCAACAAATAACCATTAAAACCATTGGTCTGTGTTCATCCTAATGCCCGGATCCTAATGTTTCGGATGAGACCTTAAACCGAGGTCCTAACTCTCTGTGGTCATTAAAAATCCCAGGACATTTCTCGTAAAGAGTAGGGGTATAACCCCGGTGTCCTGGCAAAATTCCCCATTGACCCTTATCTATCACGGCCCCCTAATAATCTCCATTCCTGAATTGGCTACATCACTCTCTCCTCTCCACCAATAGCTGGTGTGTGGTGGGAGTTCTGGCGCACTATGGCGTCCGTCACTTCATCCAGGTGGATGCTACACACTGGTGGATATTGAGGAGATTTCCCCCCATACAATGTAAAGCACTTTGATTGCCTATATAACTCTAAGGAATTAATTAATTAATTAAAATTCTATGACTGTTTCTATTGGTTTTTTTTCAGCTGGGTTAAATTGCTTTAATTGTCTAAGAACAACAACAACAAAAACTTTAAAAAGATTATCTGTTTGTAATTCTTTTCCAGCTTCAGTGTCTTGTAATTTTCCAAACTTGTCAGTATTTTGTTTATTTTGCAGTTAATCTTCCTCCGTTCTTTTCTTTTTTCTCTCCGTTTTATTTTGCTTGCTACAATACTACTACTACTACTACTACTACTACTACTAATAATAATAATAATAAAATTATTTAAAAAATAATAATAATTTAAAAATTATTAATAAAAATAATATCTTTGAAACGTCGCATATCCCAAAATGCCCGGATGAGACCACGGCATATGATTTGCCCAGATCACTTCTGCGTTGTTGCAAGATATGTAGTATGTAGTCTCAAAAATGGACTACAACTAGAACCACAAGCGTATATATTAAAATATATGAAGTGTACATTTGTTTGTTTTACCAATAAAGCACTTTCATTGGAATGAATCGACTTTTCGTGATAAATGTTATCCGTGGTGACGCATTCACTATGGTACGTTCTCGACAAACTTCCGCAAGTGGGCGGGGCTCCTGCGAGCAGAGAGCTGCCGTTCATCCAATGAAATCCCTCAGCGGTGCAGCTGGTGGCAATGCAGCGGGTGAATGAAAGTACATAAAGGAGGCCTTAAACGGAAACCCGAACGAACGGTTTCAGACGCAAGGTGTTTTGTTTTTACTCAAATTCGGCGTTTGTTGGGATTTCTTTGTTTTCTGGACTGTTTGTGACATGACAACTGAGTAAATATTTCAACCCGTTAAGCAGAAGGACAACGACGAGGTAACAGGCTGAAGTGGGAAATTTTTAACAACAGGAAACCGATCAGCTGATAGATATTTTTGTTGTTGTTGTTGTTGTTGTTGTTATTAATGAATAAAACGTTAAGTGTTTGCATTTCAAATTCTATAATATTCCAACTCCAGCTATTACATTATATTTGATGCACGTGTAGTTATCTATCTGTAAGTTATCTAGTGTTTCTGAGCATGCTGAGAATAATCATAGTAACCAAACATAAGGAATACCTTATCTACATGTGCAGTATGTACATCACATTTGTTTGTTTGTTTGTTTGTTGTTGTTGTTGTTGTTGTTTTTAATCCAGATTATTAATTATCATTTGATGATGTGACTTAAAGGAAGCAGATGTCCTGTGTGCGCTGGGAACTAAGGTGAATACCAGGATTTTCCAGTCACTCAAGGTAAACAAGCTTAAAATGCTCTTCATCCTCACCTTCCAAATCTTCCTTTATCTCAGTGTGAGGTAATGTAATTGTGTGATACTTAGTGGTTCTTGAAAAGGCTCGCATTGAGTTTCGAAAGTATTGGCCCTCTAAAGAGAAAGCTCTAAAAGTTTTTTGCCTCCGTACGCATTCGGTTGTAAAATGTATTGGCACCCGATCTGTTCAGCTGTCAGAAGTATTGGCACCCTGCATGACCAGCTCTCAAAAGTACTGGCGCCCTTGACAGTAGGCTCAAAAAGTATTGGCCCACTAAACGGCCAGCTCTAACAGCGCCCTATGTGTCCGGCTCTCGAAAGTATCGGTTCCCTTCGCAATCGGTTCTCGAAAGTATTTGTGCCCCGTCCCTGTTTCGCCACGGCAAGCACCACTCACGTTTTCGTGAGGAAATGTACCGGTCTAGTTGATACTGTGGTTCAGCGTGGAGGAACAGGAGTTTGGGATGATAATCGTGCACAAGTGTTTGGAATGTGGTCTGAATAGATTTTAAGATGAACACTTAAGATTAAGACTAACACATACATACATACATACATACATACATACATACATACACACACACACACACACACACACACACACACACACACACACACACACACAGTCCAGGGTAAAACTGGGTAGTGTTCAACCCAATTCTAAAAACGTTGGGACGCTGTGTAAAATGTAAATTAAAACAGAATGCAATGATTTGCAAATTACATAAACCCATTTGATATTCACAATAAAACATAGAAAACATATTAAACTGTGGTAATGTACCATTTTAAGGAAAAAACCAAGGTAATTTTGAATTTCATGACTGCAACACGTCTCAAAAAAGTTGGGACAGGGCAACAAAAGGCTGGAAAAGTAACTCTTACTAAAAAGAAACAGGTTAACTGGAGGTTAATTGTCAAAAGATCAGTAACATGACTGGGTATATGGAAGATTGTTTCTTAATATTAGTTGGATCTGGTCCTGGGGCTAATTCTTTACTTGGTAATATGCAGTAATTATCATACCACTTAATGTTATTTGTTTTTGTTTTTTCTAATCTCTTGCAGTGTCACACCCAAAAACGAAAGAATACGGTATGGCAATTAAGTAAGGAATGCAGGGTGTGTACAAAGTTCCCATAAATAGGGGAAACACTTTTTTTAAACACTTTATTTAGCAAAATATTTTCCAAAAATTTTACTTTATTTATATTATATACATTTTTCAGGTAGCCTTTAAGAATGCCTATGGCAAAAGAACATGTTTAAATAATTCTCATGGCTGAATCAGGAAGCTGTTGCGATGGACTGGACACAGCAGGCACATCACGCGTCACACTGTCGCCAAACTTTTTAATATGTTCAAAAAGTCTGGAAGTGTTGTGGACCAACCGAGAAATGGACGCCACGAACAAAGGCACACCTGACGTGGTGCTGGCATAAATAGTGTGTCTGGAGACACCTTGTACTAAGGAAGTAGCAATTTTTGGAAACTGGTTATTTATTGCACATTTCAAAGTGAAGTCTCTGGGTCCTGTCCATAGTGTGGTGTGGTGGGATCTCTGTGCATCAGCATTGATGTGGTTTAGTGTGTCAAATGGATGGTGCAGGTTATTGCACAAACACATCATGCATTCATCTACCATTTCTCCATCAGTCGCCAGCCATTTCTTCCCTTTAGGATGAGATTAACATGAACAAAATCTCAAGGTGGTTAATGGGTGTGAATGTGGCTCCACCCTGGAAGCATGTGGGTTTGTTCTGGTCGTTGTTTGAGGTGTTGAACATCAATGAAGGCACCTTGGCACCTTCTTTTTACAAGTATACAATTTGGGGAAATTGTCTGTGGACCAGGCAGGGGAAAGTGACTTAGGAATTCACTGACCTGTTGTATAGGCTTTGGTGATTAAAAAATAATCACAATAATAATAATATACTCACTGTCCACTTTATTAAGAATGCCTGTACACCTGCACATTCATGCAGCCAATACATCAGAATGTGGAAAAAGATGGTCTTGGTGACTTTAACCATGGAATGGTGGTTAGTACCAGATGGGCTGGTTTGAGTAGTTCAGAAACCGCTGATCTGGGAATTTGACACACAACAGTCTCAAGAGTTTACACAGAATAATGATTGACAGAACTCAGGTAATTCCCAGGATAAAAGAAGTCTAAGTCTAATCATGCCACCCTTACTGTGAATCTGAATGCTTTGAATGACTTGGAGAGTTGCCCAATGAGGATGTCAGTATCTTATCAGTTCATGTGTACAATACTGTGGCTGCAAAGGTCATAGGCTGCACTACATTAAAAAATGTTCATCTTTTCATGCCTGTTTGTTTGAGAGGAATCTATCTAAAGAACCTAGAGGTAACCCATGCAGCACTCAGGCTTGAACCTCAGTCATGAGACACTAACATGACTTCCTGCTCTATAATGCTGTCTGTCCATGAATAATCTGAATAACGCAAGATCAGTTCCTCAAACCATGAGTTCTATTTCTTTACAGCCCTTGAGTGATTGTAGCCGACTGTGAAGAGGTTGCCATGAAAGGGGTGAACTCCAGGTCTGCATTCCTTCTGGGCATTCTGGTAGGCTACTGCACTGTTTACTTCTTACTGAAGGAGTTGTGGTTCGAGCAAAACTTGAGCGTGTGGCACCATGCACATCAGGATGAGCAGGACGGCTACAGGAGCACTTCTGGAAACTTCAGCTGGAAGAGGCAACATTTTGCCAGCATCAACCTGAGTCACCCTCATCATACAGGTGCATCAGTGCTTCCCTCTATTGGGGCTATACAGGTGATTTTCACAGCAGGTGTAGCATGAGAAAGTTGGTGTAGCACTAGGTCATTAGTGTCATCACTAAGATGATTGAAGTAACTACTGATTACTTACTGGGAATAATAGTAACCACAACCAACCAGTTTTACTTGTTCTTAGGCATCTTTTACTGTTTTTAACAATGTTTGCTTTTGTTATCCCTTTTCTTTGGTGTGTCATTAGAGCAAGATGTTTGATTCCCAAACATGAAATGAAGCTTTTAAAAAAAAATTTTTTTTTTTTTATTCCAATTTTTCCCTATAGAAGAAGACCACCATGTTGCAGATGAGCTTTACAAAAAAGTACGTATCCTGTGCTGGGTCATGACAAGCCCTGACAACCTACATTCAAAGGCACGGCACGTGAAAGCAACATGGAGTCGTCATTGCAACATGGTGCTGTTCATGAGCTCGGTGGAGAATCGTGACTTTCCAACAGTGGGTCTTGGAACATCAGAAGGACGTGATCAGCTCTACTGGAAGACCATCCGAGCCTTCCATTACGTTCTGAAGAACCATGGCGAGGAAGCAGACTGGTTCTTCAAGGCTGACGACGACACTTTTGTGGTCGTGGAGAACCTGCGCTGGATTCTGTCCAACTACTCCTCCGAGGAGCCGATCTACTTCGGCAAGCGCTTCAAACCCTACGTCAAGCAGGGCTACATGAGCGGCGGAGCTGGATACGTGCTCAGCAAGGAGGCACTGAGACGATTTGTGCAGGGCTTCAGCACCGGCGTGTGCACCCATACTACCTCAGTGGAGGACCTAGCCATGGGTCAGTGTTTGGAGAAGATGGGTGTGAAGGCAGAAGATTCGAGAGACAGTGTACAGCGTGAGACTTTCCACCCATTCATCCCTGAGCACCATCTCACTATGACTTTCCCCAAATCCTTCTGGTACTGGAATTACTGCTATTATCCCATTGTGGTGGTAAGTCTCTGATTATGCGTTTGAAATTTCAATTAATGAACATGTCATTCGTGCATCAGATGCTCAGCAAAACTCAATACACTTGTAAGTTAAGTCATTTCTTTATGCTCAAGGGAAATAAGTTTAATATGGGTTTGCCCTAGGCACACCCTCGTCAGTAGCTTGTATCAAATGTTCTACATTGATTGCCCCTGAGTGTGAAATAAGGGGTTTATGGAAGATCACGTGTTGCATCATTATTAGTCCAGTGACTATTATTTGTGACAGTGTGTAGTGCCGGTATATTATTTACGCTTTCATCAGGGATTAGTACTTCAGCTTAAGGAATGTTTTAAATTCTTTCCGCTGACATCACATACTATTCTGATGATGAATAATATAAAATATATAATGAAGCACAAAGAAGACTGAGATGAATTGTAGTTGTAATAATTTGTCAGTTGTATAAGAGCTGCAGATCAAAAAATCAGATTTGATGATCCTGCATTGCTGTGGTATAAAATATCATACCGAATCTCATTGTTGTGATTGCTGATATATTTATTCTTCTGTTTGTCAGAAGCTCTTTTGAATTGTTGTTCATGATCATCTTGTCTTCTAACTGTGTGACGTTTGCATTCACAGGGTCCACAGTGCTGCTCTGATCTCGCCATCTCCTTCCATTACGTGGACTCTGAGCTGATGTACATTCTAGAGTACTACACGTACCGCCTGCGGCCGTACGGCTACCAGCACCGCTACCGAGCGCCAGATCCAGCTCTCCTCAACACAATAGTGAACACTGAAAGACCAGGGAAGGTCACTGTGAAAGTAACTCAGCATGTAGCAGAACAACCAAAGGCGTCAGACCAGGCGCAGCTGATCCACGCCAGGCAAGAGGGAGACGGGGATACAGGGGGTGACTCGGGGCAAGAGACAGTTCAAGAGAATCACCCAGCAAACGGCAGCCCCGTAACCAGTAAGGAGAGTCAGAGATGAGTGTTTTATGTCGAGAAAAGGAACGTGTGCATGGACATGTAATGTCAATTGAACATGGTGATCTCGTGCAGCAAGTTCCTCAGAAGCTTAAAGGAGGTGAAAGAAGTTTATTCAAAGTTATACCACAGCACTGTTGACTTCTCAGATCTGATTGGTCAGGTGTTAGTAACAGTTTCCACAGGTTTATATTAATGCGCTCATTCTAAATCGTTATTATTTCTACAGTTACAGATATTCAGACACACTGATACGATGAAACTTGGTCAAGAGATGCTTGTTTATGGAAGGAGTCTCCAGTGTGAGCACTTTGTTACAGTCAGTAAGTTTTCCACCACAGGAGTCTTCAGGACTGGGCACACAAGATATTTATAGCTGCTATAACACAAGTCATAACTATTGTTTCTCATACATTAAATGTAACTATAAATGGATAAAAGCTATCCTGTTTTAATAAATAAAAACAGTAATTATCAAAGTGCTGTGGTATAAGAGGAATTAATTACTTTATGGTGTGCTGTTGTAGGAAATGAATCAACTTTGGACTGGTAATTGTAATTATCAAAGTGAAATATTTATTTTCCTATAACCCCATGTCCTCACTTCAAGGCATTCGAAAGTCCCAAGTGTGTAGACTGGTTTCTTCACCTTAATTTTAATTTAAATTTTAATTTCACTTCTGCCAGCTAGCAGCATTAATGTTGATGTTCTGGACAGCAATGCATTTGCAATCACATCACTGTTCAGGTGTCTCGTTTACCAAGTGGACAGTTGATTTGCATCTTTTCCAGGAATTAATTATTCAGATATTAATTTGTTGTCAGTGTTTCATTAACCTCCTGTATTCCATACTTATTTTTTTCTCTGCAGTGTTTAATGGGAGAACTAGGCCTGTGTAAATGATGACTCACTGTAATTATGATTTACAACAACTGAAATGTCTTTGTACTGAGAAATGGACACTGACCATTTCAAATATTTTCTCTTAAGTTATTGTGCCGCAAATGACATATCGGTGTACATGATTTTATTTTCTTTCTTAAATTGCCTTGGGCTTAATGTGAGGTACATTTTTTTTTCTCTGGAGGATGATCTAGTTACTGTTTATTTCTGCCGGTGTCTGTGAAGTTCTATGACTGTCTCGTTGCAAAGAAATTATTTGACCACTAATAAAGCCTGTAGGACTCGGACTACATCTGATTTATCCACTCTGTGGTGGGTTTCTTGCTATTTATACATATTTCATCTTAATCACAACGTACATATTAGAGAGCTGACCAAGAAATAATATAAAACATTCCAGTGTTTGATGTTAATGTTTTTGGAGTGTCTACTGTATAACACTTTTTTTTTTTTTTCTTTGATCTTTTTAACCATTTAATCCACCAAAATCTACTGTCTATGAACCATATCAAAGCTGATGAGCACTGGACATGGCATGAGAGAAATTAAAATGTCAGTCTGTATTTATTTTTCAACATGTTCCACCTGAAACTGAGTAATTCCACACATCACTGCCATTCAACTCTATACTGTTAAGTCATTTTTATGGCTCCTCTGCCATAAGTTGCATGTGAAAGACTTGCTGCTGGTTACACACATAACCCGATAAGACACACACACGATAAAAATACCAGATGGCCTTGAGCCTGCACATTTCAACTATACCTAATATCATGCAAATCATATTCATTGTGTGAATTTTTCTCCATTTCTAAAATCTGTTCTCTACATTATGCTACATGTGAAATCTTAATATGTAGCACACAGAATAACTGGATTTTAAACACAGCATCCCCTGTTTTGTGCTGCTGAGGCTATTAGACCTTCAAATATATTGATGCACCAACATATACAATGTTCTCTGTGTATCAATGATGAGCTCAATTAAATAATACATTTATTTACAAAAATTATGCTTTTTTTTTTTACATTAGAAAGTTAATATGGTAAATAAATATAGTCAGATAAAGATGTTGTTTCTAGAGATTTATATACTGCTACTGGTATATACAAATCTATGTAAGTTCTAGTTGCAGTTCAACATAAATCATCATCCTTCGACAAATATAATTTAGAATAATTGCTATTGTGTAATTATTTGACTCTTTTTTTTATTTTTTGCAAAGTGTGTCATGAAAAGGAGTTCATCCTGTGAGAATGGAACAGCTGGTCCAGAGGATTTTTGCCTATAACCCACGACGAAACCTGCAAATGAAAAACACTGGTATTAGTTAGCAATAATGCATGCATGTGCTGCAGTTTTCAAGGCCGGATACAACACTAACCTCAGTCTGCACTTGTTAAAGAACAGGCCACGTGTCTCTGGGTAGTCTTTTCTCCATGGACGTTCAGTGTCTGTCAGTGTAAGTAAAACACATCTAAGCTGATGGGATTTCACATGTGAAAATCTCAGGGGTGAATTAACAACGCAGAAACCCAGATGGATTTACACAGGTGTTAATTCAGCACTGGGGATTTGCCTATAGGCTTGTCGAGGAGATAATGTGCTTACGAATTCTTAAAACGGATGCAGGTACTTAGGCTTAAATCTATTCTCACCATCTTCACTGTTTCGCCGTCCCATAAGTCCCACAAAGATGTCATGCATTTCTCCTGAAATCAAACCATAAAGCATGAAACGAGACCATTTCTGTGGAAAGGAGAATTATAATGAGTGGAAATTAGAAAGGAGGATGGTCTTACTTTTACGCTGAGACTGGTCCTCAGCAGCAGCAGCAGCATCTGAATGCAAATAATACTTTCAGATTTTACCACTTAAAGGAACTTATCTTAATCACACATTAGGAAAAAGGACTGGAAATGGTCTTGGATGGTAAATAGGACTAGGGTTGCGTTTGTGTCGTGTCTTTTTATCTTTCTGGTTCATGTTTGGGGTGGTTTACAGTGATTATTATTATTATTATTATTATTATTATTATTGAGCCAAACCAATCTAGCAATCCTAAAAACATGGTCTAAGCATCTCGTGCAATGGTATAATCACTACAATCATGAAGAAGATTAAAATGCTTTCTCACCGGCGCTCCTGCGGCCCATCAGTCCAACAAAACTGTCGTAGTCTATGTCGTGATACCGCTTCAGCAAGTTACGAGTCGCGAGTCGGAAACTTGAACTCTCCTGCGGGCAAAAAAACAAAAAAACAAAAAACAAAAAAACGACTGGAGAACATGATGCTACCAAAAAATCACCCCCCCCCATAAAAACAAACAAACAAACAAACAAAAACAAACAAACAAAACAAAAACAAACAAACAAAACATATACTGCTTTACGGTAATGTTAATTCACTTACGTCCGAGGCTGATCTCTGCGTCTCTTGTTCCGCGCAGCTCGACTCACTGAGCCGAGTCTCAACCAGAAGGATGAGGAACACCAACAGCAGTCCTCGGTACATTTTCACACACAGTCTGAGGAGAGAAAACAATAGAAAGTGTTCTGTGGTTAATATGCACTATGTTACTAAGCTGAAATAAATAAAGCAAAGCATCTGTTACAATGTATAATGCGGTGCGTAATGCGTAAAGATCATACTGGTCTTTTAACGCATCATCATCATCATCATCATCATCTCTCTCTCTCTCTCTCTCGCTTACCAGATTGGATAAATTTCCCTCCAAAGTGTGTTAGTAAATAAATGCAAATTAATAAACAAAGTATCTTATGTTACTATATGTGCCACTAACACTTCTTTCACAATTTTTTTTTGGAGAAAAGGAAATGAATGAGAAAAGAAGTGCCAAATGAAAGCACAGTTAGCTTTTATTCTCACGTTTATGATTCAGTATTACAATTTGAGATTGTATTGGGACGTTAAACCGCAATGACACTTTTTTGGGTGATGGGGAAGGTTGAAATCCACGTTCTTTGGATGTTCCTCAGGGGACCCTTAAATGTTCTACATACAACCCAACAATAAAGTGTTTATTCATCTAAACTAGAACTTTTTTTCAGAAGCAAATAACCCTTAACAATACAAAGAACCCACTGAAGAACACGTATTAACATTTTCTAAGAGCATAGTCATTGAGAAATTCCAATCTGGCAACCATACATTTTCTAATTTTAAAAAAAATAAATAAATAAAAAAATAGAGCAAACGTAATGTGTTGTGTTGTATACATACTAAATATCTTTCACGTGAACAGGTGCATAACCTGCATATAAATATTATTTCTGTTATTTATTTATTTTTTTTCCATCCCTGACTTCTCCCATTCCAGTGAGAGTCATATGTTTTGCGCATTGAACAAAATCTGTTTGGCACTCATAACCAAATAGCTACACGTAGTTGAAAATGAGCTTTGAAGTGTGCATTTTTCAGGTCAACGAAAATAAACATTAAAAAGAAATAAATAATTAAAAACAACCACGCGAGCGAATGCGTAAAGATATGTAAATCGTCAGATCCTGCACGGAGCGCCTTTTCCTCGTGATGATACTGCCAGTGGTTGGAAATCATGCATAGCAGGAAGGCGAACGTAGTATCAAACAAAAGGATGTAACACATTTCAGGTATGAAGATAAAAATATGGGAAATAATATCCACAGAAGAGGGAAAAGCTCTTGATATGAGTTTGTGCGTAATGGAAAGGTTTTGCCATACAGGGCTGATGATTTAGTTTCCATTCATTTAGATGCAAATGAGATGACTCTAACATACAGCTTTTTTGTGATTTGTCATCTAATGTTGACATGGATCTCTAATTTAAACCTGTTATTTCTCAGCTGGAACAAATATGGCTTTTTGGTGCGTTTCACTTCTGGTGCGTTCTGGATCACCGTGCTCAAGCTTATACATTTGTAAAGTGTAGGTTGCTAAATACTGTAAGATATCAAGCTTTAAAATATCAAGCCTACATTCAAAACCACATGATTTTCCACACCTACAGTGTTTTTTTTTTTTTTTTTTTTTTTAAGGCACTGTGTACACTAGTATTGCACCTACCTGAGCTAATAAATCGCCTGAGGCACAGGTGAGGCGCACGGCCGAGTCACTTGGATGCGTTAGAAGAGGAGCTCACGGTTAAAGCTGTACCTCGATATCCTGTCAGAGCAGATATCCGCATAGATGATCGCTGCATCAGCTAAGTCCAATCAGCCGTGTCTGTGTAGATGTGGTTTGCGGTTATATAGTCTCCGTGTCACGCAAATGAAGATCCTGACATCACAGGGTGCGAAGGCGTTCCATAAAAAGAAAACCCCGCAGCGCGCGCTTTGGTCACCCACTGACGTCATTTCATGACTTTAGATATCAGGGTGCCATTTCTTTAAACACAGCAGTAAGTTCCATTCGCTTATATAGAAGCATGACATGTAGTGATAAAGTCTTGGATTGAATGTTATCATTATAATTTTCCTGATAATATGAAAATAAGCCTCTAAGCAATCAACAAATTACTATAAGCATTACTACAGAAATTAATTCACCGAAGTCTTATATAAATATTATAATGTGTTGCAATTTGATCAGCAATGCTCCTAACTTTGACTAGTCCTCAATGTCACACACAACAATAATTGCATAACCTCTTAACATGATGGATACAATGTCATTTGGATTATTAGAAACATTACTACACTGATCTTCAGTAACTGATTTATCCTGGTCAGGGTTGTAGTGGATCTGGAGCCTTTCCCAGGAACACTAGGCATGAGACAGGTATACACCCTGGATGGGGAACCATGCACACATTAGCATATCCATTCACACTTATTGATAAGTTAAAGCAGCCAATCCATGTCAACGTATGCTTTTGGGAGGTGGGAGTAAACCGGAAAACCCAGTGGACATGGGTAAAACATGTGAAACCACACACAGACAGAAACGCAAGCTCAGGTTTGAAGCAGGGACTCTGGACCTGTGAGGCAGCAATACTACCCACTACAACCACCCACATTGCTACATGTTTATAGATAAACAAAGATTTATCTTCTGAATAATATTATTTATTTATTTTTGTTAGTTTATTTTTGCCTCGCACCTCTGGGGTTGGGGATTTGATTCCCACCCCTGCCTTGTGTTTGCAGAGTTTACATTTTCTCCCCATTCTTAAGGGGTTTCATTCATGTACTCTGGTGTCCTCCCCAATCCAAAGACATGTGTTGTAAGCTGATTGGCATCTCTAAATTGTCTGTAGTGCCGTAGTGTGTAAAGTGTGTGAGTGTGTGTGATAGGTTGGGACCCCATCCAGGGTGTCCCCCGCCTTGTGCCCCGAGTCCCCTGGGATAGGCTCCAGGCCCCCCCACCCCATGACCCTGTGTTGGATAAGCGGTACAGAAAATGGATGTATAGATGGACTCAGATTTCTCAAATTAAAGATGCTAAAATACGGTCCAAAGTCAAGATCAAATTCCAGTGCAAATATATAACGTCATATCACCTCACTGATTTTGGGACCCTCACGGTTTTTGGCTTGTCACTCTGGAGGAACCCTTGAAGGTTTTATATCCTACCCTAAGACGGTGTTTTCCTATGAGAATGAATTCCAAGTAGAAATGTTTTTTTCTAAGCTTAAAACTCTTAACTATCCACAGAACCCTTCAATTTTTTTATCTCTTGATGCAGTGCCATTTAATAATACCCTTGTTCATTCCAAGTCAGTGTAGGAATAATTGTCAGGTATGAATTTGACCTCTGAATGTTTGCCTTGGATGAATCAAATGAGGAAGTGCATCAGGACTTGACAGGACATTATCAGTGGAAAATATAGCCATACGAAGTAACTACGTCAGAACCTAAGACAATCAAATGACATCTCTGCAAATAGTGTGAATGTTCAAAACCCACACAGATCATTCTTTCAGATGGTTCTTTGTGATAATATGTGAAAAAAATATGTGATATATTTTTTTTTATTTGCTTCCAGATAAAAAGAACAAACAACAAATCATCAGTAAAAACATTGTTTTCTAAATACTGTACACTGGAGAAAAGAATATTAGTGAAAACATGTTGTATTAATTTGCTCTCAGTAAAGCCTTTTCTCAGTAAAGTGTATAAAAGTATATCCAGTATTTTATTTTACAATATGTACACCTGTGCGTGTGCGTGTTCAACATACTAAAATGTCATCTTTGTTGACATAATCTGTTTGAACTCTTCGTTTTTGCTAAGTAGGGCCTTATTGTCCTTTTTTATGCCTGGCTGCCTAATTGACAGAGCCATTGGCGAGAATGTAATCTCGCAAGGAAGTAATTACATAGATAGCCTTGGTAGAACTGTCTCACAGCCTACATGAGCTTCTTAAAGGGGGAAAGGGGGGGCATCTGACTGGTTAGCAGTGATGCACAGATGATTAATGGAGACATTAGTGGCCACCCACACTGAACTTACAGACCATAACTCATCATCATCATCGTCATCATCGCCACCAACTACAACAACATTTTAGAAGTCTGGGAAATGGGATAGTTCCAATTTTAAAGAAACAATTCTACTCTTTTTTTTTTTTTTTTTGAGATGAAGACCATGCAACAAGTGCAGTTTGACTAGAATGAGTCTACACTTGAGTAGAAAGCCGTGTAATAGCTTGGAAAAGACCAGGCACACTTCCTGTGGTGAAAATGACTAGCTCTGTACCACTGTTCAAAGGTCCCTTGTAGGAGTATTCTCATGGCTGAAAAACAGATAAGTACCTATGACAGCAATCATAAAGAGTCTGGCAGACCATTTGATTTTAAATGAACACTATGATATTTTATAGAATTCTTCTTGTTTGTGCAGCTTACAGTAAATATTTTCCTCAAATATTGAAGAAGATAAACTACTCAGTGACTCATTATGCATGAAATGAAGTGCATAATGCATATACTCCTAAATATTAAGCTTTGAACACATGCTTTTTTTGCCACCTTCGTAAAATGCTGGGAAGGATTGGTGCAGCATCAGAATTGCACATAAGCACACGGTATCTAAAGTAAATATTGAACATAATAATGGGCAAGGAATGCCGCAGAACGGTTAGAAGAGCATTCGAAAAGTCAACATACCATGTTGTAATGTTCTACGGAACTTGAGCTTTACACATATTCAAACAGAATCAGAAGAAACAACAACAGACCATAATTAACTCACAAGTCTCTAAATTATAAATCCCCATGCAATGTATTCAAATATCAAACATCTGCTGGGATTTTACTCAAATTAATTGCTGGAAATGACCCTTTTATCAGGTGTGCATGCTCATAGGACAAACGCTTAATCTAGGACACTTAAGGGTTGTCCCTCAGGAAGAACCCTCAAGTTCTAAGTTCTTTATAGAACCCTAGTGTTTCCTTACCTATACAAAGAACCCCTGAAGAAGGTTTTTTGTCTAATAGTGTAAGCTTTGTCTGTAATTTATAATAAAACTCACACATCGCATTGCATATTAGAGTATAATCTACTCTACTGTAGAGCTATATGTTTATATGATTATCTAATCATATTTCCATTCATATATCCATTTTCTGTACTGCTTATCCTACACAGAGTTGCAGGGAACCTGGAGCTTATCCAAGGGAACTCAGGGGACGAAGCAGGGCACACCCTTTATGGTGTGCCAACCCATCGTAAGGCACAATCACACACACATTTACTTTGGAAATGGCAATCAGTCTACAATGCATGTCTTTGGACTGGGGGAGGAAACCCTCAAAGCATGGGGAGAACATGCAAACTCCACGCACACAAGGCGAAGGTGAGACTCTCACCCCCTAAAGTACGAGGCAAACGTGCTAACCACTAAGCCAATGTGCCCCACTGCTAGTTGTATTTTTTCTTTTTGTTGTATTTAAGTCTATTCCAGTATTCACTGCGTAATACAAGTGTGTTAACACCAAACACATCAAATCATGCAAACCAGGTATGCATGTATTCGCACACAACTGGCAACATTCAATAACAATTTTTGTCCTGGTCAGGGTCATGGTAGATCTAGAGACTCAGAATCTTGAGAACACTGAGTGCAAGTCAGGAATCCCCCCTGGATTAGATGCTAGTCCATTGCAGGAGACCATACACACACACAAACATACACAAACGCTCACTAATTTACACCTCGGGGAAACTAGAGAACCCAGAGGAATCCAATGCAAACGTGAAGGAGAACATGAAAAACACCACACAGAGAGTAACCCGAGTTACATTTACATTTATTCATTTAGCAGACGCTTTTATCCAAAGAGACATACAAACGAGAAAATAAAACCAAAGCAGAGAATATATAGAGAATATAGATATATATATATAGAGAGAGAGAGAATACTATATCAAGCAGAGAAAAATACAAGTAGTGCTACCATACAATATTTATAATTGAGTTCCAGAGAAGCAAAATGTGCAGAGTAGGAGTGTAAAACCCAGTGTAAGTGCAGAATGTTATTATTATTATTATTATTATTATTATTATTATTATTATTATTTTAAATATGTAAGGGGGGAGGGACAAGTTGGAGGTTAGTTAAGTATTCACGGAAGAGGTGGGTCTTTTGAAGATAGTGACAGATTCTGTTGTCCGGACTGAAGTTGGAAGTTCATTCCACCACTGAGGGACAGTCAGTTTGAAGGTTCTGGTAAGGGACCTCGTGTTACGCTGAGAAGGCATAACCAGGTGTCAGTTGTTAACTGATCTCAGGTTGCGTGAGGGAACATAAACCTCGTGGAGTGTGTTGATGTGGTGGTGGGGGGTGCACATCAAGGCTTTGAATTTGATGTGGGCACCTACAGGAAGCCAGTGGAGGGAGATGTAGAGGGATGTGGCATGGGTTATTTTGGGCTGGTTGAAGACAAGGCGTGCTGCTGCATTCTGAATCATCTGAAGGGTTCCGATGGAGCTAGCCGGGAGGCCCGAGAGTAGTGTGTTGTATTAGTCCAGTTTTGAGATAACAAGGGCCTGGACTAGTAGCTATGTAGCCTGTTCAGTGATACGGGGTCTAATTTTTTTGATGTTGTACAGAATGAACCTACAGGATCATGCAGTTCAAGTTCAAGATTAAACATATGTCCCTGGAGCAATTGGAAAAATAAATTGATGCATTATAATTATTTATGTCAATGATTCATTCTATTCTGTGAATTTTATACTGTTTATGTGTGGTTTTGGTCTTTTACACTTTTAGGGGTGAGGGGTGGGGTTGGTGAAGTTTCTGTGTTGAACCCTAAAACAGAGTGTTTCCTATCAGAAAGGGATTCAGGCAGAACAATTAAAAATAAGCTAAGAACCTTAAACTATCCAAAGAACTCCCGAAGAGCAAACTGTCCTATTTTCTGAGATTGTAATTTAGTGATTTAAGAAAAGCAAAACATCACTAAATAAGGAAATAAATAAATAAAAAACCAAAGATACACAGAAGGAAGTTATGCTTGACTGGTCCTTTTGGCGAATGTTTCCTGCAGTGCTCACTTGTAAGATAAATACTGATATTTACTTGTCCACCATCAGGAGCGTTCATTTACCGTAAGAGATTATACAGTAGTGTTTATTACAGTTGAGTAAAGATCATTGCAGCTTAACCTCATCACAAATGGGACTGACTACCCCTTTAGTATTAGAAAAATAAATCCGATTTGTAAGAGAAAACTTATTTGGCTATAATGTGGAAGCAGGCTGGTCTCCTATGTTTGAAAGTATAAACCTGTTGTCAGAATGGCTGATTACAATGCATGAAATTAATTTGCAAATATTTAACCTGTCCAAGCCCTACAAAGCCCTGCAGACACATATGCTGCCCCGAGACCAAACACTGAGTGGTGAGGATACATGTTGAACAAGAAAGGGCAGGCGGAGAACCAAATGGTGTTTTTTCTCAAAGGGTACGGCATTACCAACATGATGTTTTAGTAATGAGCCTGAAGCCATATTTGGGGTCTCTTCCTGCACTGCGTGGATCACAGTGGGTCAATAGGAGGATAGAGTTGGGGCAACAGGGAGATCTGACAGAAGCGGGGGCAGAAAAAATAATTAATCGCATTCGTCTATAATTAATGACTTTCTCTTCCTCTTAATCAAAGAAACACATCCTGAGGTTATCAATGAGGACGCATGGAGAAAGCCATAGGCTGTTTATTTAGATCATGTGGGAGTGTAGGAGGTTACCCACTACGACATGAATTATTAATGATTCATGTGCATGTGCAGAGTGGAGAACATAATACAATAAATTACATATTGTAGAGACATAATGTAATATTGCTTTACATTATTTACTTCCTTCCCTTTGAGGCAGGGCTGCTAAATGAGGACTGGGAACAGTTGGATTGATTGAGATGGCAAATATCTATCAAACTTAATCATAAACACACCTGCTGCCTTGTCTTTATATGCCCTAGCCACTGACATTCAGTCTGTGGATCTCATGAGGTGTACGTCTGGTGATACAGATGTTCAAAATAAGACGTTTTTCACACATGATCCGAAATAATTCTTTCAGTGATGGTGAGTAAAACCTTTGTAAGTTCGTCTTTTGTGTTCTTTCTCAGTAGATCATAAAATAATTCATCCTGTCAGAAGATCTAGTTGGTGAGTTTGGTTCAAATAGCCAAGAGCCCTTTACACCTTACTAACATCATTTGTTCAGAGACAGTGACTCTCCGATGAGAAAGAGAGAACTTGAATATGATATGACAGTTGATGAGATGGAGGCTGACAGATTGATGGTCACAATGATGGACTCAATAATAGCAGGGTGCTGTTGAGGGACTATCTTCTATCTGGGTCTAAATTAAAGATTAAAGAACGATGAGAGAAATGATCGATAAGATGTCAGAGCAGTAAGCACCTTTTAAAACTTTGAGTCACGTTTTGAAGTCACCAGTAGACAAGTCCAGATCCATGTCACCGGTAGATCAACAGCATCCGAAACGTTCGAGACACATTCGAGAAATTTTCCTCCAGAACTCAATGTGGTACGGTGTGATAAAGCCCAGTATTTTATTCCTCTTACACCACAAAAAACTCTTAAATAAACAACACATCATACTCTTAATTATTTATAGTAATCCTTAGTATATGCTCATGACCTGCACTGCAGGAGCCCATCATGTGACATCATACACACTGTGTGAAGAAAAATCAATGAGACTGTAATGAAATGATGCCCTAGACTCAGAAGATCACAATTACCTTTTCCTAGATGTACTGAATTTCACAAGCGTTTAATTAATATTCTCTAATGGGGTACATGGCATTTTAATCGTATGCATTTTCAATAATCCGTGAAGAGAAGCGAGAGAGAAAAGGAAACCAACCTATTTAACAGAACGAAATTAAAATTGAATCAGATCGGTTTACAAGAAGAATGGAAGTAGAACATAACAGAGATTAGAAGTTGACATTGAGGTGGGTCAATGTAGAGTTCAAAAAAATTGCATCCTGGATAGTCATGTCTTTAAATGTGTTATATGAATAGTCTTTACATTTTGCTTACTTCTGTTCCAGAGTGACTGAAAGAACATCAATATCGAGTTGATAGAGTAAATATTTACAAAATACTGGTATTAGATACTGAAGCTACTATAATATCCAGGTTTTGACATTTAATTCCTGGGTGTTACAGTTAACTCATTCACTACGGCACACAAATATTCATTTTCTTATTTGAATACATTTCTAGTCTCTGATTTAACAAATTAATTGGTCATAATCCTCTTCTTAGTAGGTTTGCTCATGATTTTCTGTCATTCAGCATCAAACATTCTCATCTCCTTTTGATAAAGGACACCGCATTGAAGCGCTGAAAATGGGAAGCAACCTTGATGACCAGACTGCAAGAAAGGATTCAGAGAAATGCACGTATTTGTGAACCCACAGGTCTGCATGGTGATTATGTGCGTATAGTGTTAGACGGGCAGGAGCACGAGGCTGTTGTGTTCATCTCCCATTGCGTTGGCAGCCAAAGCGGAAGACCTCAAACTCCAATCACTTTGTGTTGGACTCTGCAGAAAGAACATGCGAGGACACATTATATTGAAGAAAAAAAAACCTGTATCTACTGCAGTGTTACAAAACACAATTGCTGAAAGGATGACATGACGGTTCTGCAATGTGCCTTTCTCCTCGTCACAGATTCACAATGCCTTTTAGGGATACAGTTTCATAAATAACCCAAAGTAATTTTTTTAGCTTCCTTATTTTAGTTTAGGTTCTATTTACTACCTAATGGACATCCCATTGACGCATAGCTTTTTAAAAAAAAATTTTTTATGGCAGTATATTGTGTACATCTTCGTCATCATCATCATCATCATCATCATCATCATCGTCATCATCATCATCATTTCTCTGCCTAATTATATTATTTATTATTATTTATGGAAACTCTACTAAAGCTAATGTCTTATGTTTTTTTTATACCCCACAAGAGTAAATGAAGGAGGCAAAGAAATATCATTTATTGTCAGATAGTGCATGTTAATTAAGGTAAGAACTAATAACTTGCTCTTATAGGAATATTATCAGTGACAGGGTGATGTGATAAGGTTAATTATTTTTCTTCTGCAGTACATCCTGATATGTTTTTTCCCCTCTTATATCACAGAAATTTTCCAACAACTACATTTTTCATAATTGAAAAAAATGACCCATGCATTTTGCTCATTTACTGTATATTTTACGTTTAATGTTGTAGAATGTCATGTTAGTTCCTGTTGTCACTTATGTTATAAGAGCTATAAACAATCATTCCCTTACCAGCCTCTCTTTTATCTTTTTACTGAAGCTAATAAGATTTTTTAAAAAATGCAGCTTATCACACTGGAGACTGCTTCCGAAAATGTTAAATAAATGTTTAAAAAAAAATTAATTTAGGCGGTGTATGTGCCATACAAGTCATGATGTAAATTGTTACTATAGAAACCATAACATATCAGAACGTATGCATTAATGTAAATCTTGCAACTATTGCCAGAGCTGCTGTTATAGAAAATGATACCACAGTGCAGTTGAATGCTCAAGCCTGATTGGTCAGAACATGTGCATTATTTTTGTAAAACAGCATGGCTCATACAATAGTTCCACAGTAGTTACCGGCTTGTTTGTCATGCATCATCACCCTCTACCAGCATGCACTGCCTCCACAACATGAGAATACATTTTCTCAGGAATATTTTCCCCCTTTTTAGTTCAACCCATGAGTCCTTTATAGTAATAAAAGTTGTAAATATTGCATAAAGTGATAAAAAATAAAATAAAATAATTAAGTACACTGCATGAAAATTGCATATTAGCAAGTGGAAATATCTTGAATATTGACAATTTAATTTCCAATATTTCCTATAATAACATTACAATGAAGCAAATATAAAATTATTAAACCTATTTGTAGACGTTTTTTTTTTTTTTACTCATTTCATGCTTTACATTTTCTCCTTCTGTTAGTGGATAATTTTGCTTCTTTCTTAAAATAAATGCTTAAAATTAGCAAAATGATCTTCTGATAGCGTATTTCAGGGTTAAAATAAATTAAATGTCAAGTAAGATTTGGTTTATTGTAATCTTATTATAGGAAATACTAGATAAATGTGACTATTATCATGATATTTCCACTTGCTAACATTTTTTTTTTTTTTGCAGTATTTAGAAATGTTGGAAAACGATAATAGCATTTAAAACAGACAGGAACATAAGGGTTATTAAAAGCCAGAGCAGCGTGGTGCCCATGTCACAGCATGCGTGGACAGGCTTCTGCAGGACAGCAGGGGATTGATGGCAAGTGAAGCCCGAGGTGTGATGCAACGTGTAAGAGAACGTGTCAAATGGGGAGGGGAGCTCACTGAGTGACATGGGGATGCTCTGAGAGTTGCGTGCTGCTCTCTGTTTTCAGCAGTCACACGAGGCCAAAAATAAAGCCAATGAGAAGAAGCCCAGTCCTCCCCACTGTAAGAGAAACTTCAGACACTCTCCTTGCTAATTGGATTAATTGCTTGTGATGCGCTGAGGGACTTCTCAGAGACTCTGTTTGGCTTGTGATAGGTTGGGCTTTTGACAAATTACAGCAACTGAAGATTCTGGAGACAAGACCAGATACCAGATCTTTACTTCTTGAGTGCTTGCATAGCATGCATATATCTCGTAACTGGTCAATGTGTCGGCTTATGCACATTAGAGATGGTAAAATATGGGAAAAAGTGGGTTAAGAACTTTAACAAAACAAGTGAGACCTACTGTAAATGTCCTTAATTTAGAGCATACACACACTGTTCTCTGAACAACCCTGAAAAAAATCTGACAAAGTAGAATACACACAAGGCAGAAGACCTTTAAAACAGTGTTCAGTAAGGAATAAAAAACAACCGGGTGGTCTTCAGTTTACTTCACATGAGGAATAGATCCAGGTGGATCCTGGGAACACTGGGCATGAGGCAGGACTACACCATGGATGGACACCAGGCCCTTGCAGAGCAGCATACACATACTCTTTCACATCTAGTGGCAATTTAAAGTTGACAATTCACTTACTGGCATGTTTTTGGGAGTTGGAAGAAAATCCACACAGACAGCAACCCAAGCTCACAATACCTAAAATAACAATAGCATACCTAAAAATAATTTAAAGCACAACATATATAACTGTTACACACGCTTGCTTCATGCAAACAGTTTTCCAGAGAGGAGTTCTTTCAGGAGTTCTTCAGAGACTCTCAGTGGCATGTGGTGTTGGTTGGATGCCAAGTTTGTTCCAGAAACAGCTCAGTTGTGTTCAGGTTGCATAACTGTACAGCAAAGCATGTGATAGCTTTCACCCTTCCCAGTTAGTGCGAAATAAAGGGAAAAAAAGGCACTAGCAGTGTATGTTTTTCAACCTTTATTTCTCATCAGTTATAGGCCCTCTTCAAACTTGGTATTAATATCGTTCTAAAGGGGCCATATGAGACAGAGTACCATGTACGCTATGTATTGTATGTTTCTCAAATGCATTTACACATGACTATATTTCATGACTACAAGATTTGGCAAATCTGCTGAAAGCATCCTGAGGTCAATTCAGAATCACTCTTAAAAATACTAGCCCAATACCAACAATCAAACAAAGTGCATATGTCTACAGCCATCATACAGCATTTTCTAAAACAAACCAACAGGCAGTTAGTTTGGCCAATAAAAGCAATGCTCAAACAGTCAGAGGAAACCTGGCAACACTGGAGACTGCATCAGGATGCATTAGCGTTCACACTACAAATATACTGTGGCTAAATGCGTCACATAATACCAGATCTGAACACCACCTTATACTAATATAAAACCCTTGATGTCTCTTGTGTGTTAATTCAGAATTAATAGCATTGTCATTTACAAAACTATTAACATTGTTTACTCTTCTCTGGTATTTACAGTATGTGGTCTTGGAGAAGAGGTGTTTCTTTAAGGCAATCTCAAATACCGTAATATCTCTGGGATATTATGTATTCCACTCACTGCTTTCTGCCATCCACACTATGTCATGTGACAGGATTCAATCTGTGGATGCTAGAAAAAAAACACCACTCCAGTTTTGATTTGGCTCTTCAGAAACCTATCAGAAACTGACACAGCTCTTCTTCCAACATTTCCAATTTATTGTCTCTGGAAATAGTGCTGTGATGTTATTGGGTGTGCATTTTAATCATTTGCCCCTTGTCTTTTAAAGAGGTAATCAGTCTGTTTCTCCATGTTTTGTCTGTTTTTCTTCATCTCCATCCAGGCTAGCATTTTATTTTGAGAACCACTGCCCAGAACTCTTGGCAGAACTCCTGTCAACTTCTTGAGCCATTTGTCCAAGTAGGTGGGTTAATGTTAGGAGGCAAAACAGGGATGGAGTGAAATGTTCCTGCCAGTAAAGATTTATCATTTATCTTTTTAAGATCATTACAGTGTTTCACAGTGTAAGTGATTTATTTGCATTTTAAAAAGTATGATTAGAAGTACAATATGAGCCTATGACAGCTCCAGTATGAGTAAAATATGAGTCTACGATAGCTCCCACCACTCACATGCTCTCTCGAGACACGGCATGAGTCGTTGTTTGTTACTTGTATGTGTTCTCAAGGCTAATACAAGAAAATCTATATGTGTATGTATTAAGGTGAGATGAGATGAGGCCCCCTAAGGGCTGCTGGTTTCTGAATTTTCTCCTTTCTTGAGTGAGCTGGTTCTGGTCAGGCACTGTTCCTGTCTACTGGCGTGAATCCACTGGGGATGAGAGTCAGTGAGTACGGACGTCCGAGTGACGGCTATCACTGTTGGGGGAGGTCCAAAGGTGGCTTCTCCAACCTTCTTGGTGTTGGGGCTTTTCACTAGTATTGTATCACCTGGGACAAAAGGGGAGTAGGTTTCTCTGCAGGTAAAGGGAGAGAAGCAAAGACATTACCATGCACATTATTACATTTTTTTCAATTAACGTTTGAGTGTAATCGACGACTATCACGCCTGTAAAAGAAACACCAGGGTTAGCTTTAGTGGGTTGGAACTGGTTTGCCCATTATGATTTCAAAAGGAGATGATTGAGACTTTGGATTGGGCGTCATGGAAAGGATATGAAGAGAGGGTGAGCCCTCTTTTGCAGCCCACTTAGCCATCTCTTCCGCCCAAACAATTACCAACCTGCACAAATGGTGCAACGATGCTTAACTTAGCATGAGCATCAGAGTTATGAGAGTTAGAGGGCATGATGGTTGTGGAATCAGCTGTACTTCCTGAATAATTGTCAGTTTGAGTGATATCACTGATTTAGACTGACCACTTCTACCCAGGTCTAATGATTTACATACAGAACAAATAACACACAACATGGACAACATACAACAAAGACAGAACACAACAAAGACAGCAGGAAGGTGCAGAGTGGCGGTAAAGTATGCTCAAACAGAAAGAGGAACAGAGACAAAGAAAGCAATAGTGTGTGTGACCGAGATGGACTCAGTTTATCCTCCTATTTCAAAATTCTTTGAAAATAGGATTATACTATTTATATTTACAATAATGCAGAGAGAAACACTACTCTAGTGCCGGAGCCAAATCCACCAATTTCAAAATTCTTTGAAAATAGGGTTATACTATTTATTAAAGATTCAACTAACAGTTGCTTCCAATTGCTTCCATAGAACACCACGGAATATTTATGCAACACATGTAGTACGATTTGGATACATGAGATATCTACTTCAAGGCAGAGCAAACAAATTAAATTTATTCTTAGCTCTCAGTAGATATCCTGGAACGAGCCTCCAGAAAACTGTTAAGATTTGATCATCTTTTGCTTACGATTTTTAAGAAAATAGAAAACGAAAATACACAAAAAATATTGGCACCCTTGCCCCGCCATACACTTTCCACACCAAGGCCTTGTGCGAGTTTGTCAAATAACATACAGACACACAAAATTCAAATGGCAAGATCTCTGATTTATTCAAAGAAAGGCAGCGTATATATCATGCTTGACACACAACAGAGACAATGGGTTAACTATTGACTGGCTAGGCGGAAGGGCTTATTTGCATAAAACAGGAAGCATATAAACGTAAGACAGGAACAACTCCATATATGGTTTTCAGGAAGTCAAAGGAATATGAGCAAATGTTATTCAGGAAGGTATGTAAATGCATGCAAATGGTATTCGGGGAGACAAAGGAATGCGCAAATGGTGAGGGGCTTTATCTGTCTGTACCTGGTTGAGACTGGTTTCGTGCAGTGGTGGAAGAGTAAGGGTATGTTTACATGACAACGATGTACTAAAAACGGAAGTTTTTCTTCTGCCTTTTTGAAAAGTTTCGCGTACAGACGACAACGTTGTCAAAACGATCCCCGTTCACATGGATCCGTGTAAATGACTAAAACCGCTGTATTATGCATGCCAGGCCAGTAGTTGGCGATATCACGTTGTAAAGAAACACTACGCGCCTGCACACATAAGCATTCATGTCAACATGTCTGATATTTTGATCTGGGCAAGACCTAAAACCACGTACAAGTAAATGGGGGAGCTGTGGATTTTCTGGATAAAAAGTACAACAATGTTTACATTTCTCAAACAATTTCAATGGTTTATGATCTACGTAGAGTTACTTAGAATCTCGATAGTTAGACTTGGAAAATTATAGATGTCAAGCATAGATGCTTGTCAAGCATAGATGTGGCTTATTTTTCTTGGTTAATAAATGCTGAGACATCCCTAATGTAATGTAATATAATGTAATGTACATGAAATGTGCATAAAGGATTTTTCATTGTGGAAATAGATTTTTCTGTCTTCAATCCCATCATTTAGCTTTTCTTGTGCTCGAGGTCAGAATTCTGTTAACAAAGCTTAATCATTTTTAGATACTGAAAAAAAAAAAAATAGTGAGGCACTGGCAGTCAGTCTGCTTTCTATATTTTATTAGCAATAAAAGGATACAGATATTCTCCAAAACAGACAGTTACAAAGTTAATTATATGATTTTGAATACCCTTCATCGGCATAGATATGGGTTAATAATGTAACAAATGCGTCTCCGCTGGTCGTAGTAGTGATGCAGTAAATCTACACTTTGCTGGAGAAGCATCAATAAACTCAAAATCTTGAGCGGCACAAACAGTCCTGTAGTTTTGAATGTCTCGTGCATTGTTTTGAAGTACTCATGTGCATTCCTATAGACTGAACACATAATACAAAGGGGAAAAGCTGCAACAGAGAGGGAAGAGTGTTCACAGAAAACTATGATAGTGAAAATAAATTAAGATGAATAAGGGCATTCAAAATAGGTTGAATCTGGATCAGTTAAGGTACATGCACACAGCTTTACCCATATCAAAGTTTCTACTAATACATCTGTTCAAATAACTGTTTCTGTTAAGGACATGCACTGATAGAGAAGAGCTCCCATTGGTTGCAGTCTGTAGGTATTGGCCAATCACGAAAGTCAACATTGTGCAATCAAACGCAGGATATCCCCACTACGCTTAGGTACGGAACTCACTTTTGTAGGCTTTCGAGTGAATAAAAGATAGAAACCCTCTTCATGTCCCAAAAAAAATGTAGCCGGTTTAAACTGGAACTCTGTCCCCCCTTGAAATGGACCCCCCACCCATTGGACCCCACCAATTTCCAGCCCTGATTATAAATTGATAAATAAATCATAATCTTTGCAACTAACACTAACCAGCTAGCTAAGATAAACTAACTTGACAGAATTTGCTAGAGGTTTTTAAATAATAATAACTGTTCATAGTCTTCATAACTAACACTAACGAGCTAGCTAACATGACCTCACCTGACAGAAGTTATATTCATAATATGATCTCACAGTCATTGTTAATGCTAGCTGACATCTCCTTGAATCTATGAGAGGATTTTTTTCAAGTAATATTCATAAATGAATATCATCTTTACTTCTAGAACTAGCTACAATTTTAACATACCGTGGGCTAACAAGAGGGTTTAGAATAACTCTTAAAATTCAATTATTACATTACTCAGACTTGTCCAAGGAGTTGTTTAGCACTTCATCTCCCGTGTCATGCGTAATTACACCCTTCAGGTTGTTCACACTAAACAATTTCTCACCTTACTTGCTATTCTTTGCTTCATTTTAGCATCTGCTACTTTAGGCTATGTATATATGTAGGATTGATTAACACAAAGACAGTGATTGTAAGAGTAAATTAATCTTCTCTTCTGCTCAGGAACCAGGCATAGAGACAATAGCTAGCAGCGATCTGGTGCTCTAAAAATGCACTTGACCTGAAGGAGAGAGATGCTAGCACTAGCCTATGCACTGTCATGTCCCCTGAGTAGCCTTATGTCTCATTGGAAAGTAGATAATAAGCATGTGTAAGTAGTTACTTAACCCGTGTTTTCTGTCACACATCACTAGTTCATTTTGAAAGTCTCCTACACTCTTTGAAACATCGTAATGTTTTACTTTTACAATGCCGTAAACACGCAAGTTGGACCATGCTGCATTCTGAAAAAAGAAATGTAGTTTGTATGTGCGTGGGAGAATGTAAAGGCTTCCAGGGAGCCTCAAAAGAAGCTGAAATGTGTTTGAGAGGCAATCTCAGCACTTACTGAAGAGGCATGGATTAAATCTCTTTGTCCAGTGATGTGCACTATCCTTCTACTGCATTTAGTTTCCTTTTAGAAAATGTTCAGCTCACATTTGCACAGCCATTGTATTATGTGTTTTAATGGAATTTGTCATTTAAAAAAATATTTTTAGGTCAGAACCCAGGGACCCAAGTTGTTGTGGTGTGGGTGGGTGAAAGGTTTGAAATGGATGAAAGGATTTTTTTTTTACACCTTGATGGGTTTTTGAGCAAAACAGTAATTATTTAATGCTCTGCATATACAGTTTGAGGCTTGAATAACTTGCACCAGAGACCCTAGAATTAGTGAAGGTACAGTTACATAAAATTCCTTCTTCATGAATGTCCAGGTAAGCAACTAAAGGCAACAACAGTTACCCTTTAATGCTTAAATATTATTGATTAGTTTAGGCTATAAATAAGACAATTTGAGGGTTATATTTTGTTTCCTCGTGCCGCTTCATGTTACCACTTCTGAGTAGTGCCACAGACTCTGAACTGATTAGACGTCTGTTTTGAACTTAAAGAGGGGAGAGTAAACATACTTTTCTGAAAGCAAGTGCAAATTTTCTCCTTTCTGAACTAATATCTTTTTAATATACACACATAAATGTATTGGACAACTAGGGGGGCACAGTGGCTTAGTGGTAAGCAAGATTGTCTCGCATTTCCTGGGTCAGAGGTTTAATTTCCTCCTCTGCCCTGCATGCACGGTGCTTGCATACTCTCCCCGTGCTTTGGGGGTTTCCTCTAGGTACTCTGGTTTCCTCTCCCCAGTCCAAAGACACGTGTTGTAGGCGTGCATTGATTGTCATTTCTAAATTGTCTTTGGTGTGTGAATGGGTGTGTGATTGTGTGCGCAATTGTGCCCTGCATTGGGCTGGCACTCTGTCCAGGGTGTCCCTCACCTTGTGCCTGAGTTCCCTGGGATAGGCTCCAGGCTGCCCCCATGACCCTGTGTAGGATAAGCAATACAGAAAATGGATGGATAGATGGATGGTATGTGACAAATGACTACAGAAGACTAGAAAACAAGAGCCACTGATCTGTGGCCAATCTTTTCATACATTCATCAACTTGTTCAGTCCACTGAAACTTCCTGATTCTACATCTGGGCCACTGTGTGCCAGTTTCATTGACAGCCTCTGCCCTAGGGCTGTCCTCAGTTAAGGTTTACTTATTTTCCACAAACTCCAATAGTTTAGTGCTCCAATAGAAGCTACCTTGTAGAAACAGTTACTGTTTCTGTAGCCCATTTACAGCCTATTACAGATTAATTCTCAAAATCAACAGATGTTTATGCATATAATGTTTCAATTTAAGTGTTCATACACCACGGACAAAATCATACACGAAGTTTATGGAAATGCTAGCATTTTGTAACAGGTGATTCGCCAAGAATGATATGAATGACATTACTTGAAATGAATCTTTTTGCATCTTTATTGATGGAGTCACATTACTGGCTTCACATTTCTCCATTTTATACACGTCTGCTTGGTCCCGCTGACCTCTCTCCCTGGCAGTGCTTTCCTCAGCACTGATCAGAAATGTTTAAGGGAAATTGCAGCATCAGAGGGATCATGATGGGCCAAGCAATAGCAGGAAAAGAGATTGGAGAGGATTTAACTTATGCGTTTGCTGATTGCAATGGAGAGAGCAATCTTTACCTCGTTGGGATTTTTTCCTCTCATTTCTCCCTCTCTTTTCTCTTTGTGTGGATCCATCATAATGCTGAAATTGGACACTACTTGGCATGTATGATATACTACATATAAGTCTGGGACTGACTTACACCAATGATATGACCTACAGCAAAGATATCTACCTATCAGGTCTTGATTTATTTAAAAAAATCTGAAGCCTAAGGGTTTAATGTGTCTTTAAGAGTGATGAGTATGTGTATTTACAGGTGTTATGGGCAGATTCTGAGTAAACAGTAATGCATGTGATGCATTATCATGTCCAAACACTACTTCTACAGGGGCATAGGCCATGGGTGTAAAGGTAATTTCAAAAGCAATAATGTAGCTCTTCCTTACTAATCCCCCTTGACATTTCTGCCTTTTCTTTCCATTTTCTGAGGAAGACAAAAGAAACTGAAGTCTATTAAAGACATTATTCATGTGGCTCCCAGTGCTGCAGGTCCATTATACCCAAATAGGTAAGGTTATTGCTTCTATGGCATTTTGGAGATGATCCTTAATGGATTTTGACATAGCTCCTCCTAAAGCTATGTGCTTAAATTATTTCATTTAGGATGTCTGGCAATGCCAATAGTGATATTGGGTTAAAGTGGACACTTTTAAATTACTCCAGAATAAGAGTAGGCTTACCTATCTTATATTAGTTCAGAATATGAGCTTTCATTACAAAATGGTTTTCCAGTTGTTTAAACATAAAGACTAGACCTTGAGGCAAGGTTATCAAACTCTTACAAAAATCAAACACACAGTTTTCAACATTTAATACACCTGCTTTTAATAATCTCATGAGTGTCTCATGTGTGCAAATGAATCACTATTACCAGTTGACTGCTCATGTATACAAACTGTAACTGGATTGTTTAGTTTGCAACCAGATAATGAAAACGGGATTTGACCAAAACTGAGATTTTCCACCAATAATATACTTTGACAAGGCTATTTAACAAAAACACAACATACACTCACTGTCCACCTTAATGGGAACACCTGTACACGTACTTAATTGTGCAGTTATCCAATCAGCCAATCATGTGGTAGCAGCACAATGCATAAACTCATGCAGATCATACAGGTCAAGAGCTTCAGTTAATGGTCAGACCAAACATCAAAATGGGGAAAAAGGTCTGCACTTATATAGCGGTTCTACAAAGCACTTTACACTGTTTCTCATTCACACACACACACTAATGACAGCAGAGCTACCATGCAAGGCGCTAGATTGCCATCAGGAGCAACTTGAGGTTCAGTGTCTTGCGCAAGGACACGGCGGCATTCAGAAACACGTGTGCCAGGAATTGAACCGCCAACCCTACGATTACTCGACAACCTGCTTTATCACCTGAGCCACAGCTGTCCCATCTCTGTTATCTCTTCTTTATCTGCTATCTCTATCTTTAACTGCAACAAACTTTGTAACTTTTGTTTTTCACACCATTCACAGAATGGTGTGAAAAACAAAAACATGATAAGAGAGGTCAGAGGAAAATGGCCAGATTAGTTCAAGCTGCCAAGGAATGATATAGTAACTAAAATAATTACTTTTTACAACTGTGGGGAGCATCTCAGAATGCACAATACATCAAATCTTGAGGTTGATGGGCTACAACAGCAGAAGACCACACTGGGTTCTACTCCTGTCAGCCAAGAACAAGAATCTGAGGCTATCATGGGCACGGACTCACCCAAACTACACAACTGAAGATTAGGGGGAAAAAATCACCTGGTCTTCAACTGTCCAGTTTTGTTGAGTCCGTGCCCATTCTAGCCTCAGGTTCTTGTTCTTGGCTGACAGAAGTGGAGCCCAATGTGGTCTTCTGCTGTTGTAACCCATCAACCTCAGTTGTAAAGAGTAATTAGTTGACTTACTGTAGACTTCTTGTCAGCTCAGACCATTTTGGTCATTCTCCATTCTGATGTTTGATGTGAACATTAAGTGAAGCTCTTGACAACCCCCCCCCCCCCACCCCCCCCACACACACACACAAAATCTTGCCTTAGATGTTATCTTGCGATGATAGCGTGCTGGCTAAAAGGCCAGTTTAAACAGTAACATATTATATGTCAAAATATTTTCGATGTTCCTGATCTGTCATGTCACCATCAAAGCAGAAACTAGGCAGCTGAAACCTCGAAAAAGGCCAGGTGACATTATTTCACTCTTCAACTGTCCAATTTTGGTGAGCCTATGCCACATGTTACCTCAGATTCATGTTCTTGACTGACAGGAGTGGACACCAATGTGGATTACAGACCCCAAATATAGACCCCTCAATGTTTGTTGTGTATTCTGTGATGCTTTTCTGCTCACCAGGGTTGTAAAGAGTGGTTATTTGAGTTAATGTAGCTTTCCTGTCAGCTCAAACCAGTCTGGCCATTCTCCTCTGACCTCTCTCATTAACAAGGCATTTCCACCCATAAAACTGTTTCATCTGTTAAATCTGAAAACAGATTTACTTCTTGTGTTCAATTTAAGCCATATCATGGAATGCACTTTCACACATTGCTCAAATAATCATATGAAAAATTTATGATCACATAAGAAATCTATGTGATTTGTCGATAGTTTGTTTTCTGTGCTTGAAGACGATGTTTCTTAACCTCTGAACACAGAATGTATATGATTTTTGGTGTTAAGTAATGGATGCTTCAAGTATTCAAGGAAGGAGGAAAAGACAAATGTGAAGCTGGATGTAAGCCAAGGTCAGAAGGAAGCTGCTAAAGGAGAAAAAGCAATGGTGCCCATTAATATTCACTTGTTTGCGCGTGCTCAATTTGAATTCAGAATAAAATATGCTCAGGTTATTGACATAGACATGGTTTGAACTTGTGGCAGCAAACAAGCCAAAGAACCAAATAATTATGAACTGTGTACACTTTATTCACAATACATAAGGTAAAAAGCATCTAGTTATCTGAACTGCAATTGAATTGCAAATGTTATAACAGGCTTGGATTCACCAAACATGCTTTCTTTTGCTTGTGCACAAACAATGTTTGTCTATTTGATTGTATCCATATAACTTATTTGCAAACGTCAGAAAATCTAGGTACAACCATTGGCCAAAATTATGCACCTACATAATATTATGTAGATTATATTAGCAGCCACATTCTGTATATCCTACATGTCATTTTAGCTAAAAACAGCCAATTTAAATGCTTTCATGCTATCAGGTAATTTGTATAGATATTCATTAAAAAGTAAAATGTTTCTGTGTGTTATACGAAGAGTTACCTCACCTGTTAAACTTTTGAACAATAACTTGTTTATTTACATAGTACAATATAAAAAGACTTTATAGCGTTTGACTAAGTAATTGTAAGGCTGATATAGGCTCATATTAAAGCTTTCTTGTTTGCTTGGCTGTAACTCTGTGGGGATTTTATATATTTATTTAAACATTTTAATGTTCCTGACCTGATAAAGTGTTGTGTTTCAGTTGCTGGGCTATTCTGCATGAGGGCCAGTCAATGTATTACTAGGAATAGTTTCATAGCATATTAACCTTTAAATAAGCACACTGGGTATAATTCAGATAGCTAAAACAATAAACAGCAATGTTATCATGGTAAAATAAAAAATTATTTGAATCTCTCAAGCGCTCTAGACAAACAGGTGTACGAGAGAGTCTCATTAAGCCGTCTGTGCATACATCATATAATGACCAAATGTAATCTCAATCTGTTTTCCATTTGCTCACTAACCGAGTTAAATGATCAATTAGTCTCATGGAGATGGACTAGTGGATGATCTCCTCTGCATTACTTCATATAACAATGAACAGAGTGAGATAAGATGACAACTCTAATTCATCATCAAATCTTTCATAACCCATCCTCTAACATATTAATGAACCATTTCGTACATTTAAAATATGTATGTGTGTAAATGTTTGCATGTGAGTCAGAAAAGGGAGGAAATGGCAGTCTCTAACGATGTGTACTTAAGTGTGTGTGTGTACACTGCACTTAAGATAGTCTACAATTCATACAGTGACGATCATGAACCATTCTCAACAACATGTCAAATTATATTTATCTATCTTCCAACATCATAAAATGTATCAGCACGGACCACATAAACTGAAATTTCAATTATAATAGGACTAAAGTTGAGTTGCTAAACATCAACAACCACAAACTGCCTACATATTGTTTCAAATTACTTTTTTAAACACAACAGCAGCTTTAAATTCTAGAATCTGATTGGTCAGAAAAAAAACTGATTAATTTTCTATAATATCAGCTCGGCCAATAGTTCCATATCACAGGTTTATATTATGCACTCACTGTAATATAAATTTTTTTCTATAGTAACACATCATTCTAAGGAACATGTATGATGGATACTCCATATAATCTAAGAATAATAATTGTATAAATATTTCATACAGTGGGGGAAATAAGTATTGAACACGTCGACATTTTTTTCAGTAAATATATTTCCAATGAGGCTATTCACATGAAATTTTTACCAGACATCAGTATCGAGAAATCAGGAAATATAAAGCCTTCACACCATTAAAGTCTAAAAATGAAGTTATGTGTAATAAAGAGGAATGACACACATATTTTAAAGAACAAAATATTACTTGAAAGAAAAACTCAAGAAAGAAACAATTACAGATACTTAAAAAAACAGACTTAAGTGCAGTGACAAACTTACAGTACTTCCTGTTTCTAGTAAAGCCACACAAACATGTTCTATCCCTGATTATATACCATACATAGTATATGAACAAGTTTCTCACATTGTCCCAATGTAGTACATGTACATTAGCTAAAGGACAAGGGTTAGGGTTAGGGTTAACTCTAACCCTAGGTTACTCTACACAAATACCTTACACATCATTTAATGTAATTATATTATGTGTTTGATAAATGCATCAATTTACTACTCCAAATAAGTAAACAAACAAATAAAACATTACTGCAAATGCTGTAATTGTACTTACTACTGACTGTTTCCTTAAAACAAAAATGATCAAATAAAACAATGCTGTTAACATAATAAGCCGAATTTAAAACTTTAAAAGAGAAAACATTAAGCCTTTTTTTTAATGGGAAGACCCTTTTTCTGCATTTCTGTTACATGCAGATGTGTTCTATTTAAGTATCAGTTGAACTACAGCATCAATCTTGCATAAAATAAAAAATATATGCTTGTTGATTTCGATTTTAAATATGCATGACAGATGGATGGATGAAACAGACCTCATTTACTGTGAAGAAGCGGTCATAAAGTCACGTTTGTGTGAAGAAAAACATGTTTCTGTCACGTATCTCAGTTTTAATCACATAAACTTCTTAATGTCATTTTAAAAAGCTGTTTTCATTTTGTCATGTTTGTCAGCCTCTAAGCAGAAAACTTAGAGTAATCTTTCGCCCACATATTTACCAGAGGTGCTGGCTTTCAGATGAGTGTTCAACCTTTCAGCAGGAGATGTTGGGTGGAGCCAGTGATTAAATATTGATTAATGATCCCTTCATGAAACTGTTTTTTTTTAATTATTATTATTTAAAACTGGACAGTAATTTCCAGTGATATCTGATGTTTTAAGTAAGTTCTAGTTCTGTTGAGTCATCACAGATATTATGGTTAGAAAATCACATCTATCCATCCACACTGTCCCTGCTTGCTCGAATGCCAGCGCATCAGTCCTTTGTAGCCGAGCCAGAGCAGTTCTTTGTTTGCTAATAAATAGTTTGCTTTCATATGACGGGCTGACTCATCTGATGCGTTAACTGTGTAAATATTTTGTGTGTCAGTGAATAGTTTTTTTTTTGTTGGTTTGTTTATTACTATCCATCGATCCATCCATCCTCTATACCGCTTATCCTTTTCAGGGTCAGGGGGAACCTGGAGCCTATCCCAGGGAGCATCGGGCACAAGGCGGGGTACACCCTGGACAGGGTGCCAATCCATCGCAGTGCACAATCACATACACATTCACACACCCATTCATACAGACACTTTAGACTTGCCAATCAGCCTACCATGCATGTCTTTGGACTCGGGGAGGAACCCGGAGTACCCGGAGGAAACCCCCGCAGCACGGGGAGAACATGCAAACTCCACACACACAGGGCCATGGTGGGAATCGAACCCGACCCGACCCTGGAGGTGTGAGGCGAACGTGCTAACCACTAAGTCACCGTGTGCCCCTGTTTATTACTATAGTATATGTAATAATACAAGATCATAATGTATGTCTGGCAGTGAGTGAAATCTGTTACATGTTGCTGTGGCTGAATTCTGACAAAAAACAACAACAAAAAAAGCCAAAAACATTTTGGCCAAAGTTGAGTTTCTCAGCCATTTATTTGACTTGACAACTCTACTTAAAACCAGTAAATGTATAAATGTTTGTAAAATACTTGCTCGAATGCCAGTATGTTTGTTCTTCATAGGCAAGCAAGAACAGTTCTCTTGTTAATAATATTTGTTTACATACTGACTGACTCCTCTGAGAGCATGGAAATGGGAAAGGGAAAGAACTGTTAGCGTCCCACTGTGGTGCTTCTTGTGCAAGAGTGTTTGTGTGAAGAGTTCGGCTTAATTATCAGTGTGAGGAGTTCGCACTTGAACCCGTCGGCATGTATTGTTCAGTCACAGCAACCTGAAGAGACTAAGTGAGAATCTCTCTTCTTATTCTACTATTAGAGACACAAGAACACGTGAGAGTGTTCTGAGCTAATACTGAGCTAATGCTCTGATCCAGCCAAAAAAAAAGAAGGCTTTCTGCTGTGTGAGAAGAGACACGGTGTTAAAACCATTCCCATTTCCACCTGATTGTTATATAAACCATCACACAGTGCACAGATTTGAACATGGTGTATTTTGTTTTTTATCAAGATGCTTGTTGAATGTGTTCATTAATTTTTTTGGCCTGCACGCAATGGCCACTTGAGGCACAATATGTTCATCATGAAGTATGCAACACGTGCAACACGTGCATCATGAGGCATGCACGTTTGTCTGAAAATTTGTAGGCTAACCTTAAGCTATTATCATCATTTCCCTTGGGGAAAATCACATACATTTCACATGATCATATGTTTTTCTTATGTGAGTAATATGTAATATATATGTATGTAAGCATGCAACATTGTGTGAATAATAAATCCACATCTCCTACACTATGTGGCCAAAAGTTTGTGGACACCTCTCCACTAGATTTTGGCATGTAGCTGTGGGGATTTATGCTAATTCAGCCACAAGTGCATTAGTGAGGTTAGGCACTGATGTCCGGTGAGGAGGCCTTGGGCACAGTCATATTCCAGTTCATCCCTAAGATGTTCAGTGGGGTTGAGATCAGGGTTCTGTGCAGGACACTCGAGTTCTTCCACTCCAACCTAGGCAAACTATGTCTTCATGGAGCTTGCTGTGTGCACAAGGGCACCATCATGCTGGAACTGGTTTGGGCCTCTTAGTTCCAGTGAAGGGAAACTGTAATGCTATGACATACAAAGACATTCTAGACAATTGTGTGCTTCCAACTTGTGTGTGCTTTCAACTTGTGTGTGCCAACAGTTTGGGGAAGACCCACATATGGGTGTGAGGTTCAGGTGTCCACAAATTTTTGCCCATATACTGTACATATGAAAATAAATGCATAATGTGTAACAAAAAAAATCATGTGTGAAAAATTAATCATGCATAAAAACCACATCAGATAAACAAACTATGTGAAAAGTGGATAATCTCAATGTACTACTGTATACTACGGAAAATCTGCTGCAGATTTGCACCTAAGAACTGCTGCTGTAATTATAAAGACTGTCCTTTGCTCATCCCCAGGTTCTGTTCATACAGAAAATCCTTTCACACTTTGTACTGTTTGTCTTTACTTTTCTACAACAGGCTATTGTAATGATTTATAATCTCTCCATCCCATGTCACACAGAAAATGATGAGTTCCCTTTTGAGTCTGGCTCCTCTCAGAGTTTCTTCCTCACGTCGTCTCAGTGAATTTTCACTTCCATTGTCGCCTCTGGCTTGCTCATTATGGATCTAAATCTACATCGAGATTTCTGTAAAGCTGCGTTGTGACCATGTCCATTGTTAAAAGCGCTATACGACCAAAATGTAATTGAACTGAAAATTGAACGTGGAGATACTGAATGCTACACAACATCTGAGGCGCTGCTGAAGTCACAAAGCAGTCAGTGCACACGTCTATAGTCTGCGCTCTAATGCCAGAGTGGATGTCAGTCTGTGGCAGACAGGCTAGAGAAGGGCAGGTCATAGGACACAGCACCAGATTTTGTTTGTACATCAGGGAGATGATGTACTTTACCTTATTCACCTATCCAATCAAAATCTGCATACAGCTGCATGGTGTTGCATTGAGTGCTGCATCTGGCATAATGACGGCACGATTAGAGGACGACTGACACATTTGATATGCATATTACTTAGTGAAGCAATACATGCAAATGTAATTGCATGCCTCAGCGACACAATGGAGTTTAATATCTAGAATATGAATTTAAAAAAACAAAGCCAACATGAGCCACAAGGTACTGATTTCCTGGCGTTTATTTTACTTGGAGTGATTTGAATGGACGGCGATTATCATTTAATCTCATCTTAAATTAATTATCATGACATGATTACATTTGCGATGGCATGTTCATTCCTCATGGATGTGTCATGGTGTGAAAACACCCCTTCCCTTCTTATTCGCTGCCAAAAGGCATGTATTTGACAAGCATGTAAGACTATTAATAAGCAGAATATCTACTGGATAACAGTATGATTCAGTGAAATATGTAACGTGTCAAGTCAGAAACTGCTCTTGCATCTTGTCCCAGTAATAGTCTGAATATTGGTTGAGCCTTAAAATGTCTGATGAATGTTTACATGCATTTGGCAGCTAATGGAGCTCTCCATTTTGTAAGGGTGAAGCCTGAACCTTTCAGCCACTTTTCCACTTCATGAGATGTAGTAATACTGACGTGTTAGTATTATTATTCCTCGTCTCTACCCCATCTTGTCTATTTCACTCTCAAGCAGATGAGACTTGGTAAACAGGGTATATGTGAGCTTCAACACAGTGCTACTTTAATTTTGTCCCTCCATCAGACTCTTTTCAGAATATGTGCTCATAGCCTCAAGGCATGTACAACCCCAATTCCGAAAAAGTTGGGACAGCATGGAAAATGAAAGTAAAAAAAAAATTTATTCACCCTGTACTATATTGAAAACACATTATTAACACATTATTTGATTTTTTTACTTTATGAATTTAATTAAAAATTTTAAAATATAAACTCATTTCAAATCTGATGACTGCAACACACTCTAAAAAAAAAAGTTGGGGCAGTTGACTTTTTACCACTGTGTAACATCACCTTTTCTTTAATAACCTTTTCTTTAATTAAGCGTTTGGGTGCTGAAGAGGTTTAGCAAGCGGAATTTTCCCCCATTCATCCATTATGCATTTCTTCAGCTGTGTAATTGTATGGGGCCTTCATTGCCTTATTTTGTACTTCATAATGCGCCACATATTCTTAATCGGAGACAGGTCAGGACTGTCTCACGTCCTTGAACCGTTACAAAAAATGGCTCCCTTGTGCAAGGAATTGTGGTCAATATTAGCGGAAAAAGTGTCCATGGATCCACACACCAATCTACCGGAAATAGTAGACCATCCGGGTACCTTTTTGGATACTCATTTCAACATACTAGGATTTGGGACACACTAATTCTAATCTCAGATATTATATAGGACAGATAGTAGGCTCATTGAGACAGAGCAGCGGTCTCAATATAAAGGCACCTGTTCATGGAAGACTCCAGGGTGTATTAGAGACCATCAGCATTACCTAAATAACCTGTGTCATAAAGACCAATGAGTTGCCAAACCAATCTAGGACAAAGTTCCGGAAAAGTATCAGTCAGGGTTTGGTTATGAAAAATATCGCAAACTGTGAACGTTCCATGGATTAACCAGAGAACAAACCAAGTGGCCAAAGGTCAACTCTGAAGAAGCCACCTTACAATAGAACACACATCAAAATGTAATTCATTTAAATGTTTGTGCATCTCTTATGTGATATCGGCATGTCAGTGGTTTGTGCTGAATTCATTTATATTCTTGATAGAAGCTGTACTCAATATTGGTAATTATAATATTTTTAAACAATGAATTATCGTTATCTACTGTAATATCCTATTAAACAGGTTATAGACAAATATTTTCACACATATAGCTCAATTCTCTCTAGTAGATCTTGTTGTACTGAAAGCACAGTGTTATGTGAAATCCACCAGGTAGAACCACATTTATGCACAAAATGTAGCTGTGAGTTGGCTTTAGAAATGCAGCCCACTGACTGGAAGCATTAGTCACTTATACTATCTTTTACAAAAAAAAGTACTGAACCTTACCTTGAACTACCTTAACAACAGTGGAAAATAAAAACAGATAACAGCATGGCCATGGGTCAGCGTTCTGGTTGTGAGAGAGAGTAAGGCTATTTAACAATGTACAGATATGCTACAGACATATCGTCTCCTAGCAATTTCCCCCAGAGAAATTTCTTACAGACATAAAGAAAATTCAGCCATGCTGAATAAAGTAAGGTTGATTGGATTCTCACAGCTCTTGTGAAGGGGGTTATCGATGATAGCACACACTGCTGCGTATTGGGAAAATTGCTATACTTTGTGTATGTTACATTTTTTAATTATGTATTTCTCACATCCTACTATCATTTTGAAAATATTATGTGATTACATCTGATCACTGCATCACTACAGTGCTGAACACAACTCATTTCAACATATTGTTATAGTTAGAAAAAAAAAAAACTGGTGTGATGTGGCCCAATGCAGAGCCATAATCAGCATGCACTGAAATATTTATTTCTTCTTATACCATTGCAACTAGCACAATTTTTTTTTATTAAAGAAAACATGGTACTTTTTATCCAAGCATAGTTATATTTGTGGAAGTTCCTGTTATCACTTACATTATAAGAGCTATAAACTGCCATTCCCTCACCAAGTTGCCTCATGAAGTTGACAAACTGTATCTTGTCATATTACCAAGAAACTGCAAAGCCCTCTGTCCTGAAAACTTTCCTGTTTTGGAAACGGTAAAGAAACAGCTGACTGTTACAACGCTCTACCACTGGAGATATATTCCATCCATCCATTTTCCGTGCTGCTTACCCTACAGCCTGGAGCCTATCCCAGGAAATTAAGGGTACAAGGTGGGAGACATCCTGGACGAGGTGCCAACCCAATTGCAGGGCACAATTGCACACACACATGACACATGACACACAAATGCCAATCAGCCTACAACACATGTCTTTGGACTTGGAGAGGAAACC
The DNA here is from genome assembly GCF_023375685.1 of Ictalurus furcatus. NCBI lineage: Eukaryota > Metazoa > Chordata > Actinopteri > Siluriformes > Ictaluridae > Ictalurus > Ictalurus furcatus. The sequence goes on from NC_071269.1 coordinate 21,070,538, forward strand.
CCTGAAGAACAGGGAGAACGTGCAAACTCCACGAGAAACAGAGCAGAGGTTGGATTAAAACCCCCAACATGGGATGTGTGAGGCAAACGTGCTAACCACTAAGCCGCCGTACCCCTAAACTCCTTCCAAAAATGCTAAATAAATGTCTCCTCACAGCAATCCTTACCACATCAAAGACAACACACATTTTTAAAATCTGTTTACATGGAACGTCCACCATACAAATCCAAAACTGGTTTAAGATGTTACTATAGAAACAATAATGTATTTGAAAAAGAGCATTAATATAAACTTATGATTTGGCTTACTGCCAGCAATACTGTCCAGGTTTCTATGTAAAATGTATCAACACCTTCTGACCAATCAGATTTGAGAATTCAACAGTGCTGTGGTATAACGCAGCGTGATATGTCAGTTAAGTTCACGCTGTCCTTGAGTGAACTTGGATGAATGACGCTATGTTTTTGTACCACTAAGGTCACTTTGTATTTTTACAGTTATTGACACAGGCACTTTTGCTATGCACAATAGAACAGCCCTTCTCTAGCCTGTCCATCATTGGAAAAGGACCAACACAGGAGCATCACTGAACAGAATAAAGGTCAGTGTTGCTGTGGTTTTCAAACACTGTACACACACTGGCCACTATTAGATACATATAGTATCTTGGTGGTGCACAGATAATCTTCCTCTAGCCCATCAGTGTCATTTTCTGACCACAGAAATCTTTTTTTATCTGACATTTCGGTCACTAGTCTGTCTCATTCTAGCAGTGACACTGATGTGTTTTAATACACCACACACACTACAATGTTACTTACTCAGCAGCGATCCTACATTGGTCCTATCCACTAATGGACCAAGTAAAGGAAGAGCTGATAAACTGTGCATAACAACAAATGGACTACAGTAACTGTATACATACTAAATGCTCCTACATGGCTGTAGTACATGATATAACAAGCTAATATATTGTGTATGGGTCTGTGTGTGTGTGTGTGTGTGTGTGTGTGTGTGTGTGTGTGTGTGTTGTGCCCTCATCCTTGTCCCTTTCAAAACTTAGAAATGAGCTACATCAGACCCTTGATGATACTTTGGGAAACAAAAATGCTCTTTAAGCCATTAGTAGTGTTTGTGGTGTGTATCACACTCGTGAAGTGTGTCATAGTGTGCCAAAGTAGTGGTGCGCCTAAAATCCCACTCTCATCATCATCATGTCCTACAATTCCTCTTACAGCTTGGAACCAAGCGAAAACCAAATGGATCATGGTACAACACAACACATCCCTGCTGGAAAAAAAACCCAAAACAAAACAAAAACAAAAACTATAGAAACCATCACAGTAATTCTAATAGTTCCCACTACAAATAAAATTACAAACTAACAGCTAACCATTAAAACCATTACCATTACTGGTCCTTAACGATATCCACTAGACTTTACACGCCACCAATAGAGGCAACAAATTACCAGTAGAGACCCACAGGGACCATTACAGTTTCCATTAAAAACAATAGAATTCCCATTATAATCATTAAAACCATTACAAATACTATGAGGGTTTCTATTTTTTTTTTTTTTCAACAGGGATTTGTAAACTTCTTCAGATGTATTGCGGCCTGTTCATATCAAGGCAGAACACACATCTTCACATTATAAAGAATATTATTATGCAAATAACAACTTTAGAAACAACCATTGCAGCCTAAATGTTTTCTGCAGCTCTTGCTCTTCTTATGAAGTGGAAAATCTAATCAAACAGCAATGTGGTGAGTGTGAAACCATTCCTAATTTCCTGTCAGAAGGAACAAACCAAGTTTCTAAAGTTTCTAAAGCTTTCATTGTCAAAAACTATTCATTTTGGTGGCACTTCAGTGAGGGACCGGCGCGACACCGCCATCTTGTGGTAGCATATAAGCTTACCATTATTGCCAGAAAAATAAGTTGTGCTTGCGCGCCCCCTAGAGATTAATTAGCGGAATGAGGCAATTGTGTTCTTATATTAAACGTATTAGTTGATATTTAACACTTGTCTAATCAAGTGTCTTTCCTTTTCGTCATTTCGCGGGTTATACTGAGTCTGAGAAGGAAATTACCTCATATTTATTCCCCTGTGAAACAGGAAGTCATGGTTGAACAGTTTCCTGTTCCTAGTCACCCAGGTGTACTAAAAAGTGTAAAATATCAGTGGGAATATACTTTTATAAATATATTTTTCACATATGAATTAATAGGGGTGCCAATAATTGTTGCACACCTATATTTAACAAAGATTTTTATATAGAACCTGTGTTTTGTTTGCAATTGTTTGATATCCATGAAAGCAGAGTATTTTTGTGATTTTTTTTTTTTTTTGTGACTTTTAAAGATCAAAAGGTTATCTAATAAAGACAATTTTTCACAGGCTTCTTTGCTCATATTTACCAAGGGTGCCAATATTAGTGGAGGGCACTGTATTTGTATACCACTTTTACCAATAGACCTTGAATAAAGCATCTTAAAAGAAATACGGATGCAAGTTTAGGTCCCTAATCAGCACCTCAGAGGTGACAGTGTCAAGGAAAATCTTTTGAGGAAGAAACCTTGAAGGGAACCAGACTCAGAAGATAAGTTTCACATCCTGTTCTGGGTGACAGTGAATAGCGGCATTATAAATCATCCACTTCTGCAACTGTTTTCAGTAAATGGGGTCTGATCACAGAAGCAGTTGATTCAGCTGAGATTATCCACTGACGTTTGTAGTCTTACATTTGGGAGTTTTGGGGGCGGGAATGGGGGGGTGTGGGTTGGTAAGTGTAAATATTTAGGGTATCCATGTGGGAGCATCAACAGAGTTTAATCATCACTGATCAAAATATGATTATCAGACACACCTGAACTCCCTCAATACTCACCATGGATGGGAAACTGATTTTAGACAATATCTAATAGTATAATCAAAATGGCTACAGTAATAATTGTACACTTTTTCAGTCAAAGAAGAACTCATAATGAATTAAAGCAGACTCATTGAATTTAGGTTTAATAGTCTTTATTGATTTATAGACATTTTGTTCCTGTGGTAACTCCAGGTTTCTTTTAATATCAATAGTAGTTTCCATAAAGTTCTGTGTTTCATTTAAATTACATCTATAGTATTTCACTCACATAGGCTATGCATTTATTGGTTGATCTCTTTATTGCAAAAACAAGAGTAGCCGGTATGGATTGAATATTGCTACGTTTAACCATACATACTCTTCTGTCCCTTTGACAAATTCAAAAATATCTTTATTGGCAAGACGAGGTTTGACCAAAAGCTTCTCAGGGTTTCCCTTATCTCTGCTCCTGGAGAGGCTTAGGGTAGAATAAGGCTACGGCTAAAACACACTTCATCACTAACATTACACCCGCCCTGAAAGACTGCATGAATCTACCAAAGGACTCCAGACATTTATGTACACTGACGATGCTCGTTCTGGGGATGACTATAGGATGAACATGTTCTTTACAGAGTTCACAGATGAATCTAAGTGTGTCTGTATCATGCGTGTGGACTGTGTTGGGAAATGAATCGCCGTTACTCCGTGGAGTTTGCAGCCTGACATGGCATCGCTGAAGCTTCTGTGTGAGTGGTGCTTACTGCAGATCAGTGAGCACCATGGGCAGCTGTGGTCTGATACAAGTCGTCCAGTCCAGCTTGACTGATTTCTGTCTGATATACACACAACGCTAGAAGATACACACTGACAAGAACTATAGCACCCTTGCTAGTGCCACACTAATGAGAAAAAAAAATCTCCAAATGGAGGTCACTTTAATCAAAGCACAATGGTGGATGCTAACATTTGTTAGCATTTCTGTAATGGCATTATCATGATAATGACACTGTACTTACTAAACCTGCTGACCACACACACAAAATGCAACAGTGGAATCTTGAAACTTAGCTACATATGCTATGCAAACGATATGGCTGACTATATATTATTTTCACTCAGATTTCCTGTATTTTGTGCCCCTATCAAAGATTTATAATGACCTTTTTTATGTGAAGGGTGAGTGAGAGTCCATCACAACCCTTCCTGCTGCACTGAGAAGGCCAACATCGCCGTGGACGAACACAAATTCCCATCAGCAGGCACACACGAATCAGTTTACAGAACCCTGTACATTTGGTTTATGCTCATCTAGAGCAAGTCACATAATTCGATTGCTTATTGCATTGCAAATATCCAAACAGTATGACATTTTAGCGCATCACTCATCAATGGAAGGGCTTTAGGTGTGTCCGTCAGTACCTTATGCAAAATCCCTCCAATGTTATGAAGGTCTTGCTTTCTAAATGAATATTTCTGTTTCCCCACATACAGTGAGTAGGCCATGTCCCCATTGAATTTCATCCCATGGTTCTCTACCTAAAAAAATATTTTTTGGGTGTATTTCCCCCCCCCCCCCCACTACAGTCTTCACATCACTAATTATAATAATCAACAAAACAGTGTTTTATGAAAATGAAAAAAAATATATATTATAATAATAACCACAACGACAAAACAATAACAATTAATCAACCGTAGTAAAAGAATAGAAATTATATGCATTGCATGGCTTTAGATTCAAGACAGGAAGTTCAGACCGAAGAATGGGAGAACAGTCTCATCCCCTTGCAACGTCACTGTGATCCTGTGGCTTCTTCCTGTTTAGTTATTATTCGTTCCATTTTTTTTTTTTTTTTGTTATTTCCCTGCCACTCTCTCTCCTCCTCAAATTTCCTCCACCCTTCGCAGGGACAGGTGATAGAGTCCAGGATTGATTTTAGCCAGGATGCAGGAGGAAATATTAGAGAAAGATGAGGGTTCATATTGATGGCCTTTCTGTTGATGTTGCATAACTTGTGTACATATGAGAGAGAGAGAGAGAGAGAGAGAGAGAGAGTGGATGGACACAGGAGACTGTGTGAGTCCAAACCTTTGCTCATATTGCAGGGGTGCCCATATATTTTTGGGAGCAGGATAGGGTAAAATAACATATGCAATAATGCAATTAATGAACCTGCTCGATTAGCCCTATTAGATTCCCATTTCGTTTAGGTGATCGTCTTAATCAGTGAGATTTATATACCTACTGCTGTGAAAGTGAAGCATTTTCATTCACTCATTATATTCATTATATTCATCCTTCATAGGAACTGATTTCTGGCAAATGAGATACACACAATTTTCTCTGAGCTGAGAACAGCAGCGGCTCGTGACCATAGAATTAGGTGGGGCAGGACAACATTAATAACAACACAGCCTCAAACTTAATTAAGTTGATAGTATATCACACTTGACTTGATTCCTATCAGCTGTGTTTGATACAGCAGGTGTGTTTCCTGTGGGCGAGATGAACATAACAGCATTAATCAGGTTTGTCAGGTTTCAGCAACATTTCCAGCTGACCTACCTCTTAGAATCCACATAAAATATATATGTGGATATTTCATACATTTCCTATTTATGTGACTTAAATTTTGTGTGATTCTGTGCACCGTATGGTATTGCTGTCTGTATTTATTGTTCGTATTTACTTTTAGTCCTCGTCAATGTATATGTCTACTACATGTTGCACAGTAGTTTCCTAAAGGAACTGTGTTTCGTTTTTACCATGCGATGTGCTAAAAATGACAATTAAGCTGACTTTGACTTTAAAGGCTTGAAGCTAGCCCAAAATATTCAGCATATTCAACATTTTCCTTAATTTTTTCAAATCTTTGCATGGGAAGCAAGGTCACCGTGGATGTACCGCAACCCCATTATCTCCCCTGTCTGCTGTTCCTCCCCCGAGATGAGGCAGCATGATTCCTTCCCCAATGGGCCTTTATTAGCACTTCTTTCAGTTCCCATTTTGATCACTAGGTGCAGTAATAAATCTATCGTAGCGGTTCTTAACATGGGGGTCACAGAAAGCAGTAACAGGGAGGTCACAGAAAAACTTTTGTTTTAAATGATTGTACACAGTGGTTCACACAGAAGCCACTGGCAGGGTTTTGGATATCTGTGCACGCCGAATAACAAGAACTGAGTGGCATGGCATTGAAAAAAACTCTCCCATTTGCATCAACCTATCTCTGTTAGGCTTTCTTTTCAGTGCTGGTGTACCCGAAGAACAAGTATAGAGCCAGATGAACATAGTTTTCATCTTTTCCTCAGCCCTATTGAGCCAGGACTGGACCGCCTCGCATCCTATCAAAGCCCAACCTTCCCACTGAGTGAGCAATCCGAAACATTGGGGGGTGGTCGCAAAACGCTGTCATTCTTAAAAGTGGGTCTCACTCGCTAAAAGGTTAAGAACCGCTGTTCTATGGAAACTAAGTGGGGAAGAGAATGTGTTGCCCCATGATTGCGCAACATCTAGAAAGGTGGCTTAAGTCTATTTAATAGCAATGATTTTTTAAATCATTAGTCACTCAAAAGATGTAATTAGTATTTCAATGGAATGGAGTTGTGAATGAGAAACATTAACAGTTCTTAAATGGCTGATTATATAATTGGACCTGCCCCACCTGGCCCTATGGACAAGCCACCACAGATTCAGTAGTCATTTTGCCAGCATACCTGCATTTACTTTCTATTTTTTGTCTCTTTGGTGACACCATGTTTACCTGAAACATTAGTATTGTTAATGTAGACCTGCAGAAATAACCATATAAATATTACAAAGAGGGAAAAGAAGAGATGATTTTTAGAGAAGTTTTTAGATTCATATTTACACAGTAGTGACACCCAGTGGTCAAAGCAAGAATGTCACCCTTAAAAGTAGTTTATTAAGCCAATTTATTTACGCCTTAATAGACTCCATAGGAAGGATGCAGTTTGGACACCCCTGTTATATTGTCTTTCTCGCAAAGAACCCACACCATCCAGCTAATACCATCATCATTGGGTCTACTAACAGCTATACCATCTTCTCTATAAACATTTTTTTCATTTATGTGATACTACCAATGTCAGCCAACTTGGAAGTTCTGGACTATGCTACACTACACAAGAATAAATAAATATCTACTGGTCTTCCTTTAGGAACTGAGGGTTGATTTCTGCTAAACAGCAGATCATCAGCTTATGTCTTCCTCTAACTTCTGGAGAGAAGTTGAAAGTTGGCGGATTTTATTTTCCCCTCAGGAAACGTTTAGATGTTAGTGTTCATTCTGAATCCAAACTGTAGTACCACTTAGTGTTGTGAGTATGTTTCCCCACACTGCCATGAAACCAGATTGCCTTGTAGTCACACGCACACACAGACATGACATCCCCTCTGGTCGTTATTCTCACTTTTCGTTGAATACCGTAGTTCTTCCGAGGGTCCGATCTAAGTACATTATGCAGAGCAGCTTCTCCACACTGGAAAGAGGGCAGAACTTCATAGGACATGGATTGATTAAAAAGGAGATCACTGGAAGGAGCTATCCTACAGACAGAATGGGTTTCTCTTGTTGTTGTTTTTCCAAGATGCATAGGACTGAGGACACGCCGAACATGACAGAAACTACTCGTACTGTACACAGTACAGTACAGTACTCGTACTGTACACAGTACGGTACATAGTATATATGGAAACAGCTAGAAGTAGTAGTCTTTTAGTATGTGTGCCGGCCTGGGCATGTTACATGTTACACAACTCTCCAACAGTTTGTTTCTTACATCCAGGTCCTATGTTACTGCTTCTGTCTCACTCTCTGTGTGTGCGTGTGTGTGTGTGTCTGTGTGTGTGTGTGAGACAAGAAGGGAAAGATGAATGCTGAGCTGAAGTAATACTATATACTGTCTTTCTATTCATTGCTAATCACTCACTCAGTCACTCCACAGAAAAGAGAAGGGTAGGGCACAGGAGAGAAGGAATAAAACTCTTGTCCAATCTTTTCCCTTTGTTGTCCTCCATTTCCTTTTGTTCAAGTTTTTTTCTCCTCCGTCTTTATAATCGAGCAGTTGGTGGATGAGTTAATTCTAGTCATTGCTGTGCAGTTTGCTATTTATTTTTCTACTTGATTACTTCACAGTGTGCTTTTGGAGATGCTGCTCCTGGCTGGCTGAAGTGGACAAGGGTGTGTCAGTAGGGTGAGAAAAGAATGGGCCCGTGTGAGGTGCGGATTGGCCCTGGGGCCGGTCTCAGTATAGCATGGCTAAGGTGCGAGGCCTGTAAGAGATGATGATGATGATGATGATGAGGGTGTGGGGCGGGAGCTGCGGCGCGGAGAGCTAGCGGATTGGACGAGGCGGCAGCTGCCATAGCTGCAGCTACAGCCAGAGGACTGGGCAGGAGGCCAGCACCCAGCGCTTTGGTGAGATCCTGAGGAAAGGACAGAGAAGGACAATTATGCAACACGGCTGAATTTGACATGCACTTAGCAAACTTCATCAATAAATCTGACCGTATCCTTGCTTACCCTTTTAATGTGCCAAAGCAGAACTACGGCTTGTTAGACCAACCAATAAATCTGACATATAATACCAAAGTTACAGTGGATTTATGCTGTGTATAAATAGATACAAAAGGGTTGCAACCTCACAACATACTCTGTGAGTATATACTCTGTAAGAAATGATAATTAGAACAGTCAGGGTGACTTTGAGAATAAAACCTGTCTTCAACAGGTCTTCTCTAAATCCAGTCCTACTGCCAAGTGTATTTTCCTAGTATTAATTTCCTTTAAGACCCCTGATCCAGCTTATTCAGTTATTCACTAGCTTCCAAATATAAGAGCCAGGTGTGTTGGAATGAAGTGCATAAGAGTGACTTGTCCTGAATTGGGATTGGTGTTAAAACATGTAGGTAGTTCTGTAAGAGCTCACCGTGAGGTCTGCACCCCTGTGCTTTTTGTGTCGGCTAAGGAGTGGGTTGGGCTTCCCTGCTACTCCATCTCGGTGTCTTCGACTTGATATGTGCTAGGGATTCAAACACATACAGTCATCAATAGAGTACCTCAAATGTTTGATGCCTCACGTAAAAGTATGAGTTATTTTAACTGTCACGATATGGAGAGGCAGAGACGGATGCATGGGCAGATTTAAAGTTTAGTAAAGAACAAAACAAAAGACAAAGCAATACATATGAGGCGGGAGAGCATAATGTGACAACAGAGGACAAACAAAGCAAGACAAAGAGTGCGGTGCAAACAGTGACTATATAGTATAGACACACAGGTGATCGCTAACAGGAATAAAGATCAGATGCAGGTGGTCATGTGACTGTGATGCAGAGGTGCAGTGGCTGCTGGGAACTGAGGTTCAGAGTTGGATTCATGGATTCTCTGTGTTAATAACTACAAATGAATGAATGGGCTGCTCTCCTTAGACTTCACTAGGCTGTTTGTCTCACCTGTTTGAGCTGCAGTTCTGAATTGACCCGCACGTTGCAGATCTCACAGTGGAAGGTGCGTTCCTGAGTGTTCGGGTCTGCGGGCCCACTCTCTCCACTGGGCTTGGGCCCCAGACGAGGATACGCCTTAATGGGACCCAGTCCGCTCCGGGCCTCCAGAATGGTTTTGTGTTTGGTGCCTGAGGGACATAGAACAAAAGATAAGACAGTTGCTATGGAATAAATAATTCTGTTAACTCAGGTGAAATGAAGATATATTAGCGGAATAAGACCTGGGGCTATAATGTCATGACTCAGACGAACACAATCTGTTTTATGACCCTAAACGTTTCACTCTGTGGAAGGAAACGTCAGGGAATGACAGGGATTTGGACTGCTTCATGTTTCTGGTTTAATTCAACACAGGCGTAAATTATAATGCTCGACCTGGCCACTAGGGGGCACTGTGCTAATGACTATTAGTTGGAAAAATGGATTGACAGAAGTTTATGATTAACAATGCCAATCTATATCATCACTGCTGTTGTAAACAAAATTCTTCAGATTTCTGAAAACAGTTCAAGACTACACTATTTTGCCAAGTACTAACTTCATCAACTTCCATTGTGGTGTTTAGTAAAGCATAACACATGGATGAGTCTCAAAAACATAGCTAAAACTAGCCTTTTAGACAAACAGTGTACTATAACCACATTTAAAATCATGACATATAAAACCACCAAGTCCCATCAGGAAGCCACCGTCAGGACCTGCCATCAAGAAGTCTCATACTGACCGAGAGTTTACCTTTAACCTCCTGATTCCTGAGCGATGTGTGTGTAGAGTTTAGGCTATAGTAAGGGGCTACGTATAAGGGTTAAAGGGAAGGCTTGAGATCAGAGTAAATGATCTAGAGCGCGCTGGCCAAACATTGCATTTTAATGTTTGTTTACGCCTCGGCCCCACTTTGGACAGACAATAAGATTTGCCTGTCTCTTTGTCTGCAACTATAACAAACAGATGGGATGAGTGTGGTCAGCAAACTAAGTACACCAGCAGAGCTGTCACAATGAGTACACACAGCTCTTCCCCGCTTCTTGGATTTATTTTTTATTTTTTTTCCTCCACTTTGCTGTAAAACATGTGCTTTTATTTTTGGGCCTCACTAGCTTTCTGGGATTTGCTTGATGAAATAGTTGTGTAACTTCCAGATTCCTTAATTATTCCCTCTCATCCCCGCGATATCATTCCAATCAATCTGCAAAGTTTGTTTTAAAAGCCTGTTCATGTGTGCACAGAAAGTTAGAGCATGTGCAACTTGCGCTACATTTCCAAGAAACATTTGTATCTTTTAAAAAGGTATCAAACAAGGTCCATACAAAAGTTGATTCAGGTGATTAAAATGATGTGGAAATTGTAATAATGGTTTAAGAGCCTGCTTATTTAACTAGCGTGGCATGTTGTCTGCTCTTGTCAACCTACCAAAACAGCCATCTAGTTTTAATGCACTTTAAACTGCTGGCTCATGCATGAACAGATGAAGTCATGAATACACAAACAGATGTAGCCATATGCTGCACTGTCTTTAAAAAGAACAATTTGTAACTTTTGTGTCTTTCAAGGAAGTCATATATCAGCACTCTTCTCTGTCCTAAAAGAATGAATGTCCTGGCTGTGCAAACAGCTGAGTCACTGGCTGTCTTTAAACATTGAAAACCTACCTCTTCATTAAGCACTTAAAAGAGCACTATCCATCTATCCATCCATCCATTTTGTGTGCCGCTTATCATGCACAGGGTCGCTGGGAGCCTGGAGCCTATCCCAGGAGACTCAGGGCGCAAGGCGGGGGACACCCTGGACAGGGTGCCAACCCATCGCAGGGCACAATCACACACACATTCACACACATAACCTATTGAATTACCATATGTTTCTGTAAGCAGTCATGTAAGTCATAAATGTAAATGTTAGAATGTTTTTTTTGTTTGTTTGTTTGTATGTTTTTATTTTGTTAGGAAAAGGGTCATAGCTGAGCAGTGACGTTCTAACGTGAAGATCCATTGCGTGGCACTTTTTAGGGTGTCTTTGAAATTACATGATTATAACTAGAACATATATAGGTCTCGATTTAGGCCTAGAATTACTGCACATTTAAAGAAAAGTCCCATTTTTGGACTGACTACAAAGCCCTGCTGGTCCTCTTTCATCACCATCACACACACCAAACACAAAAAAAAGTTAACATATAGTAATAAAACGCACAAATAAGGTTTTGCGTCAGCTCTGGGGTATTGTGATGGAGCTTAGTCGTGCGTAAATCACAAACAAGCAAGTGAAAGCTCTCCAAGAGAGACCTAGCAACTATCTGATTTTAGCCCTCTAAACAGTCGTTTGTAATTGGTAGTGTAGCTCTGCAACTCAGTCAAGTGTGTATAGCCTTGAGAGCACATTTCTGTGGCTCAAAGTGCAAGTTAAACCATGCATTTTTCAGAAAGTGATTTTTTAAAGTGCTTTTTAAAAAAATAATAATAATTATGTTGTCAGCATGGCAGGCATGTAGGTTCTCGGCAAACATGTAGCAACATGTTTTTTTTAAAAAAAACCCTCTATAATGCATTTTTGGTGCATTAATTATTCCTGACATGTTCTGCTGTGTAGATGTAGAAGCTTGTGATGTAGAAGGTGTAGCAGCTCGGATTTGTGGAAACGCTCACCTTTGTTGTGAGCCTCCAGCTGAGAGAGAGAGTTGACGGCCACTTTGCACAGCGAGCAGTACAGCAGTTTCTTGGCTTTGTCCTCCTCCGTCTCTCCGTTAGCAGGAGTAACTGCGGTCACTCCCGGTGCTCCAGCTGGCTCCGGGTTTGAAGACCCACAACCGGGCGAGGCACTGCTTACAGGTTGGGGAAGAGGAGTGGCAGGGCTTGGCATGAGGGCAGCAGTAGAGGGGCCAGGGGAGTCCGGAGTAGAGGGTGCTGACACAGGCGCAGGCCCCTGCGCTACCACAGGCCTGCTCAGCTGTGACACGAGCTGCGTCTCTTCTATAAAACAAAACGGCAATGATACAACACATTATTACAGGCACTGTTTGTTCTTAGTTTTTTTTTTTTGCTTTTCGGACGATAAAAATAGTGGATTGGAATGTAAGTGTTTCAAGTCTGCACCTCAGGAATCCTTTTGCCTTATTTTGCTTTTAAACATCAGGCTGAAGTGAGGTTGAGTGGTGAATTCATTGCCAAGTAGTGTATGCTACAAAGTTTATGGGGCATAAAAATAGTTTGTAAAAATACCAGGCCATGAACTTAAGTGGTTAAAAGTTACATGAAACGTGAACATAAAATGCTCTTTTGAATTTATACAAGAAAATAAGACAGGTCCTGACAGAGTTAATATGATTATTTATCTTCCCTATTATTTGGGTGGAGAACAATGCTACATATGCACATTTACACACACATGCATGTTTGTCTTACTAACTTTGCAAGGACCTTCCATCGAACTATCCATTTTCCATACCACAGGGTCACAGGGAGCCTGGAGCCTCACCCAGGGAACTTGGGGCACAAGGCGGGGGACACCTTGGACAGGGTGCCAACCCATCGCAGGGCACAATCAAACACACACTCACACACTACGGACAATTTTGAAATGCCAATCAGGCTACAACGCATGTCTTTTGACTGGGGGAGGAAACCGGAGTACCCGGAGGAAACCCCTGAAGCACAGGGAGGATATGCAAACTCCACGCACATAGGGCAGAGGCAGGAATCGAACCCCCAACCCTGGAAATTCAAGGCAAACATGAAAACTTCTAAGCCACCGTGTAAGGACCTTCCACAAATACTAATGGAAACATATTAAAGAAAACATATGGGATCATGCACACACACACACACACACACACACACACACACACACACACACACACACACACACGGTTCTCTGAGTAATGCATTTGGAATTCACTCAGATTTAGGAGGAGTGCAATGAAAACCAGCTAAATTTAGGTGGAGACCCCATGTATTTGGGTGGGAGAGCATTACAGAGAAACACATTTAAGTTAAAAGTTCCAGATTTTAAGGGTTCCCCTAGACAGATAAACCAATGAACACTGTAGTGAATGCTTGTCACATACTGTACACTTTTAGGGGGGAAAAGGTTCAGTACCTCTACAAGAGTAGAAAGGAAAACAAATTTGTTTTGGGACAAAATCAATCCCAGATTATGGTTTTGGACTGAATGTGCAATTGTGCATTATGCGATGGAGAGGAATTTTTCCTGCTTACATTATTGGATTATTTTGAAGCTATGTGACAATCATAATCAAATACAGGCTCTGTCTTTCCCTATGTGTTAGGCTGCACCTTACATAAGAGATGGGTTTTATGTAGTGGAAACGTTCAGGCTGAATACGGAAATCTCTTTTTTTTATTTTTTTATTTGTGGTTTCAAGTCCAAGATGACAGGTGGAAGAGCAATATCATGATGGAAATCCATAGGCTTCATCCTGGAAGCCCCCCAAAGTCTGCTCCCCACACCCTCCCCCCATCATGCCTCACAATTCACAGATCAAATATGGACGTGCGTCTTCCAGTGTCAGCTTTCTTTCAGAACATCACAAGTGCTCTGGTGGTACACGCAGGATGTTTGAGTGACCCATTACTTGCAGAAGGGGGGGGGTGGATAAATGACTCTATCTACACAAACACCACTGTGCACTGTCAGCACACTGAAGAAGTGAATACATGGAAAGATTTATGCTTTTTAATGAGCTCCATGTTACAGTAGGTGTGGCTTTAAAAAAAAAAGTCACAGAATTCCCACTGTAACTTTACACTCCTAGGATTGCTCTCACATCATTCATCAACTGTAGTTACATAATCTCACAAATGCGCACAAAACACGATCTGTTATGCTACATTTCTAAGCTCTGGGTTAAAAGAAACATTAGTGTGAGTGGGTGGTGAGATACTGCGGTAACCGCAGTGTGCAAGTGGTTTGGGTCGAACGAGGTGAAGAGACCCGCTTAATGCTCAACCACTGCTATTTATCACCATCATCATCATTTTTATCATTTGCATGCTCACTATATCAAGTGCCCTTCTTCTGCCATTAGTGCATTCTACTGTAAGCTGATGATTCACTCTTTTACAGTGTTTATATTTCAGATTGAAATGAGACAAGGTATCGAATAGATCGGCATCATCAAACTACACCTTAAATATTTCAAGACTGGCTTCAAAGGCTTAGAAATACTCTAATTCTCTAATGTGTGGGTAATTGATCACACAAATAAGAACCTAAAATGTTTCTTAGCAGTATATTCCCATGTTTCTAGCATGTTTTTCAGGTTTTACGGCAGCAGACACAGAACTGTGTGTGTGTGTGTGTGTGTGTGTGTGTTTGTGTGTCAGGTGAAGTGCAGGGCCGGTGCAGACATGGCTGAGCCTCACAGGTGGATCAGGTGTTGAAGAGGTCAGATAGGATCGAGGGCCAGTCGCCTGCCATCCCACTTTCCCCCCACCCATCATTTATCATGCATGAGCTCTGAAACCACTAAGCCCATACGAGCTCTGAGACTGATTAATTATAGAGAGGGCTACGTTTACTCACACACTCTCTTTTTCTCTCTGGCTGGCTCTCTCTCCAAACAGTGAGTCAAAAAAATGTACACCTCAAATGAAAAATGTCATTTTTATAAACTCAAGATGTTCTGCCGCTGTAGCTTCAGTCCTGGATTATGATTTATTTATTTTTTTTAAACATCCAAAGAGATTTAGAGGAGATTACAGATATGTGAACTAACCAGAGATATGTGGTTATGTTTGGAAATGAAACGGAAACTGCTCTTTCCATTTTCTATATTCAGCTTCAAAGCAGTTACAAATTCTGTGTCCATACAAACTATTGTCTGGGAGTCGAAAAGATGTGGAGTGGTTTTAAAGCATGCAGTCCAGGCTGGTTTTAGTGCAGCCCTTCATTAGAAAGGGAGGGACTGACGGAGAGAAAGCCAAAGGAAGTAAACAGAGGGTCTGGAGAACAATCTCCCACGTTTACATCCCCCAAGCCCCGGGATGGCCTCGTCCCCAGAGCCTCGGGCTAATACAGAATCCAGGAAACGAGCTCTATTTCTTGTGGAGAATTAATCAATTGGCTGTCCTTACAGCAAGCTGAAACTGTACACCTGTGCAGGCTAAGAGGTGATGCCACGGATCTTTGTATTGTTTTTCCAAGTTCTCCAAGAGGCAGCTCCAGTGATGCATGCAAGCCAACCTTTAATAAATAATAACAAGTCGAGCACCGTCGCATATCGGCAGTTCTCATGAACGTGTGGGAGTTTTCCACATTCTCTCCAACATGAGCCCCCACCTAAGTTACACACACACAAATTAGGCGTGTAATGCAAGGCTACAATCTGGATCTGTTTAGTACTCCAAATATCCTTATCCGCATTTGGATTTACACTTGAAATGGGCGTGGCCTAAACCTGCAAGCTTGTTTTTAACGAACCCTATGACTATAAGGCGGCCAAAAACACTAGAAAACCCAGAAACAGAAATTCCAGCATTGTCAGCATGATGTGTGAATTCTGGCTCTGACATCACTTGAGTTCATAACATTTTTAAACGTTTTTTTTCTTATATATATATATATCTGACTGCTGGGTTGTGCCCACATGAAACTTTTTTTTGTTGCTTCCTGTGGGATCCCTGTGCGGATGCACACCTCTAGGTTCAACCAGATGCCTTTCCGTGCCTTAAACATCTCTGACAACAATTAATGCACCTCCTATTTCTATCTTTTTAGAGCACATTACTTCCCTCTATCACAAAATCAAACACACATTCAGGCTGTGGTGTAACATAATGCAATAAAAACCTCACCAAAATTTGAAGCGCAGCATAAATCTTCCAAATTCTTGTGGCATATGAAACACACCACAATACCCAGAGTGAACCCAAATCTAAACCCAAATAAAAGTTTTGCCACATTACAAAAACACACTGGAATTAAGCAGAAGAAACCTCAGGGAACTCTGAAGTACTAGATAATTCTTTTAAACTGTTATGGCACACGCAAACACCATTATTCTTTTCTACCCCTAGATACAGTGCTTCAAGCAGCCAGATGGGATTGCAGCTGTTGACTCCTTTTGGGTTGTCAGCTCTGTGG
Source organism: Ictalurus furcatus (assembly GCF_023375685.1). Classification (NCBI taxonomy): domain Eukaryota; kingdom Metazoa; phylum Chordata; class Actinopteri; order Siluriformes; family Ictaluridae; genus Ictalurus; species Ictalurus furcatus. Next base: position 21,087,027 of record NC_071269.1, read on the forward strand.
ATGCTCCATTGTGAAACCGATATTAAGGGAATGCTGCTAGAAGACTGATGGGAGATATGAGCTAGCAGGGAATGCACTGGAATTCTCTAAATGAGTGTGTGCTAGGGCAGAGGGTCATAGGATGGAGGTTTGGATGGAAAAAGGCATTCTTTCACATGTATCTGGTTACACATTTAGATCATAGCTGGCTTGTTTTGGCTCTCTCATGCTGGAACTCATCCTGTCCTGGCCCTTATGAATGTGTAAGCAAATCCCTCGGTGAGACATGGCTATACTGTCCCTCTGTTCTGTCCCGTCTTTTTTAACCCTACCCTATCAGAGCTTAGCTAAAGAAAACATCATGAAATGTAGGATTCCTATTCTGTCTCTACACTTCCAACTCGTGAAAGTATGTACATGAAAATGTGAACGTCTGTCTCTCTGGGCCTCTCAGATTATAACTGTATAGCGACATCCAGAGAAAACTGAAAAGGACAGTCTTTGGAAAATCCAGCTTTGTGTGCTTCCCACTTTCCTAATGGTTTGATCCAACCTTGGGTTTGTCAGGATGAGTTAATGGAAAGAGAACGCTGAAGAGGGAATGGTAGTGTCACCCTCTTTCATCCCTCTCCACAGCTCTTTATCCTCCCATCTCAACCTGCTGTCTGAATCATCTGCCCACATTTAATCACTTTTGATTAGACAAAGATCAGCTGTGATGTTTCTGCTCTGCTATGCCGCTGGCCTCTTCTGCAAGCTAATCCCCTTAGACTTGTGAAATCCCTGTTCGTTTATGGCGGTCTGGGGGAGTTAGTGGTTCACCCACAATCTCCCAGTCACATAGCATTACTATCTTTCTTTCTCACTATTCCCCAAGTGCTGCCAGCTTGAGCCCTCAGAATCCAACAGTTTATTTTGAATGAAAGACAAATTGCCTTCTAATACCTGGCCCCACCACCTACAACATTGTAAGCTCATCAGCTGCTTCCACTTAATAGAGATGCAAAACAACTGCCATGCATTGAAGCAACATGCAAAGTCACAGCATTCATGTGAGATTGACCTTTAAATCGGGATCAATATTTGAGGCCTTGGCCCTAGACTTCAGGACCACAACTGAAGATTCCCAAGCTCTGTCCATGATATTAGCAGCATGGTTATACAGGCTTAAGTTGAGGACTTTGGCGCTTGGCCCTATAACTGACCTGTCAACCCTAGTGCTCTTTTTTTTTGTTGCTCTTTTTGAAATGCAAAGGTCAAAGAACACACTTGAAGGAGCTAGAACACATAATGGAAAGGTTTATACTATTTTTTCCGTTTGAAACCCTGAATCATTTGCTTAGCACACAGGGTTCTAGGTGATTCACATGAATCTTTATTAGTTGTAATGAGTACTGGCAATTGACATGCAAGGAATACATGATGTTTTTAACATAATCGAATACAGACATGGAAAAGGACCCATAAGTTCAACCTGACCGACTAGAGCAGCAGGTGATGATTTAGTGGATTCAGTATGTGCAAGGATGGACAGCTAGAAAGAATTACAATGCTGCATACAAAAAACTCTCCAAAAAAAATCGCTCACATTTCAACAGTTACAAAAAAATTCCAATGCAATTTGGCCACATAAGACTTCTTCCATTGATATACACTGACTGGCCACTTTCATAGGAACGACTGTACACCTGCACATTCATCCATCCATCTCAGAACTCTGGGCATAATGCGAGGGGGACACCCTGGATGTGGCGCCAACCCATCACAGGGCACAATCGCACACACATTCATACACTATGGACAATTTGGAAATGCCAATCAGCCTACAATGCATGTCTTTGGACTGGGGAGGAAACCGGAGTACCCAGAGGAAAATTCCAGAAGCATGGGAAGAACAAGCTCCACACACACAGAGGAGGCAGGATTTGAACCCCCAACCCTGTAAGTGTGAGGCAAGCATGCTAACCACTAAGCCACCATGACCCAACCCCACAAATTTAATGTAAGCATAAAAATGATGCAGATACAGATTAAGAGTTTCAGTTCATGTTCACATCATACTTCAGAATAGGGAGAAACTGTGACCTGAATAACTTTGACCGTGGCATGGTTGTTAGTGCCAGACAGGCTGGTTTGAGTATTTCAGTAACTGCTGATCTCCTGGGATTTTCTTGCACAACAGTCTTTAGAGTTTACACAGAGTTTATTCTGACTGAAGTAGACAATGAGTGTATTTTAGTTGCTAAGATTTGTCAAAAAAGTACCTTTGTATGAAATAGGACAGGTTATCCAGAGATATACCATTTAAACACTGGGTGTGTTTTATTTTTTTTCTTTCGATAGTTAAGGGTTTATAGTTTCCTAATGGGATTTTCGATTATACACTTTAGGAAACACTATGTCCTTAAAGATTCTTGATGTGGTTCTAATAAAAAGGTGTCTCTGTTAAATTACAGTGCTGTGAAAAAGTGTTCTTATTTCTTCTGTTTTTGTGCATATCTTATGAATTGTTACAGAAATTAAAACAAAGATAACACAAAGGCAACCTGAGTAAACACAAAATACAGTTTTTAAATGAGAATGTTATTTACTGAAGCAAAAAAGTTATCCAATACCAACTGGGCCTGTGTGAAATTGTATTTGACCCCGTAGTTACTAATTCCCCAAATGTAGGAAATCCATGGGGTTCAGCTGGATGAGACACAACCAGGCCTGATTACTGCAAACCCTGTTCAATCAAATCAACACTTAAATAGAACTTTTTCAACAGCATTAAGTTGGTTAAAAGGTCTTACCAAGTAACACACTATGACAAAGTTGAAAGAAATCCCAAAAATGATGAGGAAGAAGGTGATTGAAATACATGAGTTACAAAGGGTTCGAAAGATATTTCAAAGGCTCTGGGACTCCAAAGAACCACACTGAGAGCCATTATCTCCAAATGGAAAAACACTGTAGTGAACCTTCCCAGAAGTGGCCGACCTTCCAAAATTCCTCCAAGAGCACAGCGACGAATCATCCAGGAAGTCACAAAAGAGCCAAGGACACCAACAAAGTAATTACAGGCCTCTCTTACATCAATAAAGGTCACTGTTCATGACTCCACTATCAGATAGACACTGGGGAACAATGGCATCCATGGAAGAGTGGCGAGGTGAAAACCACTGCTAACCCAGAAGAACATTAAGGCTTGTCTGAATTTTGCCAAAATACACCTTGATGATCCTCAGATCTTTTGGGAGAATGTTCTGTGGACTAATGAGTCAAAAGACAGTTGGAAGACAGTGGTGGTGGAAGTGTAATGGTATGGTGATACTTTGCTGCTTCAGGACTTAGGAAACTTGCAATAATTGAGGGAAACATGAATTCTGCTCTCTACCAGAAAATCCTAAAGGAGAATATCTGGTCTTCAGTCCATAAGTTGAAACTCAAGCGCAACTAGATTCTGCAGCAAGATAGTGATCCAATGCATAGGAGTAAGTCCTAGCCCTAGAAGTAAGTAAAAGCCTGATCTTCAGTTATTGGAAGCATTTGGGTGCAGTTATTGATGCTAAAGGTGGCACAACTAGATTTAAAGTATAAGGGGGCAATTAGTTTTTCATATGGGTGATAGGTGTTGGATTACTTTTTTTGCTTCAATAAAATAAATAAATAAATAAAACTGTATTGTGTGTTTACTCAGGTTGCCTTTGTTTTATATTGTATTATTATTTGAAGACTAGTTGAAGATCTAAAACTATTTAGTATGATATATACACAAAAACAGAAGAAATCAGGATGGGGCAAATACTTTTTTCACAGCACTGTACATGTCATTGAAACTGAGTTAAACATCTGATCTAAGTAAGAATTTGTATTAGTTTTGATAAATGAATTCTGGAAGTTTACTGCGATGCACTGGTATCCCATTCAGGGTGTATTCTGTTCTCATGCCCAGTGTTCCCAGGATCAGCTCCAGATCCACCAGACTCTGATCAGTATAAATCAGTTACTGAAGATTAATCAATGAATGAAATTTTGGTCTTAGGTTCAGACCTTTGAATCTTACTATATGCTTTGTTAATTTTGCTACGCAGAGTGTGCAGACTGTAATCATCACCTGTTTTGCTGGAGTCAGTCTCTGTATTGGACGTCAGGGCTCCTGGGGGTGATGGGGAGGAAGTGGGGCCAGGGGGAGGCTTGTCACTTTCCTGTGGACGAGTCTTAGAGGTCTCAATGCCTTTCACTCTCCTGGCATGGCGGTTCCCCTTATAGTGGGCCTCTGCCTGACTCTGAAATGAAAAAGAAGTTTTAAACTAGTGCTGTTGGCCCAGTGTTGTCCACAAAAACTCAGAGCCAAACTTGGATTTGTTCTATTCAATTTTCTAAAAGTATGCATATTTTTCCTTCACTTAACTGGCTTATACCTTAGGACTGAAATACTGCAATGTAAAAATAAACACTAAGGACTGACAAATGCTCATTAACAAAGCAACCTTTTCATTATACAAGGAAAAAACACAGCAGTGACCGTCATGATGTCATACTACTATTACACAGTAAACCAACTTGGTCACAATGAGCATAATGAACACTTCCTAAGTAAGGCCTGTCAGTGCTGTGGGTTCCGTTCTTTATCCATAAGGAACTAGAGAGTTCCAGTCTGCACTAGCAAACCATCTGCACACATACAGTTGATCTTCTTGTAAGCATCAGTGGTCCTAGTACTGAACTTTGTGGATCACCTATATCTGATGCAGGTCCTGCAAATATATATATAGTTAAGTGGCTAGAATTAAATTACTGGTGCTGAGTGAACCATGCATACAGAAATGAAATTAGGAACAGGGATACACACAAACATCTGTTCCATTTTTGGATGGATTATTTTTCAGAATATAGAAGACATTGACTAAACACACAATGTCTAGAAATCAAATATTCATGAGTCCACATGAGAAAAAAAATGTCCACTGCCATACATTTCAGCGTGAACAGAGTAAACCTGGAAGTACAAGTAGTCTGTGTGTTCTCTGGAACCTTATTCTGCTTTTATTTTTTTTTTTACATATGATAAATATGGGTTCAACATATGCAGAAATACAATTTGGGTGGTTAAATTATACTTAAATTGCAGCACCTGGAAAATTCTGCTGTTTTTTTCTAGCCACCATGTCATCCTCCTTTACCGTCACCCTCTTGCTATTTTTTAAAAAAAAGCACATAGTGAACTATATTAGGTACTAACAGCAATCTTTACACTATGCTTCTTGCTACTAGTTACCCAATAATTACTGATGCACAAAAATTTCAGCCACAGAATGAAAAGCATTATTAGCCAAAAAAATAATAAACGTCCTCTCGCACTGAACTGCTTTTATTTCCAGCAAATTTCTTAACATGTGTAAATATTTGTATTCACATAAATAGATTCAACAACTGAGACATAAACTGAACAAGTTTCACAGGCATTTGAGGAACAGAAATGGAAAAATGAGTCCCTGAACATGGGGGGGCGGGGGAGGGGGGCAATATTAAAAGGAACAGTCAGTATCTGGTGGCCTCCAGCTGCTTTAAGTACTACAGCGCATCTCATCCTCATGGACTGCACCAGATTGGTCAGTTCTTGCTGTGAGATGTTCCTCCACTCTTCCACCGAGGCATTTGCAAGTTCTCGAACACGTCTGGGGGGACACGTTACATGTAATTTTCCACTGCAAGGACGATCAGCTGTCCTTCTTGTCTCCCTGTAGCACTGTCTTAGGCGTCTTACATTACAGACATTGCAGTTTATTGCTCTGGCCACATCTGCAGTCCTCATGCCTAATTTAAACCCTTTCCAATAAAGATCCGTAAAGCTTATTAGGCTTTTATAAAATGATCCTTAAAATACAGTCTCCTGAAAAAAGGGACGTTTTCTGTTTTTTTGCTGAGTATATATATATATATATATATATATATATATATATATATACATATATATACAGTGGCTAGCATGAAATTACTGATGCTGAGTGAGCCATGCATACAGAAATGAAATTAGGAACAGGGATAAACACAAACATCCATTCCATTTTATTCCATATATATATATATATATATATATATATATATATATATATATATATGGACATTTTGTGCTCCTTCATGTTCAGAAGCAATATAATCTCTCATATGTGGAATGGTACACACCAGTCCATCATCCTGCTGACTTGACCTCTGGTGGGGATGCAGGTTGGATGTTTCCAGAAATACACATTTAGAAACTGTCATCTGTGGTAAATGTCCTCGTTATGGAGGAGAGGAGTGGTCACCGTGATCCACACACATGCATTACCTAATAGTAGCTTAAAGCGTTAAACACAGTCCATCACTGAAAGCAGCCTATTTGGATAGAACTAGTCGTTATTAGTCGGAAGATTGTCCGGCTGTCACTCTCCTACAAGAATGGAGAGCTGATGACAGCTGCCACTGGCACTGAAATACACAGTGAGAAAGAACGCCTGGCACTGGAGCACAGAGAACATACTGAAGCAGCGAAGCAAACATTGTAGAAGTGAGATTTGGGAAATGGCGACAGAGAAAGTCCTAACATGATCCCATCTCTGTGACAACATCACACAAATACATATTGGGGTGAAATTGGGCCAGCTCTCCCTGTCCATGCTGGCAGCATGTGGCCCGTAATTGGTGATGACGGAGCCGTATATAGCTGGTAGTCTGTAATCAAAGCCCTTTGAGGCACATAAGGGGTTGTCTGTCCAAAGACGTGAGATCAGATTTGAGGTCGCAGAGGCGGAGTAGGCAGGTCACTGCTTAGGTAGCTCGGATATATGGGATCAAGGAGGACTTGCAGAGTCTATCCTTTTGAATGGCACAAGCGGATGCTCACGTGCTCTGAACCCTCCACCAGGAGGCTTACAATGTGGCTTGCAAATAACATACCAAGGTTTAAGTGTTGAGTATATGTTAAGGGCAGACATATGGGTTAAAGTCATGGAGAGGAAAAATAATACCCGATGAACTGATAACTGATCGGAGACCAAACAGAGTGGAAATAAACACATATTCAAATAGATGGTGTATGTCATTACAATGTTTGGGCATGTTAGGCCCCAATTTACCAAAATATCCCAATAAAGAGTACTAATTTGCACGTACAATCAGATAAATCGCACTCGCGTTTAATGGGTGAGCTGCTTGTGCTTGAGTTGTTCTCTCAGAAGAGCAAACTGAAACTAGCCACATTTGTATTTGTAACCACATGTCAAGTATAACACAGTGAGACCTGGTCACAATACAAGAATGAGGTCAGAGGAGAATGAGCAGACTGGATCGAGCTGACAGGAAGGCTATGGCAACTCAAATAAGCACTCTCTACAACCACGATGAGCAGAAAAGCATCTCAGAACGCCCAACACACCAACCTTGAACCTTGAGGCGGATGGGCTACAACAGCAGGTCTGCAGGTGTTCCAATTAAAGTGATTGGTGAGAGTATAAATATAATAACAATTCCCGCCAGGATTTTGCGATTGTATGATCGCAGAAATGAATGCAAAATCAGGAAACTCTGCAATGTACGGTAGCGCTTGCAATTTTTGAAAATTACTGCAGATTTTCCACAGATTTGGGCCATGTGACATCATCACAACATGCATTGAACCAAAGTCCTCTTCGATTCACGTGTGTTGAGCATGAGTATAGTCAAACGTCTCATTTCACAAGTTCAAGTCTTTTTCCGCAAAGAAAGCACAAAAAACTTTGCAAACTGCATTACAAATTTTCAACAAAAAAAACAGCAACAGCAAAATCAAGCATTTTTGATTGCAACAAGCACAAACAACTCTGCGAAATCCTCTAGGGAATGACTAACAACTTTTGTGAATCGTTATGATTATTCTGAGATACTAAGACTGATCGACTCATTTTTAAGACGTAGTAATTTTGACCTCAAATGGCTTAAACTTAATACCTACCCTTCGGTTGTATCAACTTGTGCATGCAATTCTTGCACCCAAAGTGACGTTGAGGCTGCTGTAAAACACATTACAGGTACCAAACGAATCTATTTTTATTGACACTGCTCTGTATTTTGCACTTTAATCTTGAGACTCCTCAAACCTAAAAGCCTAAGATGCACCACCAAGTTACATAAGGTTGGCTGAAGGTAAAATTTAAAGAAAATGTGAAAGCAATATGGAGCTCATGGTGCTGAATGAAAACAACCTTCCAACAACATTTCTTTCAAAGGACTAATAAAGGCAAACTCCCACAGTGAACAATACAATAGCAGAGTACTGTTTCTCACAAAACCAGGTGTGGGCAAAATGATAGATGCAATTGCAAAAAAAATAAATACTTTTTTTTTAATTAAAAAAAAGTAAAGAAAGAAATTAACCCCCCCCCCCCCCAAAAAAAAAAACATGGCAATGAGTGTGGCAAAAGGGGGAGCAGCAGTCACACATTTTGCAGCTCTGATTTAAAGCTCTGCATATTTTAAAGAGGTGATCTTAAGCTCCAGCAGTGATAGAGAGAGCTCAGGCCCAACGACTGACCGAGCCACAGAGGAGTGCGAATGCAGGAGGAGGGAACAACATGCATTCAACCCTATCTTGCAGCAAAAAGTAGCACAAAGCAATGACATCACTCCTGCAGCGCAGCAAGGTTATACGTCCACCTCACGTGACACACGCAGGGACGCGGGGACACTGCGAACTGCTGCCTACGACAGCACAGCAACGCAGCATCACAAAGCTCCCAGCTTCTGGTTTGATGAATGCAGAGCGTGATAAATGCTGGCAGCCAATCTGCAGCTGCTCTGTTACCACAGAACAGGGATTAGAAATATACAGATCCATAATGAAGCATGAAATGATGGTGGTATGGGGTGGATGGAGGACGGGTTTTTAAGGAATCAGCATGATGCTGTCTTCGGGAGAAACTGCTGCATTCACTCACGCAGGGATTGTAATATGATCTTTCTAAAAGTGGTATTGCAAAATGCAGCAAATAAATAGGCAGGAAATCTGTAATCCTGAATGACTGATGCAGCTGAGTTTTAACTGATACCTCATCCCAATGTCTTTTTCCTGCTGATTGATTAGCAATCTGTCTCTATCTACTGTCTGTACCAAGAAAACATGGCTCTTTTTGATAAGCATGCATCACGAATACTTTATATACACAATATACATTGGAATACATATTATTCCAATTTATACATAATACATTATGGAATACATATTATTCCAATTCCATATTAGTAATATTCCTACTAAAAATGGTTATACGATCATTGAACCTATTTCTAGAGACTATTTCTGTGTAATCTTACCAAGGCAGATTTGTTTAATTCAGAAAATTGAGCTTCTTTCTAGAAATTGGTGAAGCAGGGGTTCTGAAATACAATAAATAAACAAATAAATAAATATTGCAGACTCCTTGAGCACAGATTTATTTTATGAACAAAGTATTCAAATACTAGGCATATTATTTAAATGTGTAATATACTATATTAATTATTTCTTTCTGAACTTTTTACTCACAGTTTAATTAAAATTGTCATTAGATTCCAGTTGTAATAATTTTGATAATGGTGGGTTGTTGTTTGCACCATTGTAACAAAATGAACAAATTAGACCCCCTGGCTACGCTTCGGCCCACCTTAAGAGCCACAGGCTTAAACAAAGTAAAATAACACAATACACAATATGTTCACCTGATAACTACAATTAAAACTGATTAGTATGTCTATAAATAGGTTTCATATTTTTGCAGTAGGGGTAGAGACTTTTACAAATCTGGACAGCTGCTGGTATCAGAGATACACACTAAAAAGTGTACTTCTTCATCTTTTATTATTGGGAATGTGTCAATCTTTCCAAGCATGCTTGCAGTATGTATGCAGTATCAAGCTGGATCGACTACAAGGCTACGAGCTGGGCTATAAGCACAGAGCTTCTTCAGACAACACAGGTCAATATGGAATTCGCACCTAAGACAACTACAATGATGCGTCTGGACCAACAAAGCAAATGAAGCCCAGAAAGAGTATAAATAATCATTACGTGTCAAATGGGACCTATGTTTAGCCGCACAAGATCCTAAAATAAATGTCACCCCAATATAAAAATATGTTGTTATGTCTTTATCTTAACGCCAGCTGGACAGGCTTAGTGTGCCTCCCTGTAAATCATTTGTTACTGCTTTGACCCAGCAGCTTAACAGGCCTCCGAAGGCAAGACTAGAATTCTCGGGCTTGCCCTCATCTCTCCATGTCTGTGGCTTGGGCTCAAAGTGAGCTCTGCATCTGTTGAGTGGACGCTTAAGATTACAGCCTTCCTCCAAGAACAACATATTCTACCCATGATTATAGTGTTGCTCAATAGAAATAGCGCAGGATTGCAGGACACTCCCAGACTTCGCTCTAACTAACCTCATGCACTGTGCACTCCTTATCACAGTTACCATCTGAAGGCAGTGGTGAAATCTTCCAGGATCTGGTTTCTATTAACACGGACAATCGTTGCAGTGCTATTGTAGTGAACAAGTGAAAAAAAACAACAACATTTGAACAGTTTTTAAAAGAATTTAGCAGGGGTGAAAAAACCTCTAGCACAGGCCCCTGGGACAAGCATACTTCATGTCTGGGCTATTAGTTTTTTATTTGAAGTTGCTTAATGGACAAGTAGGTTCAACAACCAGAGAAAGAAAATAAACCCTATTTGCTCCTGAGTTTTGCAAAGCAGAAGTTTTCATTTGGTATGTATTTTTGCACTTAACCTGCTACACCACGATGCTGTAACTAACTCGAGCGAGCTTCCGAATCCCACCACCTGCTGCAGTACTCACATCAGCTGTGTCGTAATCCGTCTGTTTTTATGCACAGATGGCAGACAATCTTTTCAGAATTAGGAACACACGGATATGGAAGCACTGACTACACCGAGCAAAATAAAGTCTTCCACAAAGCTGTCATAGTTGTCAACAAAGTCATCTCATGGTTAAACAAATCGACAAAAAATGAAGACACAAACCAGACAAAAATCTTATTCTACTTTAGATTAGAGGACAGCACCACAGTTCATAGCAGAAATATTCAACAGTGACATACATTAGAAACTTTATCAGGGAGAGGATAAAGACTATGCCTGTGTAGTCATCCCATCCTGGGGAATGCATACTCCCATTCATTTCCCTCAGTCTGTATTAATGCACTTAACTAGCTAACTAGCTCACCATACATCATTACATTATATTAGCTCTCACTTTTTTAACCAGTTAATGAATTTTTGCCTCTTTTTGAGAAAAGGGAGGTGTGTAATAGACCATAATATATTATTCTTGTGTTCATTTATTTTTTTTACTTTTTGTATTAGATTAATTTTAACCAACATCATATGCTGGAAGAACATGACTGCCTGTAAGACATAAGATCTTAATCATGTCTGCAAACTGATACAGAGTTTACGAATCTCTTTGAAATCCAGCACAGATTTCACATTCTGAGCCTCCACGCCAATAACAAAACAGCATGCGGATACACAGTACATTTGCACAGAGGTGGAGCTGCTGTGTTCTTCTGGATCTAAATGTGGTTTCAGTAGAATTAATCACATTTTCAAACATAATATTCGTATTTTTTTTTTTTTTTTTTTTTTTTTTTGTAGCTACCACATTGTTTGTTATGAACACAAACATCCAAACAGAATGTCCAAAAAGTGACCAGCTAGAGCGACTGCTTAGATACTGCACCTCTGAGTTGAATCGAATCTGGCAGACATTACAGGAGATGATGGGCCGCTTGGTCTTAACCAGTGGGACGCCGAAGGTGTGGTTGATCACCGCCTTCTGAACAGGATCCATCTGGAAAAGACAGAGAGAAAGAAAAGAGAGAGAGAGAGAGAGAGAGAGAGAGAGAGAGAGAGAGAGAAGTGAAACAGCTGTTGTAGGCAGAAACCATATCTATAAGGCACAGTCCTATTAATCATGTTGATGGAGAAGTCTGAATGGCCCTCAGGCTAGAGATCACCAGAGAGAGATAGAGATAGGGTTAGGGACAGTAAAGGATCAGGACACTGTACGTAGCACACTGCACGTATTAAATGTAACAAGTTATACTTTTACAGAGCATCAACGACTTAGCTAATTACTCAACATGACCCTACTTATTTCCTGATATAACTGAGTGGATTCCCTGCCATGGCTTTGTAGTTAATTAGCAAATTAGCAATTAGAATTCACACCAAATCCAATGTGTTGATTTTCAGGCGTGAATTCCACCACAAAGCAAACATAATATTTCAGGAAATTACTGATAATACTGCATTATTCATGTATTAATGGAATTTCAGGAAACATGCTAAATTCCTTTACCAAGAGGTGGGTTTTCTCCTGGAACCAGTCAGCACAGGCTTTACAAAATTTGAATAGGATCACACCTTTGTCAGACGCTCTCTAATGGAGGTGTATATTATGACATCACGCTAATAGATTTCATGAGGTACCCATCTTCCTGGAAACTGGTTGGCTTGAAAAAGTCATGTCTGCTTCAAAATCAGCTCCGAGCACATACAAAAATGATTAATTTTATAATATTGTCTAGCAATTTTTCTCTCTCTATTTTAGCTGCTAATTCCCACACCAAAGCCAGCCCTCCCTATCATACAACAGCTATCAAGGTGAGAGGACGAAGACTAACTCGTGCTTCCTAGTCCTTCCTAGTCCCAAACTCGTGATCTATTGACAATGGGCATGATGATGAACACTTTACTTTAGCACCGATTTTCATTACGGTACACATTTCAAATGGTACACAGTTCTCCTTGAGGTATGATTTCTAGAAAATGAACAGCACATTTTGTACAGCATTTAGCATCGTATAAATATCTATGGTCTGAGACCGCCATAAGGCTAAAATGCTGTTACATAGGATTTAGTTTGTGTGGATACAGCAAATAGAACAGTACAGTTTCTAATGGTGTAATGCTGCACTTTTATTTAGAAGCACTGCTTATACTAAACATTTCAACACACAATAAGAACATGCTTACTTTACACAAGGCACTTTTTTAACATTTCAAAACACATTTTGTTGGAACTTCTAGGATCAACCGGCTCTGACAGGCATGTCTATGAAAGCCTCCCTTGGCTGGATGAGAGAGGAAAGGCCGCAACGAATAGTCGCCAACTCAAACAAAAACAGTTTGAAACTCCTCATGGGTGTGGTATCCAGGCAACCGTTGATAAAAAAGTAAATACTCAGTGGAGTTAAGACATAGAGCAAGTTATGATGGTGCAGGCAAACACCATGTGAAGAGTAACAGACCAACATCATCAGATTGCTCTTATCTCAGTACTCATCCCAAACTCATCCACATAATGCACAGTCTATAACAGTGCAGCAGACGAATGCTGGATTAGTCACTATGGCTGCAGTGTCACGAATCTCCAAGGAATTAACTGCAGGCGGCAGTCAGTTGGTTAATCCGAACACCTCAAGCCAGAGCATGGCAACAAAACGGATATAATAGTCAGCTCCAATCAGCTCAGGAAACAGACGACAGTCTTTGGAACAGTGTACAGAAAGACACCAATGCTGGAATGTAGAGCTGGTCAATATATCATACTTGATACTGTGATGTACTGACATCATGATACGTTTTTCCTAAGTGTCATCATTATCATCAGGTTTCAAAGCCGGACATTAAAAACTATTTATGTGCCAGTTGTTTCTATGGTTACATGGTATACCGGTGCAATGGTAGTATCACAATTTTAAAGCTTCAAAATACTATCGATGTCACTGTATTTTTCAAACAGTAGTATCATTGTACCATAAGTAATGTTGTCTGTGCGGCAGTTAATACTATTTTCGCTAAAACGCCACAAAACTCTGCTTTTGCTGAATACACAAAGGTTAGTGACATATCATTTAACACAAATTCTTTACCTTAATCTTTAAAGATGTCCTTTTTGCTAAAAAGTATGCGAACATTGCGCTAACCGCTGTGTGTAAATACTAAAATTAGCCATGTTTGCTAGTAAGCGAGCTAACGTTCCCAATTTTTCGGAGTTCGTTTCCAGATCCAGTTATTTATTCCTAATGTTGTGTTCATTCTTAGTACTCTGAGGACAATTTTCATTTGCATGATTTCATTACTCTAGGGATCAATCGATGAAATATGTGGCACATTTAATTAGTTGCTTGACAATTGTATGATTGTTCTTGAGTTTTTCCAATAGCCCGTTATTGATTTTCATTAATAAAGTGAAAATTCAGTTTGTCTGTTTTCATTTATATCTATGTATTTCTGTAAATTTGGTACATTTTGTAAATTCAAATTATGAATTAACACAATATTGCATGGTATCATGATACTACTTGGTACTTCAGCTGGTATAGTATCGTAAGATATGTTTATGGTATCGTGACAACCCTAGTTGTGTCATTGTTCCCTGCTTTCTTTCATGCAGTACTCAAAATTGTATAAATGCTGGACAAAAATCCCTGAACCTACTGAACCTAGTGTTCCTTTGCTAGCAAAACCTCAGCAAAATTATACATTATGATACAATGTATCATGAAGTTGTCTTTGTGACGATATTTTGGAATGATATTTTTGCCATATAGCCCACCCCTACTGCAAAAGCCTCTCATTAGCCCCAGATTAGTTATAGGGCACTGAAGCTTTTTAAAGTCCACTCAAAGCACTTTAAAACCACGCACATGATGAATTAATAGCAAACAGATTCCTAAATGTCAAACTGCCACTGCTCCAGCCCAAATTCCAGGGAGTCGTCCCACAGAGCCCTGACAATCAGAACAAAAATAGCTATGAGTGGACTCCTACAGTACATCTCCTATAGTACGTCATTTTCACTGAGTGTAGAGGACAGAGCTATCAGGCCATATGGCATAAATCAAGAGGAATGATCTCACTAAAATAACAGTCCACTCTTGGTTAATAAGTAATGCTAATATCTTACATATACTACTATAGAAGAAGTAAGATCAATTATTAATCTTGACACTTAATGCCCTTAGAACCCATCTTCCAGACGACTACTACTCATTCTCATAACTTCATGAATTACCTTTTCGTTTTACTGTAGTTAGTGAATAATTCATAGTAATGACTAAATAATATGAGGTGAATAACTGACTGAGCCCTTTACAGGATACAGTACTGTTACTAAGGATTTTTATTCCGTCATTTCTCATTCTGAATATGAAATTTTACTTACTTTATTGTTATTGATTTTCACTCTGTTCCACACTCACATGGACAAAACTGAATCAGGTGAGCATTTCCATTTAAAAAATAATGAAAACAAGATCATTTTACTGTATATAAATCTAAGATAAATCATAACACAATAAAAATGAGTGATAAAAGAAATCTGCCGTTCTTATCAGAGGTGGGATAAGTGATTTGCTGTATCTCTCAGCCCTCGATCTACAAGTACAGTAATGAAGTAGTATTCCAAGTATTTTCCATTCTTATCATTTTTGTGGCACCTGACAGTGTCTGTGTCTACACTGTACACATCAACCCTGTGACCCACTGGGCAGCAAGACACTTAACATCTGTGCTGTCGACACAGTAAGCCGGACACAGAATCTGCTATCTCCCCATGTACGGGGAGAAAACACATTCTAGTCTATTGGGCAGTAATCCATCACACACACACACACACACACACACACACACACACACATACACACACACACACACACAAAACTCGGACCACTTGTCAAAACCACTTTAATTAAACAATGGCATGTGGCTCTCATAAACACACACATTCCACACACAAGGGACAAGTGAAACCCCTTCACCGCTCTCTCTGGTAAATATTTATTTCTCTAAGGATATCAGACATGCACTAATTGACCCTAAGGAATATTCCAGCTATATCAACAGACAGCTATACAGAAAAATCACCTCTCTCTCTGCCCGAGACACTCACCTTTCTGTCCTCAGCACACACAGCCACATCGGTCTCCATGTGTGGGTTTGTGTGTGTTAGCTTGTAGGAAGGGGTGTGTAAAGAGAGTGAATATCTTATCCAGAAGCGATCCACCTGATTTTCCCACACTCACTTATTCTAACATACACCAGTCCAAAGGCTACACACACCCTCCAGTGTTTACAGATCATTTAGTGTTTACAGATCATCATGAGTCTGTTTGTCCTTTTCTTCCTGTATTCTGTCCACACTCTGAGCAGTAGTGTTATGATATATCATTTTCTCTCTCTCCTGTTTTTCTCTCTTGATGTGAGCCTTCTGGCATCTGATGCTTCTCTCTCTCTCTCTCTCTCTCTCTCTCTCTCTCTCTCTCTCTCTCTCTGCCTCTTTCTTACTTCTTCCTCCCCCTTCCTCACTCTCTCTCACTTATTAATAGCCTCGCTCAATGTTCTTTTTATTTTTCTCTTTCCCTGACCAACTTCCTTCCATCTCTCTGTCTCACATATAAGCACTCATTTACATTCACATTCTCTCTCTCTCTCTCTCTCTCTCTCTCTCTCTCTCTCTCTCTCTCTCTCTCACACACACACACACACACACACACACACATACTCACTCAAACTGTCCAGATGCAGAGGAAATGTCATGCAGTCTTCCCCCTCTCTCCTTTTCCCTCCTGTCACTCTCTTTTTCTCTATTCTTCTCTCTTTCAGAGTGTCCGTCTTTCCTCTACACCCCCACTGTATCAGCGCACGACTCCACACAGCTTGCCGGATTTACTCCTCCCCCAGATCCCTCATAGTGACTCAAACTCTCACACTAAATACATCCCAAACTTGAGATCTCAAGCAGCTGCAACTCCGCCTCAATCAGAGGAAAATGTGAAGACCATAAAGCCTTATGGTTCAACTCTCTGAATGTTATTCTTTACCAAAAATGTCAATGTCATGAGTGGAACAATCTCTGTTACCATAAGATACAATGAGATTGTGGCAGGATCATACTTAAACAGGTCATCGATATAGTTAACGTAAATCATAGTGAAAATATGGAAATATTCTGAAGTGTTTTGTGTGGCTTATACCACAGTAATTTGGCAATACTAACAGTTTTTTTTTTTAAATGTATTAAAGAAATCCTACCATTTATCCATTTACATTTTACTGTATACAGTTTAATGTTGTGGAATTTCACACACATTAAGCAACACCTTACAATACAGTTCTTTAATTAATCAGTCCATACAGGATTTCACAGAGTTTTTTTTTCATGATCGTTGCAGCCATTTTTTTGTGCTTTTTTGCAGAAAACTACTTGGTGAAATTGCAATTGCACTAAATTGTTTTGCGCGGTCTTTCACAGTGATATTTGTTTGTAAATGAAACCTTTTAGCTGTACTCATGTTCGACGCACATGAATCGATCAGGGCTTTGTCTGAATGCGCGTTGTGAGGTGTCGCCTTGGCCCAAACCTGCGGAAAATCTGTGGTAATTTTGAAAAATTGCAAGCTCCCCACAAATATTGCAGAGTTTGCTTGAATTTGTGTTCATTTCTGTGATTGCAAAATCCTGGAGGGACTGATTAATGCTTAAGTGCTTACTAGCTTAAGTGTTATTGTAGTAGTTCTTCAATAATTACTATGCTAAAAACAGTCGATCATTCACCGGCCACTTTTCTTGTCTCCCTTGTAGTTAACAAGACACACACACACACACACACACACACAGAGAGAGAGAGAGAGAGAGAGAGAGATTTTCATTTTACCAGGAAACCACAAAGCCCAATATCTTACAACATTACAGTGAGGGAAAAAAGTATTTGATCCCCTGCTGATTTTGTATGTTTACCCACTGACAAAGAAATGATCAGTCTATAACTTTAATGGTAGATTTATTTGAACAGTGAGAGACAGAATAACAACAAAAAAATCCAGAAAAACGCATGTCAAAAATGTTATAAATTGATTTGCATTTTAATGAGGGAAATAAGTATTTGACCCCTCTGCAAAACATGACTTAGTACTTGGTTTAAAAACCCTTGTTGGCAATCACAGAGGTCAGACGTTTCTTGTAGTTGGCCACCAGGTTTGCACACATCTCAGGAGGGATTTTGTCCCACTCCTCTTT
This sequence comes from Ictalurus furcatus, assembly GCF_023375685.1. NCBI lineage: Eukaryota > Metazoa > Chordata > Actinopteri > Siluriformes > Ictaluridae > Ictalurus > Ictalurus furcatus. Next base: position 21,105,085 of record NC_071269.1, read on the forward strand.
GCAGATCTTCTCCAAATCATTAAGGTTTCGAGGCTGACGTTTGGCAACTCGAACCTTCAGCTCTCTCCACAGATTTTCTATGGGATTAAGGTCTGGAGACTGCCTAGGTCACTCCAGGACCTTAATGTGCTTCTTCTTGAGCCACTCCTTTGTTGCCTTGGCCATGTGTTTTGGGTCATTGTCATGCTGGAATATCCATCCACGACCCATTTTCAATGCCCTGTCTGAGGGAAGGAGGTTTTCACCCAAGATTTGACGGTACATGGCCCCGTCCATCGTCCCTTTGATGCGGTGAAGTTGTCCTGTCCCCTTAGCAGAAAAAAAACCCCAAAGCATAATGTTTCCACCTCCATGTTTGACGGTGGGGATGGTGTTCCAGGGGTCATAGGCAGCATTCCTCCTCCTCCAAACACGGCGAGTTGAGTTGATGCCAAAGAGCTCCATTTTGGTCTCATCTGACCTCAACGCTTTCACCCAGTTGTCCTCAGAATCATTCAGATGTTCATTGGCAAACTTCAGACGGGCATGTATATGTGCTTTCTTGAGCAGCGGACCTTGCGCGCGCTGCAGGATTTCAGTCCTTCACGGCGTAGTGTGTTACCAATTGTTTTCTTGGTGACTATGGTCCCAGCTGCCTTGAGATCATTGACAAGATCCTCCCGTGTAGTTCTGGGCTGATTCCTCACTGTTCTCATGATCAATGCAACTCCACGAGGTGAGATCTTGCATGGAGCCCCAGGCCGAGGGAGATTGACAGTTCTTTTGTGCTTCTTCCATTTGCGAATAATCGCACCAACTGTTGTCCCCTTCTCACCAAGCTGCTTGGCAATGGTCTTGTAGCCCATTCCAGACTTGTGTAGGTCTACAATCTTGTCCCTGACATCCTTGGAGAGCTCTTTGGTCTTGGCCATGGTGGAGAGTTTGGAATATGACTGATTGATTGCTTCTGTGGACAGGTGTCTTTTATACAGGTAACAAACTGATATTAGGAGCACTCCCTTTAAGAGTGTGCTCCTAATCTCAGCTCGTTACCTGTATAAAAGACACCTGGGAGCCGGAAATCTTTCTGATTGAGAGGGGGTCAAATACTTTTTTCCCTCATTAAAATGCAAATTAATTTATAAAATTTTTGACATGCGTTTTTCTGGATTTTTTTGTTGTTATTCTGTCTCTCACTGTTCAAATACAACTACCATTATAATTATAGACTGATCATTTCTTTGTCAGTGGGCAAACATACAAAATCAGCAGGGGATCAAATACTTTTTTCCCTCACTGTACGTCTGACTCTGATACTGGAGACTCCTCCAATAAATGCTAAATAAATATCTCCTTAAAGAAAACTTCATGATATCAAGGATTAATTATGTATATAATCTGTTTATGTGGTGCAGCTTCAGTGCTGTCCCTGTGTGAGTTGGTCCTACAGAAACAATAACACAGAACAAGCACATTAATACAAACCTGTTATTTGCCTACTGTCAGACCAGTCAGAGCTGCTATTAGAGAAACTTAAACAACAACCTTCTGACCACTCAGAATTGAGAATTTAACGGTGCTTTGGTATAACCTACCCAGTCTCACAGAAAAAAAATTGCTCAAATGAGAATTACTGCAAAGTTTCAGGCACATACGATTCTCATTATCCATGCGTTCACATGGAAATGCGACGCAGTAACATGGGTATTTTCAAATGCAGAAAGTCTCTGTAATCTCTGTAGCCTATAGAATTCACAGGTTTCCATATACCTTGCTGGGGGTATGATGGTTTAGAGATTAGCACATTTGCTTGGGGGTTGGATTCCCGCCTCTGCCCTGTGTGTGTGGAGTTTGCATGTTCTCCCCATGCTTTAGGAGTTTCCTCTGGGTACTCCGGTTTCCTCCCCTAGTCCAGAGACATGCGTTGTAGGCTGATTGGCATTTCTAAATTGTCCATAATGTGTGAACGAGTGTGAGTGTGTGTGCGATTGTGCTCTGTGATGGGTTGGCACCCCATCTAGGGCATCCTGGCTGTCTGCCTCGTGCCCCGTGTTCCTTGGGATAGTCTCCAGGATCCCCATGTTGTGTGTATGATAAGCAGCACAGAAAATGGATGGATGGATGGATGGATGAACGAAAGCCTGATTTTGTTTGCAGAGGAGAAGCTTCATGAGCCTAAAATTTCCACGTGAATTGTTAATATGTTGCATATTGCATATTGATCAAGTTAAGTTGTTTTTATTGTCATTCTTCTATATAGCTTGTGTACATTGGAATGAAATGTCATTTCTCCAATAGTGTAGTGGTAGCGGTGTTTGTGGCATAACTAGGTGCTGATAATAAGTTGCATGTAAACTTATTTTGTGTGAGGTTGGGCTAGGTACATCATAGTTAACTTTGAGTAGAACCGTAAAATCATGGTAGTATCAAACCCTAGCTCCCATTGTATGCCATAATAAAATGATTGGAAACTATGCTGAAATTGTGTGGGGATTATTTTGAAGGGATAATATTCCCCTCTTACACGTCAGTCTGGAACAGATGTAGGTGTTAATGTGGAATATTTGAGCTACGTATGTGTTCTTGTGCAGAAACCATGATTCCTAGAACACGCAGCAGGTGAACAGTGACAAGTCAACATACAACGTTGGTGACTCACTGAGAGGAAATTCCTGATTCTGCAGCGTAAGTGTGTGCCAGACATTCAAACTGTAAACCCCTACGCTACAGCCAGCTGGGGTAAATTAAGCAGGCACGTCACCACCCATGAGCACATCCATTCAGACAAGCAGGTACATGGCAAATCACATGAACGTTACATTAAGGATCTTGTATGTAGCAGTCACTTGTCTGTTAAGTCTACAAGACCAGATCTGATTTAAATTGAAGTGTATAACAATGGCAAATGCTGTTAACTTAGGCTTGTGCATTGTGGAGACTAAAGTGAACTCAGCCAGAATGACTCCAGCATGGTGTTTTATGTGTCAGCATAATTAATTTAACCTGTTTAACAGTTACAGGAGAACCTCCTAAAGAACAGCCTGTTTCTTTTCAGTGGGGGGCTCCATCAAGTGGACGCTAAACACAGAGATTTCTCGACAGCTGTTTACAGATTCCTTCCCTGTCCCCAAGCCAGGAAGGACAGGAGAGCTAAATATTTCATGCAGATCACAGTTTTAACAGACATAACACTGGTTTGAACTTCATTCTGCTATTACAGCTGTATTTCTATATCTGTGACAAAAAACAAAAAGATGTCACAATTTATTATTCACTTATTCAGCTTAAAGCATATGTTTAGTACCTACTAGGAAGTTATCAGTAACTACAGTTAAAAAAAAAAAAAAAAATTCTGGCAAATTATGTAGTTAAAGGTGCATAAGGTAAGAGTTTGCATGCTACCTAGAGTTAGCATTAGCAAAGACTGCCATGACCACTTTCAAGCACAATCGGACATTCAGCTGCTTGAAAGCCAAGAAATAACACAATAAGCACGGAATTCGGCTCATGCTGATTTATGAGAAAGGTCTAGAGTGTCTTTTGTAATCTTGTTTTTCTTCGTAATGTGCTCTCATAAGAGTTATGCTCCAGTATTTGCATTATTAGTATAGTAAGCCACATGATAAGCCATTCAGCTGCATAAAGACCAAATTATAACACTATGAAGACCTGAAATTCAGCTCACACTGATTCATCAGAATGATCAAGAGTGCCTTTGCTCTTCTGTTTTGCTGTATATATATATATATATATATATATATATATATATATATATATATATATATATATATATATATATGTAATTGATCAGTTATGTAAAGCCGGCCTTTATCCTTTATACATGTTGCGTTTACTTTGCTAATTATATACCCAGCGTCATCCCTGTCTCCATTAATAAATGATTGCATTATAGAAGAGCACTGCCGGTGTTTATTTTGGTTTTACTGCGTTTCTTGTCATTACGTTTTTTGAAGCACATGTTATTTTTACTTGCTGTAAAGTATCTGTCTTTGCTGGGTGCTTATCAGCATATTTTTCTCTCTTCGAACTTACTGAGTTAGGGTGGCTTGAAGGGGCACTGGGGAGTGTCTATGAAAAGAGACTGATGTACACAAAAACAAGCAGGCTGTCCCGACCCACAGTTTTCCAAATGCGTTTTCTGAGTGACTTTTATTGTATGAAAACCATTTACTATTGCACCGTTAAGAGAGGAACTGACTGATGGGCCAGCTGAGAGTTTATAAGAGGTTAGAGATAAAATCTTAAGCTAACAAAGGCCTTGTGTTTGCATTTCACTGTATAATAGTGTCTTGCACAATCTATCCTTCTTATATTTCAGGATTCCAGTGCTATTTTATTGAACTGCTAACTGCTGCAATCCTCAAGATAACGTCCAGGTGTGCTGTCCTGTCCATTAAAAACCCAGGTCATGAAATTCTTATAAATTCCATTAGGTAATGTGCCGACACTGCAGTGTGCTTTCAGCAGTGTCCTAGAGGGGAGGTCAGTCCGTCCTTCCAGCCTCTCCAACACCCCCATCTGCTGGGCAGCAGGCACATCTCCCTCATCAGCCTCACCCAGCATGTACCACTACACACTAACCCATGGATCAGGAACAACAGATTTATGGGCTGATTTCAAAGGTCAGACTGCTACAGTGTACACATGCCCATCCCTGAACTTGCTTGAACAAAAATGGCAACTTGAAAAGAACAAAGTTACAACTAAGTCTGCACACAGAATAAAAAAGAAATTTCATGTGATTCTACGATGTTTGAATGTAACAAATGTGGTCAAAACCATCATTTAATTGAAAAAAACATTAGAGCTAAATTTTTGCCAACAACTGCAGCTACAAAAAATACATATGCATAACTCATCTAACTGAATCCTAGCTATTTAAAATTAAAACATCACTTGGCTAAAATATCATTTAAAGGATTTGGAAGAACTGAGGGCAATTTGCTTTAATGATCTGGCACAGAAACTGTATTTTCCCTCTATCTGCGCTCTCATACATAGCCAAAGGGCACAGCAAATTTTACACTGGCAATAACTGTGAGCAAACATCTAAACCAACATTAGAACTACAAGTCAAAGTTGGCTTCGACACACGAATAAAAGCAGGTGTCTTTTTTTAACATGTTCTTTCAAATGCACCCTGTAAACTAGGAAGAGTTCTGAATGAGCAAAACTGCTAGCATTGGAAACTGAAATGATTAGCCATAAATCACCTTGTGTTTATTCATGGCCCAGGGCAAATCAATGAGATCAGCCAAAGCAAACAACCAGCAGACATTTGCAAAGGGTGCATGTGGCAAAACATCTTTATCTGGCATGTTAGTATGATTAAAGCATGGTGTTCTAATACACTCTGTCAGAGGATGTGTGTGGTGAATCAGACACCTTGGCTGGTTGATCAGACTCAACGAGCTCAATTTATCTAATCTGATCTTTATAAAGATCAATTTATCTATTGATATGATGTGTGGGTGTCGATGAGGCTTTACCATTGGGAAATTACCAAAGAGTCCAAAAGGAGTAGGACAAAGTTGTCTTTACTCACTGTGTTAAAATTGTGGAAGAGTCCAACACTGTGAGGCGGGGGTGTCTCCATGGGGAACTGCAGGAAGGGCTTCATGTCCAGATGAGGCTGGATCATTGTGGGGGTCCGCAAAAATGTGGGGACTGCCCCTGTTCTGTTGATACTTCCTGTATAAAAATAAAGGCAAAAGATTTTTTTGATAATATAATCATTGTTTGATTGTGAACAGGTCTGTCGAGGACTAACAAAGAGTCTGAAACAAGGCCAGACTTTTGCTAGTATTTAAGGTATAGTTTAGGGTTGAAACACAATATCACTGTCTGTAACTGTATCTGTTTATTGCTCCATATATATTGCTGGATGTGGCCCAACTGAGACAGGCACATGAATATTTTTTTAAATCCTAATGCTCTGAAACAGCCCTGTCTCACTAAGCCTCTCTCTTTGTCATCTTCCTCCTTCTTCCGCTCTCTTCTGCCCCTTCTCTCCTGTCCTCACTCCGTCTCTTTCCTTTAATCCCCTGCCACCAGTGCAACCTTGTGGATGAGGCTCTGAAATGAGCTGCTCTTCAAAATGCATCTTTAGCAAGTAGTTACTTAAAGCTGCTTAATTTTCACAGTTGGATTTTCCTCGCTTCCAGTTCCCAGAAGACCTCTTTTCTTCTTGTCTAGGGCTCTCTCTTTCATCTCCACCTCTCTATTTCTCCCAGACATTTTCTCCAGTTCTTTTTCAAGTCTGTTTGTCAGCCTCTTTTTTTGATTCTGCAGTGCACTTCTCAGATGGGTTTCTCAGCAAGAGCCATCAGCAGGTTGGGCCTGCTGTGAATGCTTCTGTCACTGAGGGCTGCTGACAGGATGTTATGAGAGGAGAGGGAAAAACTGGTCGAAAAGAGGAGAGAGAAGAGATGAGAGAGAGTTTGAAGAGAAAAATGTGTTTGATGCCGTTCATTTTCAGGTCGTGCTCATGTGCACATCTTGCTCCTTTTCTACGTTGGCACCTCAGGCACAAATAATCTTTTGCTTCATTAAGTGATAGTGAGTGTGCAGACCTGCAGGACTTCCTAATGGCAGGTCAGGACACAAACAGCCCATGAGAAAGGAGACGGAACATCAGTGGTGGAAATAGAAATAGAAAGCAAAAGAAAGAACATCTACTTGGTGATAAAACACTGGTGATCTGGTTCTGGTGTTTCTAAAAGGGTGGAACTCCTTGGTGCATCCTGTTCCTTTACACCTAGGCAGTAGCTTCATGGGTGCTGAAACCACTGTGTGGCTTATTGCTTACTCAAAATGACACTATACAACAGTTAGATTGAAGCAATAAGCCATGAGATCATCCAATTCATGACGAGATTGAGGTGTGTGTTGTTGGTTGGGGGATTACATTTGAGGTACATTTCTCTTGCTAAAGCTAAATGCAAAAAAAAAAAAAAATCCAGTTGTCACCAAGTTTGTGGAGATCTACCTTCCTGAAGACTTTAGCTCTAACCATAATTGTGCCCAACTGACCAGCTAAACATTGCCTTAAGAAGTTCTTGATCAACTAAAACAGGTGTGTTAGATTTTGGATTGGATATGAAACCTACAGGAAAGTAGATCTCAAGGAAGAGGGTTGGTGACATCTTTAGGACATCTTTATGTCATAGGATAACATTTTTGTTAGTTCTGTAGTCAAAGCCAACTCCAAGAACAAGTCTTAAAGGGGTCAAGGCCGAGTCAAGATTGAGTCCAAATGAAAGCAAGACAGATCAAGATTGAGACTAAAAACCATTCAATCCTTTTCAAGGTCCATCTTTTTACTTCATACATACACTGCATCAATGATTAGGTTGTGTCTCCAAGAATAAGGAATTATTTCTTGTCAAACGTTGTGCATGCAGAAAGAAAAGGCCCAAGGCCCTTAAGAAGTCCAAGTACAAATGGCAATAAATCAAAGGCATGTTCAAGTCATTACAGAAAACATCTTGATTCCTAGACTTGATTCCTGTGTATGAATAACTTTGAGTGGTAAAATATGTTCTTAAAGTCAAAAGTACAACCTCTGACTTTGTAAAATCATCCAAGAATGGCATTATTTTTATTCATTAGTAAACTGTCACATCTGATTATGGCACTGAGGAAACCCGCTTGCAAAGATGTTCTTTAGCGCTACAAACCAGCATGATCACCAGCAGGTGTAGCAGAGGAGACATTTTTACAGCTCACATAACTGTTCTGCATAAGAGACCACTGCACTGTGGGGCCCTAGCGTCAAAGTGTTTACACCACATACATGGCAGCATGCACTACATTTATAAATATTAGAAACATAGAGGATATCAGACCCTTTGCATACCAGCTGTGAAGCAGTATAGCTATTGTTAGAGAGAGAGAGAGAGAGAGAGAGAGAAGGAGAGACATAGATGTAGAAAGAAATACCTGAGAAGGCAGGGAGTGAAGCAAAGTGGTGGAAAAGGGAGGTGTGTGTGCATGTGCGTGTGTGGTTGTCCTTACAGTCTTGAGAGTCATAATGTGTTTGACAGTGCACCACAGCCAGAGTGTATAAATCAGGTCCCGGCTGCTTACTCGCCCTAGTGTATAATTACATCATTAAAATGAAAGCACCCTTTCGAGACCTGGTTCTCACTATAAATCACATTCATACGTGTCCTTTCAGGCATGTGTGAGAGAATATATACAGAGTTTGTTTACATGCAATATAATGTATCTGTACATATGCAAACTTAAAATAAACTAGTGCGTAATGTCATGATTGGTGGATTTGGATTTAATCATCAGCAGCATCGCATACAATAACAAAAACACACATAATTAGTTAGCCCAGATCAAGGGCTTATACATACATAACTCAAACAAGAGTGCTGATTAGCCATCGAAGCACTGTCAGATGCTCTGCTGAAAGACAAACAGACTTGATGATGGTACTGTGGTCTTAACAACCTCATCAAACCCCCACAGAGCACACCAGCTATGCTGTAGTGGCTCAAGATCTAAAGTCTCTCCTAGCTGGCCCGGAGAACCTGATCAGGGCTGTGGGGTGAATGATGGACACGGCTGTCTGGGGAGACAGGGAGGGGGACAGTGCGGGTTTTGGAAGTCGATAAAACCTTGTGACATGCCAGGAATCCTGCAACACATGCAGAGGGCCATAATCACGCCTTTTAAACAACCCACAGTGCAGGGACTGTGCCAGTGACCACAATATTACAGCCAACAGAGAGTGAGTGTATACGAATAACAACATGGCAAGAGGAAGCGGCTGTAATGTGAATGTTTGAAAGCATTGGAAGGAGGATGTAGAGGCTGAGTGTGAATAATAGAGGGTTGGGATTTGTAAAGGGGTGGTGCTGAGGTTTTATAAATAGACAGAAGTGCACCAGAAGATCATGGTTGCAGGAAAGCAATTGACCAAACTCAAATAACTCTGTTTAGCCCTGATAAATAGAGGATCATACATTTCTCTAATAATAATCTTCTTTGGTGCATTTGTTATTTGCACTGATCTTGTGAAGCAGGAAATGGGATGAACACATTTTAAAGACCATCATGGAAGTAGCTGAGTAAAATGGTGAGATTTCTGATATTGTTCAGGTTTTTAAAAAACAATGAACAAATCATTCATATTCATATGGGTCTTTTGAGATTTTTCTCAATTACTGACCAACTGTCTCGGTTCTGAGGATTCAGTGGTTCAAATCAGTGTCTTCAGGGGCAACAAAGCACCAAATAATCTGTCCAGGTTTTTAGACAAGTGGTGGCAATGGAAGGCGGCAAGATCAGAGTAATGAGTGGCACCAGCAAGTTGTACTATATGGCCAAAGGTTTGTGAACACCTGACCATCAAATCTATATGTGGGCCTTTCCCAATGTGTTGCCACAAATTTTGAAGAACACAATTGTCTAGAATTCTGTGTATGCTGTAGCATTAAGATTTCCCTTCACTGGAACTAAGGGGACCAAACCGGTTCCAGCAAGACAATGCATCTGTGCACAAAGTGAGATCCATAAAGATATGGTTTGCCAAGGATGGAGTGGAAAATTTTGAGTGGCCTGCACAAAGCCCTGACCTCATCCCTACTGAACACCTTTGGGATGAACTAGAATGCCCACTACAATTCATGCCTTCTCACATGATATCATTGCCTGACCTCACTAATGTTCTTGTGGCTAAATGATGAGAAATCCCCACAGCCATGCTCTAAAATCTAGTCGAAAACGTTCACAGAAGTTAAAAGGAGATCAACTCCATATTAATTGTCATTGTTTTGGAATTGGACATCCAACAAGCATATATGGTATACATCACCTCTGGCTTGCTCATTAGGGACACATTCATACATTTAAAATCTATATTCTGAATTTATATATTCTGTAAAGCCGCTTTGGGACAGTGTCCACTGTTAAAAGCACTATAAAAAATAAAACTCAATTGAATTGAATATGAGTTTGTGTCATGTATCAAGAAACTCTGGACTCCAGTTCCCATCAGCCACTGCACTGCACTAGCTGTCACATGACCACCTGCACCTGATTCACGTTTTGTTAATGAGCACTCGTGTGTATATATAGTCATTGTCTGCACTGTTTGCTTGTCTTTCGTTGTCCTAGACTCTTGTCGTTTATGTCTCGGTGTTTTGTTTCATGCCACAGTGTTATACCAAGTTGTCTTAGTGTCTTTGTCTCATAGTACATTTGTTTAAATAAATGTCATTATCTGCACTTGCTTCTGCCTCAACCTCGATACGTGACAGAACGAAAGACCCATTATCAGAAGCAGCAGATCACCAAGATGGACGCCTGGTTTGCAGCATATGAGGAGTGGTATAGAGGACTATTGGAGCAGGGAAGAAGGACAGATGAACTACTCGCTCAGAATGACCGCATGCTCGGGCTGCCGCGGCGGGACAGACCATGCACCAGGTCACCACCAGCAATGCTCACAAAAGACTACGCCATGCCACGCCGACAGGAGGGGGAGTCTGTGGTCGGGGCTGAGACCAACTCCCACCCTCTCTCCCCTATTATGGCTCTCGCTCAGCCTTCATGTTCAGTGGAGGACGTCGCTCTGCCTCCACGTTCCGTGAGAGACATCGCTCCATCTCCTACCGGACTCAAGGATTCCCCACTGTTCAGCTACCCCAAAGTCGCTCAGCCTCCCTGTTCAGCTGTGGACGTCGCTCAGCCATCCTGTTCAGCTGAGGTCGTCAATTAGCCTTCCTGTTCAGTTGAGGTCGTCGCTCAGCCTCCCTGCTCAGCTGAGGTCGTCGCTCTGCCTCCCTGCTCAGCTGAGGTCGTCGCTCAGCCTCCCTGTTCAGCTGTGGACATCGCTCAGCCTCCCTGGTCAGCTGTGGACGTCGCTCAGCCTTCCTGTTCGGTTGAGGTCGTCGCTCCGCCCCCCTGCGCGGCCGAGGTCGTCGCTCCGCCCCCCTTCACGGCCGAGGCTTCGCTCCACCCCCCTGCACGGCCGAGGTTGTCGCTCTGCCCCCCTGCTCGGCCGAGGTCGTCGCTCCGCCTCCCTGCTCGGCCGAGGTCGTCGCTCCGCCTCCCTGCTCGGCCGAGGTCGTTGCTCCGCTGTCCAGCTCCGCCGAGGACGTCGCTCCGCTTCCCTGCACCGACGAGGACGTCGCCCCGCTTTCATGTTCTGCCGAGGACATCGCCGCGCTTTCCTGTTCTGCCGAGGAAGTATCTCTGCCTCCCTGTGCCGTTGTGGAAGACGCTCGGCCTCCTGGTTTTGCTGGGGACATTTTGCCCAGGGGGCCAGGACCACCAGATGGAGGACGTATAATTTTGGGCGCTCTGGGAGTAGCGCCCTTCGGGGAGGGTTCTGTTATGTATCAAGAAACTCTGGACTCCAGTTCCCATCAGCCACTGCACTGCACTAGCTGTCACATGACCACCTGCACCTGATTCACGTTTTATTAATGAGCACTCGTGTGTGTATATATAGTCATTGTCTGCACTGTTTGCTTGTCTTTCGTTGTCCTAGACTCTTGTCGTTTATGTCTCGGTGTTTTGTTTCATGCCACAGTGTTATACCAAGTTGTCTTAGTGTCTTTGTCTCATAGTACGTTTGTTTAAATAAATGTCATTATCTGCACTTGCTTCTGCCTCAACCTCGATACGTGACAGTTTGACGGTCCGGTGTCATACAATTGGCCATATACTGTACATAAAGGGCTAAATTGCATTAAATATTTTGCTTGCTCCTTAGCACAAAAATGAATGGCTACATAATGAGGTTACTATATAGATCCATAATACTGAAGAAATTTGGTCTAATTATCTACAATGTTGATTTAAAGCAAAAGTCCACCCTGACCCATAGGGGACAACAAGCAGGTTTCAGTGTGAGCTCCTAAAAGCAAATATATAAGAGCTTTTTTATTATACACCATGTTCCAGGACATCCATCTATCCATCCATTTTCTGTACCACTTATCCACAGTGTCACGGGGAGCCTGGAGCCTATCCCAGGGGACTCAGGGCACAAGGCAGGGGACACCCTGAACAGGGTGCCAACTCATCGCAGGGCACAATCACACACATTCACACACTACAGATAATTTGGAAATGCCAATCAGCCTACAATGCATGTTTTTGGAATGGGGAGGAAAGTGGAGTACCTGGAGGAAGCCCCCAAAGCACAGATAGAACATACAAACTCCCGGAGGTGTGAGGCAAACGTGCTAACCACTCAAAGCTATAAAATGCAATGCAGCTATATGACACACTTGAGTCATGGTAGAGATTTGGTTCGGCTAGACTGCGATCTACAAGATGTCAAGCATGATGGTGTTAAAGGCAGTATTAGCATCAAAGTTGAAGCTTTGGAACCTGATCTGTTTGAGCAGAGTGTATAGATGAGGAGGTGATAGAGCTGGACAGTCTAAAGGACTAAAGCACTGCTGCATTACTCTCTTTAGGTAGAAATGAAAAATGGGCTAATCCTGCTGCCACCAGTATCAGCAGGTAGACGAGCAGCATCGTAGGTAATGTAGGAAACCCTTAACCAAAATGAAATAGACCAACATGTTGATGATAAAAAAAAATTCTATGCAGAATTTTATTACAAAATAAAACTTGAAGATCACATTAATTGTAATAATTAACATGAAAATTGTTCGTGTGGATTTTTCCTTTAAGTCTGTCAGAACTGAATGTTAAAGTTGGGATAGCAAGATAGGTGACAAGATTCAGTTTAATCGTGGCAGCTTCTATTTGCCCACATTTTGCCATGCCTCATACTCCAGGACTGCAGCGCCAGACCTGGCCATGCCATTCTCCAAACAAATCATTATTTGAATAGCTTTGTTCTGCTGGAATCTGGGAGATGTACTCCCCAAACACTTACTTGTGCTGCTGCATTCTCTCTCTTTGTCTCCCTTCACCTTAGAGACAAAGAGCTGTGCAAGAAGGGCTCAATAGAAAATAAGAACAACAAATGAGAGATGAGAGAGAATGATAAGAAACAAAAGGAAATGGGAAAGGAGGATGGGAGAATTGCTTTCTTTGGAAGAATATAGATACCAGATGTCCCCCCCAGGTGAGCATCCATAAGAGAGCGAAAGAGAGAGATATCCCATGCCTTAAATGGCTGACTTCTGATGGGGCAATCCTCGGTTGTGAGTTCTGTAATGCCGTAGGGTGTCTCTTTTCTCATTTTGGGGTTCCAGTGGCTGCACACTAGTATCCTCTATGAGCCATTAAACACCTATTGGTAAAGTCGCTTACAAAACCGCTTGTGTTATTAGCTAGGAAAAATCACAGCAGATGCTTTGTTGAGAGAAAAGAATTTTGAGCAGCAACAATGATGAACAGAAAGATATAAAATAAATATACAGTATCATGGTTGAAATGGACATAGGACAAATGGCATACAGTAAATAATTAAACCTAGTACCTGATTTCATCTATAGCCTATAGCCTATATCATTTGATATGGATGTCATTTTAATTTGCTGAAGTGATCGTCTACTATTTCTTTTTGGCACATAGGGATAGCGAATGACTCTCGTCTCCATTTGAAATCTGAATCAAAACGACAAATATTTCACAAGCTTTTGCCCAAGCATTTGAGTGAGTAATGACACAGCGACTTTATGATGCTGCGTTCCAAATGTTTAGTTTTTTCACCCATTCACCCTTCAAAAAATCTAGCACAGTACAGGTTCCCCTTTGGTTGATATCATCTAATTGTGGACTTGATGGAAAACCACAGGGCTCAGGGCACCATTTTCGATGGGATTATGGGTCTTTCAGTGTAATATTCCCCTGACAGTTTCAAATTCCTCTGTCAGGAAATAGAGTTTGCTAAGGACACTTCTCATAAAGAGTAGGGGTGTCCTGGTGAAATTCCCCCATTGGCCCTTCTCTATCATAGCCCCGTAATAATCCCCATCTCTGAATTCAACATCACTCTCTCATCTCCACTAGGAGCTGGTGTGTGGTGGGTGTTCGGGCGCATTATGGCTGCCGTCGCATCATCCAGGTGGATGCTACACACTAGTGGTTGTTGAGGAGATCCCCCTCACCCCCCACTATGTAAATCACTTTGAGTGTCTAGAAAAGCGCTGTATAAATGTCACTGTATCTAACTAACTTTGCTCAAACACCCAGCAGTTGCAGCTTGGCAGTTCTGAAATTTTAACTCATGACCTTCCAATCAGCAGTCCAATGCCTTAACCACTGAGCTTCAACTGCCCTAGATGTCCCACTATGACCAGGTGCTATGCAGATTCTGCAGGCACAAGCGTGACTGGAAGCCAGAGTACAGTTGCCAGTCCCTCCACAGAAACTGCTGTTTGCCCGACATGCTTGTCTTTTCAGGCGAAATTTCACGACGCAGCAATCACCTTAAGTGTGAGATCAGAGTTAAGAGAGTTGCAGAAAACATAGTCTAGATACACATATTTGTAATGGTCAATTACTCAAGAAGAACAATTGTCCTGACTAATTAGTGGCTAAAATATTTATCAGATGAAGAAAATCACGACTTGATTGTACAGTCCAAGCCCAAATGCATTTTGTATTACTCATCAATAAATGGAATTGTAACATAAGAGAAAGGCCACACTTGAACCTCCACCTTTCTTCCTAACTAATGTCCTAGAAGTTTTCATCTATCTGTTTCAAAGATCACAAAGTGACAAAGATTACATACCCACCCATACTATGCAACAACTCCTACCCAAGAAGCTTTAGTGGCAGTTCCACAATCTCTATTAATATCATTTAGTTGAGGCTTTGGTCTGCACTCTCAAATGCCTAGTTGAAGAAATATGCGTTAACCCCATACTGAACATTAATTATTTATTAATTATTATTAATTAACATTATTATTATTTATTAATTAATTATGGTCACAGCTGTGCTGTTTGGAGATGATTCCTGGTGAGAAAATGGTATTCTGAGAACGTCTTCAGCATGCTTGCATCATTGGAGAAGAACAAAGCTAAAATGATGGCTATACGGTACTCCAGTCAAACAGCTGAAGAGAGGAACATTAGGAGGGAATTATGTAGGGCCAGGAAAAAGGCTATAATTACTGGTGCAGTAAACTACAGTAGGCAGGTGACACCCCTCTCACTGTTCAAGTGAGCACTTTAATTTATGCAGGAACATTTGGTGCATGTTTGAGGAGGCAATCAGCAAGGGGAAAGATGCGTTCGCTCATCATCATTATTTTACCACAGAATACACAATGGCTGTCTCTTCTGACAGCTTAATTATTAAAAGATGGGACTCTGAACTGTGATATTCTTAATTATTATTTCACGAGTTCACCGAGTTTTTTTTTTTTTCTTTTGAGATTGTTACATCCAAAGATGCTTGATTTTGCTGCAGGTTTTTCCCAAATTTATCCAAATTTGCAAAAAATTCCACTTTTTTTCGGAAAAATACTTGAATCGGCGAAATTCACTGTCTTTCGCAGTGATTGTATGTTGGTAAATGAGACCTTTCATGTTTGATGCACGTAAAGGGAAAAGGGCTTTGGCTGAATGTGCTTTGTGATGTCATCACTTGGCTCAAATCTGTGGAAAATCAGCAGTAATTTTGAAAGATTTCAAGCTCCTGCGAATACTACAGTGTTTCCTTGATTTTGCGTTCATTTCTGTGATGGCAAAATCACAAAATCCTGGAGGGACTGATTATTAGAGTGTGAGCAAACATGAGTGGGACCTGTGGTACAATTGTAACACCTGTTATAACTGTAGATCATGCTTCAGAGGTGTTTCAGACTGTTACGAAAAGCAGAGAAATGCTTTATAATCATTTAGATCTCATTCACCTGCTCATTAATATCCATGTCCTTTCAGGTCTCCCATCTTTTACAAAAACTAACACAGCAAATTGAAGGCAACAGCAGATCTGCTTCATGGACGCGACTCTATGCTTTTTCTACGCCACTCTTTCTCTCATGTCTGTGTCCGTTCTGTGCTCAGCTGTGGCTCAGGCTGGAGAAATAACTCATTCATTTAGCCAGTTTAGGTCTAATTAGCAGAGCATCAGCAGAGCTCTGTTTTGTATTCTATCACCGTCTCTGCACAGAGGTAGAGGAGAGACAGAACCTTCACCTGACTGCCAAGACCATACATCATCCAAATAAACCCTCCAGAATAAACCCCACTGCTGTGTCGTAGTCACATACATCTCCCAAAAACACACTGCATGAGCTGAACCCGGATATTGTCTTTCAGCTTTCACCTGCATGTATACAGGTGCATCTCAAAAAATTTTTATATCGTGGAAAAGTTCATTTTTTCTGTAATTTAATTCAAAAAATGGAACTTTCATATATTCTAGATTCATTACACATAATATTTCAAGCCTTTTTTTGTTTGTTTGTTTTAATCTTGATGACAATGACTTACAGCTCATGGAAATCAAAAATCCAGTATCTCAAAATATTAGAATAAAGAATTTATAATACAGAACAGAAATGTCTCAGTGTCGCATTTCTAGTGTCAAGCCACTCCTGAACCTATCCTGAGACAACGTCAGAAGCGTCTTACCTGGGGAGAAACAAAACTGGACTGTTGCTCAGTGATCCAAAGTCCTCTTTTCAGATGAAAGTAAATTTTGCATTTCATTTGGAAATCAAGGTGCCAGAGTCTGAAGGAAGAGTGGAGAGGAACAGAATCCAAGTTGCTTGAAGTCCAGTGTGAAGTTTCCACAGTCAGTGATGATTTGGGTTGCCATGTCATCTGCTGGTGTTGGTCCACTGTGTTTTCTCAAGTCGAGAGTCAATGCAGCGTCTACCAGGAGATTTTAGAGCACTTCATGCTTCCATCTGCTGACAAGCTTTATGGAGATGCTGATTTCCTTTTCCAGCAGGACTTGAACCTGCCCACAGTGACAAAACTACTAGTAACTGGTTTGCTGACCATGGCATTACTGTGCTTGATTGGCCAGCCGACTCGCCTGACCCGAACCCCATAGAGAATCTACGAGAGACACCAGACCCAACAATACAGACGAGCTGAAGGCCGCTATCAAAGCAACCTGGGCTTCCAGAACACTTCAGCAATGCCTCAGGCTGATCGCCTCCATGCCAAGCCACATTGATGCAATAATACCTGCAAAAGGATTAAAGCCCCGACCGAGTATCGAGTGCATAAATTAACATACTTTTCAGAATGTCGACATTTCTGTATTATAAAGTCTTTCTTCTAATATTTTGAGATACTGGATTTTTGATTTCTGTGAGCTGTAAACCGTAATCATCAAGATTAAAACAAAAAAAGGCTTTGAAATATTTCACTTTACGTGTAATGAATCTAGAATATATGAAACTTCCACTTTTGGAATTAAATTACAGAAATGGTTTGAAAATGAACTTTTCCACAATATTCTAATTTTTTTAGATGCACCTGTACTGCTGCTTCATGCTGCATTCCTTGGTTGCACATTTACTGCAGCACATCTGTTATGAGTGTGTGGGTCAACAGCAGATAAACTAATGCAGGCAGTCCCATTACCTCACTGCCAGCACATAAAAGCCATGCCAGGTCTCTAGAGAAAGTTCCTCATTAAAGATGTACATTTAATTAGCATGAATCAGAAAGCGAAGCTCATCCTCAAACCCGCAAATGTGCGGCTAGGTCCAGAAAACATTAATGACCATTAAAAATAATAACAGAAGCATTAAGCAATGTTTGCTGAAATAATTTTTCATGTACACAGTGAGACAGTTGTTGGATTGCAGTTACTGATGTGAATAAACATCTTGAAATGGTCATAACCCTAACCCACAATGACTGTCCTGACTGTTTCTGTTATATCGACTATGTTAGTCATGTGACATGATTAAGCCAATTGTATAATTACGAATATTATTATGTGTATAATAATGAATCATTACTGTACTCTTTCATTTGTTTTGCTTCCAGAAGATTCTTTCTAAATATGCTTGGTTTTTGAGTGTAAATTATCGAACATCATTCTGCAGTTTCTTATCCCAAGTAACTTCAAATGATAATGAAGGTTTTGTCAAATTTATTATGGTGTTATGCATTTGATAACTTTTGAACTATACAGTAAAATAAATTCCACTTACCCCCTCAGTGCATATTTATTTTATGAATATATAATATTGAATATTCAAACATTAGACTTATTATTAAAGGAATATTCTAGAAAATATTTAAGGTACCCCGGATTTCATTTTGAATCAATAATCTGTGTAAAATAATAAATAGTTTGATGTGTTTTAATTAATTATTTCATACCTAAGAAGCTTCTTAATTTAAACTAGCAAACCTGTCAAGATATACCATAGCCATTATGTTCATCACGTACATTAAACAGTTAACTAACTGGTTATCAAGCAGTGGCTGCCACTAAAAGTTTCCAGGTACCACGTTTACAGAAGCACTGAGAAAGCCTATAAGGTGCTGAGAAAAGTAAATGGTTTTTAACCGGTCAATTGTAGCTCTTTTTATATTTGTTACTGCTAGAATTTTCTTAAATTTTTAAATACGTTTTATTTTAAGTTTCAGTCTCAATAAAGTTTTAATGCTTTATTTTAAAGTCATCATTCAGTAATAAAAGAGTAGCGTCTTGAGAAAAAACATGGCAATAAAATTAAAAATCATATTTGTTACCCTATCCTAAAATCTTTGCACACCTGGACAGTCTCATAACATGTGCATTAGCGTATCGGAAGTGTCTAGACTCTAACCAGTCATTTTAGAATGTCTAAGCAATGCTGTGGGATTAGATCTTAGCCTATATCATTATCCGGCCTTGATCTCAGCTCACGTGCATAAACTGGATCTAAATATATTTTCAGTGTGAGAAAAAGACAACTTTAAGTCTGTCATAAAAAGACGATAATAGTTTGAGGCATCCAAAATGTCCAAAACAGTCCTAGCATTAGCTTATGATTAATTTACTAATCTTTGTACTAAAGTTGCTCTACATTTGAATTCAATACAAGTCACTTGGCTTTTAATGTCTTCTACAGTTTCCAAAGACTGACACATTGGGTATAAATTCGATCCCTGGATGTTCTTTACCTAGACAATAGGGAGAGACACCTTCTCTCCAGGGCTTAAAAATAAATCTAGGTTGTGTACACTAGATTTTAGAAAAAAACTGTGCTTGTCTATTCTTGTATGCATACGTTTGGCATTTGCTGGTGCCACTATAGTTTCACTGTGGAACTGAGAATAAATCTGACTACACCTGAGTGGGAGAAAAAATCTGAATCTGAAAGAAATATCTGAAAGTGAAAGTATATAGTTAGTTATTAGATGTTGTAAATTTAAGAAACAGATTATTATGTGAATATCAAACACTTTCTGTGTCAAACTTTTTTTTTATGTTATTGCAATTCAACCAATTGTGAGTATGGTCTTTACTGCCCATGCAGTGTTCAGAGACACAACACAGCACTATTAAAAATCTAATCACAATATTTCTGATTTTAAGTTCACGAATTATTTGACTTGGCCTGTTTTTTGTTTTTTTTTTTCAATTTTTTTTTATTTTTATGAATGCATCAACATAAATCAACATCATATGTATCTACAGATTTTGTTTGTTTTATACACTATATGGCCAAAGGTTTGTGGATACCTGACCATCGCACCCATTAGTGCTTTAGAGTATCCCATTCCAGATTTATTTTCTTTGTACTGTTATAATAACCTCCACTCTTCTGGGAAGGCTTTGCACTAGATTTTGGAGCGTGCATGGCTGTGGGGATTTTTAATCATTCAGCAGCAAGAGCATTATTGAATTTAGGTACTGATGTCAGGTGTGGAGGCCTGGGGTGCAGTCAGCGTTCCAGTTCATCCCAAAAGTGTTCAGTGCAGATGAGGTCAGGGCTATGTGCAGCCCACTCGAGTTTTTCTACTCCAACCTTGGCAAACCATGTTTTTATGGAGCTCGCTTTGTGCACGGGGTTTTGTCATGCTGGAACAGGTTTGGACCTCTTAGTTCCAGTGAAGGGAAATTGTGATTTTATGGCAACAGTTTGGGGAAGAGCAACATACGGCTGTGATGGTAAAGTGTCCACAAACTTTTGGCCATATAGTGTATCTTCTGCAATAGTGCACCAGCAGAAAAAGAGCTAATTTTAGGTATCCAAACATTCAACAAATAAATGTTGCAGAGAAATATTTGAATGTTATTAAAGAAAGTAACATTTTAATTAACAGGCCACTTTTCTTTGAGACAAACATAATTAAGGCTGTCTTGCATACGAGTCTTGTGTACGTTTTATACATTCTATGATTGTACCTAAATGAAAGATAATTTCATTAGCTTTGCATTACAGAATTTCTGTACAGTATAGTATGTTGATATTGTGCTCTGTAAGTTCATCTGATTGAGTATGGTATGGTTTGTAATAGGAAGACTTGTTATTGGTTGTTTGGGCTAATTACATCCTGTTGACTAATTATGGAGTGCTTTTCATCAAGCTAAATATTCATGTGATGATGCTTTGGTACTTAAGATTTGTGGGAAGTTTGTGTGTTTCTTTTGTTTGTTTGTTTCACATCCTATTAAATTCATCTTTTGGCAATGCTTGACTATTGTGCAGTTGTTTTCTGTTTACAGGACTCAATGAAGAAGCAAAGTGTCTTTTGTCCACAAGGAGGTGCTAGCATAATTTCTTCTACTTGGCCAGAATATAAATAACTGCAGTTCTCCCTTGCGTTTATCACTTTTCATGCTTAATCAGTTTGTTTCCCCCGTCCTAATGTATGGCTCCTGTTTCCCTGTTGTTTAAATTGCTAAAAACGTTTAAAAGCAGATAATATTTCACGAGTACACGGTAAACCTCTAGAGTCAGGTTCTGTAGTTCATGATGAATTATTCCAGATGAAGCAGCGTCTTCTGTAAATGGTTTGCTCCCTCTTAAACATAATTTCATATGTGAGTTCCACGTGAACCGAGTTCACTGCCTGCAGGTAAGTGAATGGGTTTGATAATGAATTGGGAGGCCTGAAGCGCAGATGAGAGCAGAATGAGTCTCAGCATGTTTGACTTTAATCTGAGCACAAATCCATGTTAAAGGGTTTCTTCCGTGTGTGTGTGTGTGAGACAGAGAGAGAGAGAAAGAGAGAGAGAGAGAGAGAGAGAGAGAGCAAAAGGTAGAGAATGAGATATACAATGTGTGTCTGTGCACACTGACAGACCAGTAAATTAAAATGTCACCACAAATTATACACCTACATGAGATGCAGCATCACAATGTCTCCAACATAATTCACCAGTGCTGTAATTTCTCTATTTTATATCTTGATTTAATGCCTTTTGGGATATATATTGGATTATGGTTGGGGCATAAATACTTGATGAACGGTGGTGCATTGGTTTCCTGCCGCAGATTTTAGATTTGATATATGTTAAATAATCATGTTCTTCATACATTCCTTCACACAAAGAAAATCAACAAAACATAGAGACACAAATAAATAGGTTTTGTAAAATGGACAGAGCGATCTGCTGCAGCTTACATTCTCAAACCAAACCCTAGTGTTTTTGCTGAAAGCAGAGGCAGCAATAACATCCCTGCAAAACATCAAGCAGATCCTTTACCATCAGACTAAATTTCCTGGGTTTGTCAAGTACTCAAAAAGACAAGGACATATAAAAACACAGAGATGCTGTTTTCAAACAGGACGGCTGAAAACACCCAAATGTGGGTGGATGAAATAATATATAAAGTGTGCAGAATATGTGTGTAATGACACCCTGCAGAGATAATAACATGACTGAAAGTCAAAAGTCCCCAAAAGGACTGAGGCTTGATCTTGTAAGTAGGTGAATCCAGGCTGTGAGGCTTTAATTACCAGTCTGTCTCTCTGTTGAAAAAAAGTGCTGAGTCTGTCGCCTGGCTTACAGGCCACCTGCACACAAGCTTTAGGAAGCTGCCCTAAGCTAAGCAAGGTTTAGAAGTTTACAGGTGCTTTCCACGTCTCTGTAGCCCTCGTGTCGTACGCACTCATAGCCTCTGTTTGTGTTTGCCAAGCATAGAAGCAGATGCATACCTTGATCATTTGATAAATCTGCTACGAGTTGCACAGTCGAGGCCACCTTGAGAGTACATATGCCTCACTGGCCACGAGTGTGGAGCAACGTTGGTGGCATTTGCGTTAATTCTAGAAGATTCTTTAAATACAGTTTATACGGATGGATTCTTTAATGTTGTACCACGTCCAAAAGTCTTGAAATAAAGGACTCAAGCAAAGTATCTTCTTTAGCATAATGTCGCCTTTGATTATATCATTTTAACTCAGGAATTTGGAGCAAAGCCTGCATCCTGAAATAGGCACTCATACAGACTAGAAACAAGTCCTCACAAGAAGGTATGGAGACTTGAAACATGCTCTGATGATCAGATACAGTTTTAGCAGTGAATCCTTTGTTAAACATTTAGCATTTGGTGAGAACACGCATTAATGTCAAGTCAGATCTGGCACCAAGCATAATTCTACTCTGGTTTTCATTGGCAGATTTGGACATGTGAGAACAGGCGGGTTTAACAATAAGTGGCCAAGAGCTGAAATATAATTATTCATGCAACGAGGCTCAACATGGAGGTTTTAAACACAGCGTTGTATAGCCAGGGGGTCTGTGGTTTTATGGTTTTATTATTTTTTTTAACATGATCACAATTAACTTCTAGGAAATTTGATGTACTTGTATTATATTATTATTATATAATAATATTACTATTATATAACTGTTGTACATATGAGGCTCATAATAATATTATGAGAATGAATATAATTATACACAGATCTGTATGACAGATATAAATAACGTCGTCTTGAATTCAAATTTTAAAAAAAATTCTCCCTCCAGGATTTTGCGATTTTGCTAT
Organism: Ictalurus furcatus; assembly: GCF_023375685.1. NCBI lineage: Eukaryota > Metazoa > Chordata > Actinopteri > Siluriformes > Ictaluridae > Ictalurus > Ictalurus furcatus. The sequence goes on from NC_071269.1 coordinate 21,127,946, forward strand.
CGCAGAAATGAATGCAAAATTCAAGAGTTCGCAATAATTTTTCTAAATTACCGCAGATTTGGGTCAAGACGCATCATGTGACATCATCACAATGCGCATTCAGCCAAAGTGCTCATGCTCACGTGCGTCAAGCATGAGTACAGCTAAAAGGTTTACCACTAAAAAAACATCATCGTTCAAAACAATTTTGTTCGATTGCAATTTCGCCAATTCAAGTAGTCGTCCACAAAAAAGCACACAAAAAAAACTCAGCAGACTGCATCGCAAATTTTTTTAAAAAGACTGCTGCAAAATCAAAAATTTTTGGCTGCAACTATCACAAAAAAACTCCTCAATATTTTGTAAGGATTGGCATGTATTGTATAAGTAAGTCTGAGTGTGAGTTCATACATGTACACACCAGTTTCATATTTCATTGCCTCAAGGTACCAGTATGTATTATAGTGAATACCTTTATTGTGCAGGTGCCATGATATAACTGTTCAAGAACAGGCCACAGATCCAAACACATACTACAGGGCTATGAAAACAATTAGGCTGCATTAACTTACTGCATTATCTCACTCTTCCATACTTCCTACTCTCTACCCCCTTCTTTACAGTTAATGGTAGCCTTAACTTTCAGTCATTATTTCAGCATTTACTCTCTACGTTCCAAATGATCTGAGTTTGGCAGCCGGACAGCTTGGCTGGTAAGATTATCTGCTCTTAGCCACTGCATGTTTTTAGCTGTAGGGCTCATCTGATTGACTCAGTGAAGCCTGGAAGCTGCTGTGAAGCTCATGGCGTTTCACTGACTGTGAAATGAGAATGATCCATTGCAGAAAGAACGTTTCAATCATTACGGCAACTCGATAGAGATGGCACCCAGCATTTTTTTTTTTAATCTTACACAGGGACAAATCTTTAGTGTAGCTGCTAGGTTCAACAACAAAGAAAGAAATAAAACCTTACTTCTGTTTCACTTAAGCAAAATAAAAGTTAGTGTGTATGTTTAAACAACATGCTTTATGGTGGTGCAATAAACCTTGATGATGTAACTAGAGCACATGCTTCCACGCTGCACTATACACACCGGTTGAATGGATTCCTAGGTGGATTAATTAGCATGCATGGATAACAGTCTTCTCAGAATCAGGAACAAACAGGCATGTGCGAACACAGAACAAAATAAACACCTAGCACAACAGGCATGCACCTCATAGTTCAACAGAAAATCAATATATAGTATATTAATGCACTTAACTGGCTAGCTAGCTCATTATCAGTGTCGGTTAGTTACTCAAAAAAACGTAATGCACTACAGATTACTAATTGCTACTTTAAAATTGTAATCCAAATTACATTACTGATTATTGCGTGTAAAAATTAATCAGATTATTAATTACGTTACTTTCACATTACTTTCAAAACCTATCAAAGGAAGGAAAAAAGAAGAAAAAGTTGGATTTATTATAAAACTTGCCTCGGGTATTGTCACTGTTTGTAGGAATACCGGACCGATAAAATATAAAACTTTTATATCTAGGCTAGTTTGGTGTTGCTAGCCAAGGGGAGGCACAGCTAAGCTATCATTGTATGGGTTGCAAAGTACATTATCCTTCCTTATGCTCTGCTCATATTATGTTAATGTAAACTGGAACTCATATAGACGTGTACACATGTTGTTTTCCTGCTCAGCATGAGAGGATGTTACTGACTGTGAGCTAGCGTTTGGCAGAATTAAGAGCTGTCAGACAATAAGACACGAGTATTTCTTGCCTCTGTTCACTGAAGATATAAAATTACAGCCGGTCTTCTTTTACTGACGTTCAGTTACGTGGTGGCAAACTGCTCCAAGTGGAGAATTATTCGGGGCTATAATCTAAAATGGGTGGGGTTATTTTTCTTTTGAAATCAGTAAGATTCTACTTAGATTAAGTCATTTTCCCAGGCAGGTACAACTCTCTTGGGTACTTATCTTTGAACTTAATTCTTCTCCAAATAAATGTATAATTTGGAATAACACGCACACACACACACACACACACACACACACACACACACACACACACACACACACATACATACATACATACATAAAACTTAGTTTTTTTCAAGAATGGGTTGATTGTTAAACAGTTATTTAATGAAAATGGGCACCTGAATACCTACGTAAAATTTCTTCAACGGTATAATATCCCAATAATCCCTAAAGAATACTGTATAGTGTTTGATGCTATACCGCCTGGTTTAAAGTGTCTGTTTAAAGGAAATGTGTATAAGGAGACTGTGAGTATTAGACCTGATGTTGCAATTAAAGGAGTGACTATTACTGATAGAAGATGTAATAATTACTTTATTAGGAAGTTACTAACAGAATACAGCCCAATATCTTCTAAAACATACTGGCATTCTAAATTTGAGTGCTTTAACTGGAAATATGCATGGTTGCTGCCTAAAACATATTGCATAACAAATAAGGTGAGAGAAGTACATTTTAAAATACTTCATCTGGTGTAGAATGTTAAAAGACTTTTTCTTAGCTTTTGTACTGATGTAGATGTTAAATGTGATTTCTGTGGGACTGAGAAAGAAAGTGTTTATTGTGTTTATAGCAAAATGTTTTGGATAGATTTGGAAGGCTTCCTTTGTAAATGCTTAGACATGAAAGTTTACTTTTCTGAAAAATATGTTTGTTTGTTTGTTTTTTATTTTAAAAGGCAAAGATTACCCAACTTTTTGTTATTTCAGATAGATATGAATAATTATATTGAGTTACTACTTGGGTTGAAAAATAGTCAAGCAAAACGTACTAGGTCTCTATGTGAAGCTTTTACGCTATTGTATTATGATCTCATACCTGTTCCTTTTTCTGTGGGTTTTTTTTTCTTTTCTTTTTTTTTTTAAACATTATTATTATTATTACTATTGTTATTATTTATATATATTATACTGTATCGTCTCTTTTTCTATTTGTTGTAGTCTTATTCAATTTTTTTTATACTATATTTTGGAAATGACTGGCATGTAATGTGGCTGGCATTTAAATGAAAAAATAAATAAATAAAGTTTTCTTACTATTGTTTTCTTAATATTTTAATTTCTTAATATTGTTTTCTTAACAATAATGTAACATCATGTTATTGACATCAGTAACTGTAATCAAATTACATCAATTTTTAAATGCAATGCTTTACATTACTGTGTTTATTTACCGTGTTGATTACAGTAACGCGTTTTACCCAACTCTGCTGCAATGTTATTACATTGCATTAACTACTGCTTTTTAGTCTGGTCAGTTAGCTTTCCAGGCAACCAGTGGAATTTTTACTTGCTCAGTGGGCTAGATAAAAATGTATGATTTTTCTACCTCGGTTACAGATTGTGGATTAGCCCTGCACTCTCTAATCCTACTCCTGCTTGCTTCAAACCCTGTGTCCCAACAAGGCCATTCTTGACTTTCTATTCCCTGCAAAAGAGACAGAAACATTCCATCCTTGATCACTGCTGTGGAACAGAACCACTCCTTCAACCCCTTCTTCCACCTGGCCAAGATCCGCCTGCAGGCTTTTCTCATCTCTCCAACCTCCACCCTCCCCCAATCGTCTCTCCTAACTTCTAAAAGTAAGGAGTGCACGCCCAGACAAAACAATGACCATCCTTTCTTTCCCACCCACCTCCTGAAAGCCTCCTGCCCTCAGGTATGAAATCCTATCACTCAGCACAAATAGCTGGACTACCCAAATTCATCTAAGAGGCGGCGACAGAGGGCTATGAGATTCCTTTACAGATAACAGTTAGCGCCACAGGTAACACAATCCCCTCCAGCTCTGCCTATAAGTACTTTCTGGAAGCCTGAGTGTCCAACATTGTTGAGCAGGAAAAAAAAAAGGAATAAAAAGTCAAATTTGAAGAAAGTCAACATAATCCACAGTACAACATTAGGTTGAAAAGGTGTGTCTTTATTTTGAGTATCAGCATGTCTTTTATTAATATGTAGCTGGTTGACAAATGAATCCTTGGCCCAAGATGCCACACTGTGTACTGTATACGTGCGTACTCTCTTAGCTTGAGTCCAATCTTGCTAAGTGCACTGGGCCATTTGAATGTCACTTGTCCTTGGTATATGACTACAAATGACAAGCCAGTTTTATACTGCATCCAAGAGTGAGGGCATTTTATGTTGTTGTTTTTTTCTGTACACAAAAATCTTGCTATAATAATACAGAACAAAGATTATATGGGAGAGACAAATCAGATAATCAAGAGGCAGAGAGAGATACTGAGGTAAAAACATTTCTGCGTAATGCAAAAAAAAAATATGCTGAGGGATTTTTGTGTGTGGGTGTGTGGGTGTGTGTGTGTGTGTATGTGTGTATGTGTTTGGATTTGCATTCAGTGCGAATAAACACACAGAGCCAATCTAGGTTGGACTTGAAACACGTCTTTGAAAGTAAGCGCCCCAAAGCCAGCATGTAAGATAAAGGATCCAGAGCAGACTGGGAATCCTTGCTTGCCTGGCAGAAAGTTATACTTCAGCAGAGCTCTGTCACTTCATATAGCTGAGGGGGAATACAGTTAGCACATGTGAGCCTCGAGTTTGCGTTTCACTTCCATTAAGACATGGCTCTTAGCAGAAGCCAATAGTCTATAAATAGACCTTCCCTATGCTTCTTCATACCCTCTAAAAAAAAAAAAAACAGATCCACAACCCCTACGAGGATAAGGTTCTCATTTAAACTTGAGTGTATATGCATTCTGTTTCTCTCTGCCCCCCCACACACACACATACCGAACCAAGACAAATTCAACTGCAGTAGTGCATGCAACATTTTATACATGCATGCTCGCACACTCGTTACATAAGCTGACTTTGTGTACCGTTTGAAGAAAAAAAAAATTTAAAAAAAGGGTGATGGGAAGCTCCACAGGGATAGGACAGGAAGGACAAGATAGAGATCGAACACTGAGTTTGCACGCTGTCTTTGTTTACATCCAGACCCAGTCACACGCTTAATTTCTCTTCTCCTCTCCCCTTTCTTCGTCTCAAGCAGGTCTCCTAAGAGCAGTGGAAATTAGAGTTTGACGAGGAGAGAGCAGTGAAGTGATGCAGATTCCCTCATTGTTATAGGATTTCTTTTTTAATGAGTGCACTGCCCTCCCTCTCCTGTACAAATGCCTGATTGAATGTGGCATTGTATTAGCATGTAAAACAGTCAGGACTTCATCTGTGAACCGCTGACTGGCAGCTGATATCATCTGAGTAATTGCTCAGTACTGGAGACAGAGAGGAGAGCATACAGTCACTTATAGTTAGAAAATAAACAAAAATAAAAACAACACATACATGAAATAGGTATTTCTTAAAGCCATAGTTTGTGTCTTTGTATAGGAGAGTAGTGAATTCTTGGTTTTCCATTTTAGCGATGGCATGTTGCCATAGACAAGGTGACAAGGTGGTCTAGTTACCAAGCTTACTAAGCTTGGACCCTGTAGAGCATAACAGACACACTGAAACAGCTCTCTTGACAAATACTGCATGATTGTTGTTGCCTCCACGACTAGCTTCACACACACACACACACACACACACACACACACACACCTGGCTCTCTGCGTCAGCTCTGCAGCAGTGCTCACTGCCTGCCTGCATATCCGGACCCCCCCATTCTTTTCGTTCAAACTCTTCATCCTTTCTGCGTCACTACCCCCACCACCACCACCATCACCACCCCTTTTCAGTTCCCTGCACTCTTTCTCTAACTCTATCTTTGAGCCTCTGCAGTAAATGATGATTGAGCAAACATGCTAAAAAGAAGGGCTGCAGAAAAGATGGTTATCCTTCGTCCACGTGCCCTGCATCCCATATCAGCCCTCCCTCTTTTCTTCTTCTTCTTCATGCTCTCCATCACCGTCCTCTCCCCTTCACTCGACAAGCCTCTCACTTCTCTTACTCTTCTCTTACTCATGTCTTCTCTCCATAACCCCTAATAATGGACTAATAACCTTTTTGCTGTGTTCATTGGTGCCTGATCTTGTGCATCAGCTGGCTCAGTTGGAGCTCTCTGAGAGGTGTGAGGGAAAGCAGTAAAGACCAATCCATCCTACCTGCTTCCAATTCATCCAGTCATTGTACCAAAAACTGATACCAGCCAAACCATTCTAAACCAGTCCGACCCAATCCAAGCATCCTTCTCCTTTCCAACCCAATCAAGCCAAACTACCCAAAACCCACCCTAATTAAACTATTCTACCTAATCTAATCAAATCTACTCATCGTGTCCTAGTCTAATCCAAGCCAACCATCCTACCCTGAACCAACTCCAGTCTAACGTTCCTTAACTAGTCCAATACAATACAAGCATCCTACTCCTTTCTGACCCAGTCTATCCATCCTACCTGAATCCCAAGACAGTCTAACCTAGTACTTCCAAATGTATTAATCCTATACCAGTCTAATCAAATCCAACCACACTACCTGGAACCAACCCACAATCTACATTTCCTGCATGAGTCTAACGCATCCTACCTCAAATGAACTCCAGCCAAACCATCTTAACCACTTCAACCCAAATAATCATCCTACCCTAGTCCAATTCGGTCCAAAATCCTACCCAGTCCAATCGAATTCGGCCATCCCTCATGGGGAAATTAAAGTGTTAAAGTAAGAATTGTAAGGAAGAAAAAGAAATTAATATAAATATGACAGTAGCCATATCTTAATATAATAAGTATGCAGGTCAGTGGACTAGAAATGTTACAAAAACTAAAACTAAAACTGAAAACAAATGGATTTCTTTTATATTAACGTTATTCAACGTCAACAAAAATGCAAACAAATATGGTTAATAATGTTATTTATTCATTCCATTGTGGTTTTAAAAAAGTATAGCCTAAACCTAAAGATTTTTCCAGTAGGCCAAAATTCCTGTACAGAATTTGTCACTGCCTGCAGCAGCATAATCAGAAATTGTGCAACAAGTACTAGTGCAGTATATCAGAGGATTGTCTGTGTGCAAAAATAAAGCAGCATGACGTATATATTAAATGACTGCTATATCAGTCCAGTCTTATCTGGAAAGGGCCAGTGTGGGTGCAGGTTTTCATTCCAGCCAAGATTAAACAGGTGGAATCAGGTTTGGCTTCAGCTTGATTGGAATGAAAACCTGCACCCACACAAGCCCTTTCCAGATAAAATTGGACACACCTGAGCTAGAATGCAAACAGTTAGTGCAATATACCTGATTATTGTCCATACCTCCATCCATCCATCCATTTTTCTATACATCTAATCCTACACAGTGTCTAGGGGGAGCCTGGAGCCTAGCCCAACTCTGGGCACAAGGCAGGGGACACCTTGGATGTGGTGCCAATCCATCGCACAATAGCACACACATTTACATTTACACACTACAGACAATTTGGAAATGCCAATCAGCCTACAACACATGTCTTTGCATTGGGGTAGGAAACCAGAGTACCCAGAGGAAACCCCCGAAGCATAGGGAGAACATGCATCTCCTTGGACACATGATGGGACTCAAACCCCCAACCCCGGAGATGCAAAGCAAACATGCTAACCGCTAAGCTACTGTGTCTCCCATTGTCCATACTTATAAAGTAAAAAAAAAATAAGCATTAACATTGCTTAAAACTACACTAAGAATTTCCTTTGTCATTTTTGAGTGGCATTGAAGTAAGTTGTAGAGTGTTAAAGAGTGTGATCGTCATAGTGGAATGCTTTAGTGGTGGAGTGGCCACTGCATGCAAATTGTTACCTCAGGGTTTGGGTTTTTTTTTTTAAAGTATATCTAATTCATTATGTTTAGGTTTTACTCTTCTACCCCAATCCAATCATTCTACCCCAGTCTAACCTTATCCAATATTTTCCTCCAAGTGCAATCCAACAATTCTACTATTCTTCTAATCTAATTAAATTATCCTACCCCTATCCAACCATTCTGCCAAGGTCCAACCTATTCCAACAATCCTACATCAGACCAGGTAAACAATGCTACGCCATGCAGGTAGCTGTGTGAATAGAGGCTAATATAAACTCTTCCTCGGGTCCAGAATGTAAATACGGGTACATATCCAGTGCTCTGGTAATTTGATCTTCCTATAATCAGAAGGGGAGGGATGGAGGAAACATGTATGCTTTGTCTCAGAGGACATTCAGTGTTCTGGGTAATGTGTCGAATTGTATCATTTCATGAAAAGATTTGGTGTTAACTTATGAACAGTACTCAAGCAGTTTTGGTATAACTTCCCCTTGATGATTCCGGGCACATCTGACAGATTATAGAAGATCCATGTGCTAGTTTTTTTTGCTTTTGAAGCACATGCACATGTAATGTGGTCACAGCATTTGAAAGCTCTACTCTGCAGCCTTCACTTTACATCTCCCTGCATGGCCTTGATATAGTCCTTGATGCAAGATTGATAGGTGATAGGCAGACAACAGCCGTCCATCTCTCTCTCTATCTCTCTCTCTATCTCTCTCTCGCTCGCTCGCTCTCTCTCTCCCCTTTTCTACACTCATTTAAACACAAAAATCAATAATTCTTTACATTAAGCATGCATTAAGTGTAGAGAGCCAAATATTTTACACACTGATGCAAGAATCCTTTTCACACTGTAACAGTGCCATACTGTACCTGATACACTGCTCTTTATATAAACATTTACATGTTTATAATAAGTACTAATCTTTAATATAAAAAAAAATACATTTCTCTTCATTAGGGCATGTATGTTCTATGAATTGTGTCTCATGATTAATAATTGGCCTCAGCTAGAGAGAACTAGCGATTTTTTCAGCCAATTTAGTTTTCAAAATACAAACAAACTAGTGGACTAATTTAACCCTTTCTAGCAGTACACTGGCATTCCAATCGATTTATCGGACAAATAAAATCACTGCTGAACACGGGCACCCCCAAAACAGGCACAAATTACATGTTTTTGCCTCTAGTAAAAAAGAGTTAAACTACCATATCCTTGACCAGGTAGGTAGGATGAATCAAATAGACCTTCATTCATATCCGATCACTCACTCAAATGAAAGTAAACAATCTCCTGCTCGTGTGATAATTTTGTTTGCATCTTGTGGGATCCCGGTCCCATGCACACCTCTAATCTAAACCGCAAGATTTCTGGCAAGCTTACTAAAAAAAAAATTGTGTATGTCCTATTTGTATCTGTATCCACATTATCTGTTCAGTCCGAATAATTAATTCGATTCGGTTACATCCCAACTCTCAAACCAGTTCACTAAGCTTGTCTGAAAGATCAGTTCATCTTCTATACCTATGCTACTCTTCTCAGCACTTGTGGAACCAGTTGGTGTTTCTATTCAATGAATATCAATATACACTTTTGGTCACAAGCGACATATATCGGAGACATTTATTCCTCTCTCCCTCTTTCTGTTTTTCCTATTACTTCTTTGTCTTTTGCTTGTTCACCATCTCGTCTTCATCTATCAGAAAGCTATTTTGAGATTCTATTCTGGAGCAGCAAAACAGACAGTTTATTTAATCTCAGGGGTCATCCAGATGGGTGGGCTGGATGGTTGGCTTTACTTGGTCATCAAAATTCAAGATGTCTCCATGCTGGAAGACTAGGACATCTAGTGAAATTAGCCTAATAACCAGACAGATGTGCATAGCCAGCAGGCAGGAGATAGGATTTGAAAAGTGTGCTCTCTTGCAAAGTGATGGAATGCAATTCTGCAGCACTATTATTTCAGCATAGGGCAGAGGGATAGACAGACATGACACACTGGTGAGAGGGACTTCAAATCAACACAACCCCCTTTCTGGTTTCATTTCAGCCATCTTTCTTCTGGCTTTCTCCTCCTCCTCTTCGACCTCCTCCTCCTCTCTCTGCCCTCCCTCCACAGATCTACCCATGTCTGTGATTGTGGCACTACTGGGTAGTCAGTTGGAAAATTCACTGATTGTTTCTGACAAAAAAAATAAAAGAGAGAAAGAGAGTGATAAGAGAAATAAGAAAAGAAAAATAATGTAAGTGAGAATGGCACATCAATGCCAGAAAGGATAGAGGGCGCATATTTGAAAAGAGACAATTTGAGAGGTCACTGATTTTGAAAGATGAAGACGGTGGCAAGATGTAAGAGGCTCATGTGCATGCTGTTCAAACAATATGACCTGATGGCAATCCCCTGAAGTGAGCCGAGACCATGCTACATTTACTCCCACTACCTCTAGAAATAAATGAATCTTTGATAAGCACATGCTCATTTCCTTGTATCATTACAGTATCAAAAAAAAGTCAAATCTAGCTGATTCAATTCCCCCAAAATATGAAAAACAAAAACCAAACCAAAGTAGGAGCCTAATTTAAAACACCACGACCCTGACCAGGTAGATACAGTACTAAGGATGAATGAATGAACACTGTACATCCATGGTAAATAACATTTACAATGTACATCATGTTAATTCACATTTGCCCGATCACTTGCATGAACATAAAAACCTCTTGCTTATGCATTTTCTTTTTTTGTTGAGTCAGTCGCAATACACACCACTGGTCTTAACCAGATGCCCTGTGAACTTTTCTGACAATAAAAATATTTTTTTTTCCAAAAATAAAGAAAGAAAGAAATACATAAATACACAAATACGTAAATAGTTCACTTCCTATTCATATCTGTATTAGTATATTTTGTACATGTTTATATACATCAGGCGGTAAATTAGCTAAAGGTCTTGTTTTGCATTATTATTACGACTGACACTGTTTTCTCCCCTCTCTCTCTCTCTCTCACTAGTGTATAAGGCCCCATGCTGTGAAGGTCATCCTCCTAACAGCTATGGATTACATAGCCATGCAAACTCAGGCAAAATTGGATACTGTCCTTGAGGGGAGGTTTGTCTGATACGTCCACCTCCAGCGAAGGTGATAAGACCCAGCCAAGCCATGTGAAGGTGTATGATAGTCACTCATCATGTGTCCTCTTGATGCTGTTCGTTTTTTCTTCTTTCCACTGTTGCTAGCTGTTAATGCTGTGGTCCACATAGATGCTGAGAAAACACACCACCACTCTTGAGGAAGTGTCTTCAACTTTCAAGATGAAGTAGATTAACTACATCCCAGAGCTGTGACTGAAATAGGCTCAAACACAACAGCGGTACTTCACAAAGCTGTTGGATGAGTCATTCCAATCCCGTACCATTCAGAGTCGATACTCTCTCTCTCTCGCTCGCTCTCTCTCTCTCTCTCTCTGCCTGATATCAAAGTCCAGCCTCAGCACCGCAATAATACCCCACATCACTGGGCATTCATCATCCCAATTTTCTGTCCTTTATAGTCAAAGACACACTCATCACCTTTCATCACTGGGCAAAGAACAAGGGGCACTTATTTTGGTCTCTAGTGGGATTGGGGGTTATATAAATAACCCCCGAGAGTCTCCCAGTGGCACAGATGACATGGTGCAGCTGGGTGTTGATCTGGTTTGTGGTTAAAGGAGATCAAGTTGGCGGAAGAGAGCTAGTCTAGGTCAGATTTTGTAAGATGTCCACTGCCTGCTGTGACCTTAATTTGTTCTGCCTCGAGTCGATGGCCTGCCGGGCTGCTGATGCACGTCGAGGGCACAAATGTACAGCTTGGATGGCAGATGTCTCCAAGGGTGTGTGTATTGTAACTTTGTTTTAACGTGTTTGTGTGTCCAAAATGAGAGAGCAGCCTAAATGGATGTGACAGAAAGAGAGATAGGAGTGGAAGAAGCAGAGGCAGAGGGGTGAGAAACAAGAGCAGGATCCATCTCGCACAGCTAATGCTTTTTAATGAAGATGTGTGGCACTGTCTGTGCTGTGATTATTGGGGTGCTGCAGAGCCAAATCACTCCTTTCACCCAGGACAGAAATACTTACATATGGATATAAAAGCACAACAGCAGCCATGGTACAGCACTAGCTTAGATTTTTAGTTACATTTATTCCTTTCGAAGACAATTTTTAGTTGCTATACAATAAATTCATGCACTGCCCAGTTAATTAGGAACATCTACACACTTGCTCATTCATGAGTATCTAATCATGTAGAAAAAGATTCTTCAAATTTTCAGCTATGCAGTTTAGGTGAGCTTGTAGCCTCAGATTAATGTTCTTGGCTCACAGGAATGGAAACCGATGTGATCGTCTGCTGTTTTAGCCCATTCACCTCAATTGTTTTGCAAGTAATGCAATCTGAGATGTTTTTCTGCTCACCATGGTGAGTAAAGAGTGGTTACTTGAATTACCATAGCCTTCTTTGCCGTAGCTTGAACCGGTCTGGCCATTCACCTCTGGTCTCTGTAATCAAGGGCTTTCCAATCACAGAACTTCCTCTCATTGGATGTTTTTTGTTTTTCACACTATTCTATGCAAACTCCAGAGAGTGTTGTGTATGAAAATCAGCAGTTTCTAAAATACCCAAACCAGCCCATCTGGCAGCCAAATCCATGCCATGATCAAAATCTGTGTCTGAGATCACATTTTTCCCCATTCTGATGTTTAATGTGATCATTAACTGAAGTTATCGACCTGTATTTATATGAAAGTATGCATGAACCACATGATAATTGCATGAATGTGCAATTAAAATGGTCAGTAAGTGTATATAAAACCTTTTCTTAGTTTTGAAAATTTAGAGATCATTATTCATGCTTTAATTACATCTAGATTGGACTATTGCAACTCTCTCATTGCAGGACAACCGTCCCACTACTGTCCCACCAACAGCTTGTGCAGAATGCTGCAGCCAGGCTACTGACTGGCCAAAACTCCTGTGTTCTTATTTCTTCAATGGCTGCCATTTCAGTTCAGGATTGATTTTATTATTTGTTTTTAAAGCAGTACATAACTTGGCTCACATTATATTATATTACAGATCTCATTATATTACCGATCTCCTAAGCCGTTATATTTCATCTAGGCTTTTGAGGTTTACAAATCAAATGTTGTTGGCTGCCCCTCGGTCTAAGCAAAAGTCAACGGGTGATTGGGCATTCTCTGTACTAATGGAATAATCTCCCCCTTTATATTCGCTTGGCCCCATCAGTGGAGATTTTTAAGTCTGAGCTGAAAACACATCTTTATACTTGCTGGCATTTAAAGTGAAGGAACGCTGAGTACTTGAGATATTTGTTCTGATATTGATCGCGCTTTGTATATGCAATTCTTCTTGGAGTTTGTAGTGCTGTTGATGTGTGTGTGTGTGTGTGTTGGTGTTTGTCATGTTTTTCGATTTCCTGGTTTGGTCAACTCTGTTGTTTTTAAATGTGCTACATCAATCAGTTGAGTCGATTGAGATTTGAGTATATGATGTATGATATACGTTGAAGAAAAGTGGTGAACACTTCGATTCGCTGCGCGCCTTTTTTCATAAACGTCTGTTGTTGAGATTAGTAAGACGCAACAGGAGTTTATGGCTCAGAGCATGTTTAGTTTATCTCAGCTCACAGAGCTGCTCATCACCTCCATTTTACAAGCTAATTTTATGGAAATGGCTTGTTTTCTTTTCCAAGCATCAGTTTTGTTACTTTTCATCATGAAATTCGCCAAATGTGTTAAGTGCCACCATGTGCTTCTCAATGAGAATGTGTCGTGCATAAACAAGCGACGCAGACAGCAGATATACATCCCAGCAGGTTTGATAAACGCTTTGCTAAAACATCTAGGAGCTTTGTGAACGCAGGAGACAAAAGAGATATGGCCTATAAAACGATGAGATGGAAAACTCTTTCAGTTCATGGTTGTGTTTACTCCATTTACACTCCGTTTTACCCAAGTTGGCCCAATCAGGCTGACAGGATGAAATTCCACATTGTCTTTAGAGCATTCTCAATTTTCTTAGTCAGAGAGATGCAAACCGTTCCAGTTTGTCCAATTTTTCTTTTTTTCCTTTGGACAACTGGAAACATAATTTCCTGCTTTCATCAAAGTAAATTTGTAGAAAGAGTGGATAGTGTAGTACTTTTCCTGGTTCATTTCCTGCTCTATCATTTTAAATATAGATTCAATTTCATGCATCATCTTTGCTAGTGATGCATACGATGATGATTTAGACACATCTGTATGTTTTGAATATTTATGGACTAATATCTCCTTTTATACTGTACTGTTTATTGAGTGACATGTAAGGAATAAAACACAATGAGGTAGTGTGATGGTGTATCCTGAAGTGTTTTACTGCTCTTATGCCACAGCAACTTGTCAGAGAATGCAACTTTTTATTTTATTCATTAATAACATTTCATACGTTTTAATCATTTATAGCTACATTTAAAGTCGTGGAACATCCGCATGACGTTTTCCTTTGCTAAATAACAACATGTTTTTAAATCAGGTTGTTATTATTAGGAATAAATGATTAGATTACATTACATTTGCTGAAATAATACTGTGCCTTTATTGGTCACATTAATAAACTGTATAAGCCAATTTACAATAAATAAATATGGCACAACAGTACAGAACCCAACAGATGTGCGTTAAAACATGTGAATGGAGATTTAATACACCAAAGTCAATAATCCCTGATGTGTAATGTTAGTTACTTAGTAAAATGTAAGATTATTTCTGGTCATGTCTCTGCGTGGTTCTTGAAACACTGCCCTGTACAGTGATCCATGCTTATTGACCTTTAAACTGCAGAGGATTGTGGAATAATTTCTTGGTGCACCAGTGCACCTGACTAGCCCTGTCAGCCTGGAGCACCTCTTAGTCCTCCTACACACACACACACACACACACACACACACACACACACACACACACACACACACACACACACACACACACACACCCTCTCCCTCTCCTCAGGGCTGGGGCAGGTCTCAGCACGGCCCCTCACATCCTCTGTTCTAAGCCAGCAGTGCAAGGGAGGAGATATGGGGGAAGCGGGAAGGAGTGGGGGACAGGTGTGCATACCAGACTCTTGTAACAGGTCCACCATACCGATGCCGAAAAAGCTACCTGCTAGCCAACCCATTTTTCTGGCAGAGGTTCAGAGAGAGCTCAATGCTAATTCATGCCATCAACTTCAGCAGCAGCACTCACAGAGTTGAGGGCAGGTCTGAGCCTAACCCTCATAACTCACTCGGTAAATCAGCCTATATGTACAGCATCGTCTTAATCTTTTAAACTTTATTTTCAGATTTAACAGTCCTAGAAGGTTTTGTGCACATTTTGTTGTGTAATGTAGTGTAGCCTGAAACGGAAACAAAGACGACAATACCGAGTCATGGTCTCAGAAGTAAAAGGAGGGTAATGCCTGATCACTCTTCTGCCTCGCTCTCTTATTAGAGGTTTATTCAGAGAGCTACTGGCTCTCTTGTAAGCATGAGTCAGACTGTGTATAATTCAGAATTGCTTTGGAGTCATGCAGGCTTGGAGAGATATTTTGCATATTCATTAACCAAATGCACACAACATACAAGATGTACAATGTTGCTCATGTGAACAATGTTCTGCTCTATAATATCTCTTCCTCTCTTCCTGGTTCTTTGCCTGTCTTCCCTTCTTGCATAGCCACATGCAGTGACCTTGCAGGGTTTCAATGTGAATTGATTTTTTCCCCTTTTTCTTTGCTGCAAAATCTTATCCTGATGCCATCAGGACACAACAAAATTCCAGTTGCTCTTCAGAAACACAGAGCAATTTTCAGATTTCCTTGTATGCGAATGTGATCTATTATTTCCCCAAATTTCACTGCCATAATTTATTCCGCCATTCTGTCCTGTCAGCTGTTTGGTCTGAAATCACTAATAAATATGTCTGACTGCTTTGCCAATACACTTCTGTGTTTATCATCCGCCGAGATTAGCACATTTCATAACCGTCCTCCTGAAACCGTCCTCCTTTCGGTCAGTGACTCACAGGCGCTGCTGATACGTTTGTTTACTGAGCTATTCGACAGAAAGCAAACACAGCGTCCTTTTTCCAGACCGAACACTGCACACGCGCAAACAATAGTGTGTGTACATACAACAATACACAACTGTGCACTCTCGCAGTAAATTCTCCATGTGATTTGATCCCACTGAGGATGTGGCTCTTTGGCTGCTCTATTGGACACCTGGCACTCATACAGACTACACTTAAAGCATTAAAGACCTCATGCAGGCAGGACAGGCACAATACTTGGCCTCTGTGTCTGTGTGTGTGTGTGTGTGTGTGTGTGTGTATGGTGTAGAAACCTTTCAGTGCTGCATTAAAGCAAGCACTCCCAGTCCTCACACATTGTGTAACACATTCCTTGCTCCCAAAGCTCCACTTATAGCTATTTCATTAGCGTCTATTACATCTACTATTGACAAGTGTCTAACACCCAGACAACAGTCTGGCATAATCTGCGAGATGATGTGTGAGACAGTACAGTGTGAAGATTACAGTAAGAAGTCAAAGGTTTAGTTCTAAAGGCCTACAATATGGTATTCAGACAGTTCCAGAAGTATTGACAAATCTTCCTACAATAGAAGCAATACAAGCAATACATCCATCTTCTGTACCGCTTATCCTGCACAGGGAGCCTGGAGCCTATCCCAGGTCACTCGGGGCACGAGGCAGGGGACACCCTGGACAGTGTCAATCGCACACACCATGGGCGTGGCATTTGGAAATACCAATCAGCCTACAATGCATGTTTTTTGACTAGTGTAGGAAACCAGAACAAAGCCCCAAGGAGAACATGCAAACTCTGCCACACAGGGTGGTGGAATCGAACCCCCTTCCCTGGAGGTGCTAGGTAAATATGCTAACCACTAAACAGAGTGCCATGAAATGTGGGCACGCAAAGATATTTGTGAGTATGGAGCTCTGAAGTAGGTGTGCAGAAAGACTATTGCATGTTAGAAAGAGCAATTCAGTTCTGCGAGCACTGAGCACTGAGAAACCTGCTTCCTTTACCCTTCTTTTAGACTCTACACTTTTTTTCAGGATTCAGGCTGCAATACATGGTCCTGTGCACAGTTGCACACATTTTTAAAGACCACGCTCACTGATGCACTCAGGTCAGCCTCCCTCATGCGCTCTGCGAGATCTTAAACATCAAACTCAGCATGATCAAATCATTGCTAGCAGCACACAACAGCAACCAATATTAACAGAGTAAATATTTATGTATCAGTATCGGTAGTGACAGGCATAAAAAAAAAAAAAAAACGTGTGCTTGTACTCATGTTTGGTCTGAAAACGTTCTCTTTTATTGCTCACAACTCACACTTACAGCACAGTAACAAACATAAGGGAGAAACTGGCGGGGGTGATGACAAACTCAAACAGCTTTCATAAAAATGGTAAACACAAGCAAACCCAAAATAAAATGCTGCTATAACATGTACTGTAGAAATAAAAAAAAATAAGCAACACATTACTACACTAACAAAGAACATTTAGTCCAATAAAACCAAGACAGTAAACATAAAAATAGCAAGGATACCATGGAGGATCATGGGTATGCAAATTAGCCTCACTCATAGAAATACAGTGATGCTACAATATTTATTTTATAAATTAAACATTTTACTCAGCGAATCGATTTTTTTTTTTCTTTCAGTCAACATGAGAAATTACTTTGCTTTCCTGGAATAAAATTATTCACCTAAGACTTTTTTTAATCATATTATTTTCCAGTCATAAAAATATTGTCACCTTTTGCAAACGATCTTGAAAATAAATTCCAAGCTAGTGTCCTCCTTTTTACAATGACCATACATTGCACTACAGGAACCAGAGTGTTGCCAATAGCCATTACCTATTTTCCTAGATGTACAGTATAAAAACCTTTGACTTGACTTCGGTGTGAAGTTGCTGTCATAACTCACATCTAAGTCAAGTCCATTTAAATGTAATTTGGGGACTTGCACCACTGGAGAATACTGAAGTATACTGTCGTATGAGTAACATCCATCCATGCATTTTCCATACCGCTTATCCTTTACAGGGTCATGGGGGGGGCCTGAAGCCTATCCCAGGGAACTCGGGGCACAAAGCGGAGGACACCCTGGACAGGGTACCAACCCATCGCAGAGCACAATCGCACACACATTCAAACACTACGGACAATTTGGAAATGCCAATCAGCCTACAACAAATATCTTTGGACTGGAAACCAGAGTACTGGAGGAAACCCCCAAAGCATGGGGAGAACATGCAAACTCTGAGGACACAGGGCGGAGTCGGAATTCGAACCCCCAACCCCCCCAGAGGTGTGAGGCTTGTGACTGCAAAATTGACTCCAAATCACACAAGCACACACACATACAGTATGTTTAGGATAGTAAACATGCTTTTTCTCCCTCTTTTATCTTTTAGGCTAATTTATTCCCTCATATTCGCTGCATTGACAGATTGATTATGGAGCAAATGAGCGATTGTTTGTATGAATGTTATGCTGACATTAATAACAGGTCATAGAACAAGAACGAAAGTCTACAGTAATTTATTCCATCCTGAAACAGGAACTTGAAGCCCACCTTGGGTGAGCTGCATATTAAACCAAGCCAATGTGCATGAATATGATAAGCAAATGCAAATGCAAAATAAATAAATAAAATATGTATTATGCAGTATTATGCAGTAAGGGAAAGCAAACTCCATTATCTTCAGATCTTGCTGTGGAAAAGTTAAACATACGATATACGTAATTCTGCATTAGGTATAGCTGAGAAGATAACGTCAGAGATTAATACACAACAGAAACGCTTCTAATATGCATCTTTTGCTTCCCGGAGTGTAATCTGAATAATGCTATTTGAGGATTTGTGTGGTTTGTGCCAGATTAAAAAAAAAATTATGAATGTAAGAATGGTCTATATCCGTGTTAAAGTTGAGTTGAGGGTCTGCTATGGCAGGCTGCCCTGCCATGTAGATGAGTATGCTGAGCTTTAGTCAGGTTTAGTGAGCAGAATTCATAATTGCTGTGTCAGTCTTAAACACAGAAGGGACAGAGGGAAGGAAGGCAAAAAAGCTTACAGAACAAAAAGCTCACTTTTGTTTCTTTCTCGACTGACCTCCACAGAGAGCTGATGGTGTAGAGAGAGAGAGAGAGAGAGAGAGAAAGGCTGAAAGAGAGTGGGTAAGAAAACAGCAGGGTAGAAGGACAGATTTGGAAGAGAATTATGATAGATAGGCAAGCAGACAAGCAACAGGCGTTACAGAGACAGATATGTCTGCAATGAACATAAAATATCTGAGACAAACAGACAGAAAGACAGATAACACTGATAATATCAGATGACCCTGGGCATTGTGCCTAAATGCAACAAACAGCAAATGCGCTCTCAAGAGCAAAGTAGCTGACTCTTTATTTAAAAGTTAGATTCAGCCGATCGCTGACCCAGTCCTTCCTATCTGCAAAATTACATGGTGGAACTTCTTTCATTCTGCGTGAGAAGAGCATTCTCAGAACAGCAACACTGCTGGAATTTTTAAACACCTCAGTATAATTGAGACACTGATGAAGAGCTGGACCATCCATGATGAAGAGTTCCCTGGAGCCTATCCCAGGGAACTCTGGGGACAAGATGGGGTGCCAACCCATCGCAAGGCACAATCACACACTATGGACAATTTGGAATCAGATGACAATGTATGTCTTTGGATTGGAGGAAGGAAACTGGAGTACCTGGAGGAAACCCCCTAAGCACGGGGAGAGAGTGAAACCTCTGTGGACACAGGGTGGAGGCAGGATTTGATTCCCCAAACCCAGCCAACGTGCCCGCAACCAGTGATCAAAAAAATTCTTCCATCCATCCATCCCTCCATTTTCTATACTGTTTATCCTTCAGGGTCGCGGGGAACCTGGAGCACATCCAAGGGAGCATGGAGCACAAGGTGGGGTACATCCTGAACAGGGTACCCATCCTTCGCAGAGCATACTCACATACACATTCACACACCCATTCATACACTTTGGACATGCCAGTCAGCCTACCCTGCACGTCTTTGGACTGGGGGAGGAAACCGGAGTACCCGGAGGAAACCCCCGGAGCACGGAGAGAACATCCAAACTCCGCACAATCCAGGCAGCAGTGGGAATCGAATCCCCAACCCTGGCAGTGCGCCCAAGAACTATTCCAGTGTTCAATCAAATTTATTCCAGTCACTTAAAATTCCTTGCTTACAAAAGTCCAGATAAGCAAGTAACACAACTGAAAAAAGCAACGACGGTTAGCTTTTAATGCTTAACCAGTAGTGATTAGCACTGTGAAACAAAACATAACATTTCGACGTGGTTATGTTTTGTTTCATAGTGATGCCCATTGTTACTACTTTTGACTAGCGCCATGGACTCTAAACTGATAAGACATCTATTTTGAATTTACTGTAACATAGGGAATAAATGCACATTTCTCCATCCAATTATCTTTAAACATTGTAAATCTGAGTAGAACTACAGCCATATTTTCAAACCCATATTGGCTCTGCTATAGTATTTTTTCGAGTTTGACCCATACAAATACAGGCTGTCCCAAAAGTCTCCATACATTGGGGACTTTGTTTGCCATCCACTTCTCGGTTGGTCTGCAACACTTCCAGTCTTTTTGAATTTGTTAATAAGTGTCTTTTGTGGTGTGCTGGTCATGTTTCCTGTTAAAGTCCATCGCAACCTTGTCCAGCCTGATCCAGCCATGGGAAGGATTTCAATGCGTCAAAGGCATTGTTTAAGGCTATCTGAAAAAAAAAAAATCCTATAATATAAATGAAGTATGAAAAATGTTGGAAGACATTTTGCTTTAAAAAGTGTTCATTTCCCCCAAACTTTTGGGACACGCTGTACTTTGCTGGGTCTGCATCTAGACTGCAGTCCACCAGAGGCTAGAGGATGACAACAAATTCTTAATGTATAAAGATTAGCTCTAATCTCTATCTGTTCACCTAGAAGATGATCAAATACAGCGGCTTGCATGCGAACACCAGTAACACACTACCATATTTTTATTACTGCTATACTTGGAATAATTCACCACCCACCCACATATATCTCTCCCGTGGTGGCCCTGTCACGGTTGCTTTCCACTGATTTATGAGGAAGAGGGACAATGATAAATCGTTCACATATGGTCAACAGTCAGTAAGTGTATACTTACAAATTGACCTAAAGGAAGATTTGTATGATCAAATGACCTGTGATTGATATAGCTAAGACGTAGCTAATAAACTGTCAACCCAGTGAGTCTGGATGTGAGTAAGAAAAGACAACGTGAGAGATACAGGGAGTGAGACAGTTTTCCATGAAACCCACACTGCAGTGAATTTAAGTCCCTTTTTATCAAACTTGACACTCTCATTCTAATCAACCAGGCCAACTCTTTCATCCTGCTCATTTTTCAGAGACAGCTAGAAAAACAGAAAAATGAGTATGATAGCGAAATGGAGAAGAGGGGAGGGAATAAGAAGTGGATTTATTCAAGGTCATTTACAATGCATGCAGACGATGAACACACACACGCAAACACATTATTTCATATAATCGATGATGTGAAAAGAGACAGTATTTAAGAAATTCATTGCAATATCCCAGCACACCGTTAGACCGTGTGTGTGTGTGTGTGTGTGTGTGTGTGTGTGTGTGTGTGTGTGAGGTCATTTGTATTTAGTGGAGTGTGAAAAGGCACAGCGGAGGAGATCTGACTGCGTCGGCATTCTAAAGGTCATCGCAATGACAAGAGCCTCTGAGGGAATAGCAGCGTGCCAAAGCGTCAAGCAAACAGCAGAACATAAATCACAAAGGCAGGAACAAAGAGGGTACAAATTCAGATAAGGAGCACATCACTTTTCGGTGATGGAATCTTTAAATATTAGAATGCCCCTGTGTCAAATCGGTCACATCAATCAGAAAATCCCATGCAATATAACTGAAATGCATTATATATTGTACGTATATGAGTGTGTGTGTGTGTGTGTGTGTGTGTGTGTGTGTGTGTGTTAGCTAAACGCAAATTATACAGTATCACCTAGTCTGGAGTAAAAATAAGTGTGAGATGCAGTGAGAAGCAATGCTGAGTGATTAGACTGTAGGAGGACAGCTGT
The DNA here is from genome assembly GCF_023375685.1 of Ictalurus furcatus. NCBI lineage: Eukaryota > Metazoa > Chordata > Actinopteri > Siluriformes > Ictaluridae > Ictalurus > Ictalurus furcatus. Next base: position 21,149,974 of record NC_071269.1, read on the forward strand.
TATTAGAGGGTTAATGATGCTATTAACACATCTTTCTAGTCACTAATGCCTGGCGGTGTGTGGAGTGGATCTGCACTCGTCTGCGAGTTAAATGAGGCTGAAAACAGGTTCTGCATCCAAGCATCAAGAGCAAAAAACACACAAAATCCAAATAGGTGGCTGCATGTTTTAACAAAGCCAATTCTGGCCCTTGACAGAACATGTTAAGCGTCACAGAAATCCTGCTAGAGTGTTGCGTCCAGTTCAACACATGTGCACACATAAACATGGCACAAGAACCCGCCATTACTGAACATACACCTGAACTAAACGCCGAGTAAAACTTCAATAAAAGTGTGATAATCTCAGTCTCAAACGCACCACATCACAGACCCTATAATCATTAGAGTCGGCTCTCTGAAAATCATGCCCTGCGGAAAGTATCGGCGTCACTGCTGAATTAGCCCAGGCATGCATGAAGTAAAGCGGCTTGCACCGGTGCAGACACACAGAGGAACAAAGCCAGTACATAACAACACATTGAACCAACATAGACTCACACAGGCCTACACAAACCACAAACACACCCAGACCTGTGTCAAGTGAAGAAATAAAACTTTTTTCTTTTTTTTAATAAAGAAACAAAAATAATCTACAAATGAGATCATTTTATTTAAAGACGCTAAACAAGTTCTTAAGTTACAGTACTGCTTCAGATCAATAACCTTACAGGTTTACTGTATATGCAGTGCTGTGTGGATGAAATATATATGAAGAAGAATCCACTCAGTAACTGCTCTGCAGTGTAATACAGTATATAAAGTTTACAGGGATAAAAAAAAAAAAACTGTTTCAGCAAAGTGCTTCTGAATCATTTATATACAGACAAGTGACAAATTAAAGGAAAAACCTCCATAAAGTAAAAGACAGTAAGGTGTTGGGCCACCAAAACAGCTTCAAGTTCAAGTGTACTGAAGGATCAACACTGTTCTTCCAAACGCTATTTGGTGGAGTGCGCTGTCTATCCTTTTGCTCCAAAATCTACCATAGGTGTTCACTTGGATTGAGATCTGGTGACTGTGAAGGCCATAGCATATGATTTGCATAATTATTATGCATGTTTTATGCAAGAGAATGACTTGGTGAGTTGGAGTTCACTCTGATGGTGCAAGCTGGACTTCCATACACATCTCAGCTTACAAATCAGGTGGAAACTTCTAGCATCTCTTTCTCACTCAACCACTCCATAGGAATATTCCTCCTCTCTCAATCAGATTGCTAAACACAAGTACTTCTTAGCTTTTACCAAGGTGTAGGATAATCTAGATAGATAGACTAGCCTCCTCATTTATCCTCAAGCCTGAGTTTCCCATTGTAAAAATTAACAATCTGACCAGAATTCATTTTGTTAGCTCACTGGTTCCTCTCCATTCCCCTTCCCCCACCGGCTTCTGGGAAAATTGCATTCTGTTGTGTCTAAATTCATATGGAAAAACAAACGTCTCAGTCTTAAACTCTCCACTTTGCAGAGGAGAAGGGAAGATGGTGGATTGGCTGTCCCCAACTTCGGATTTTACTGCTGTTCATTTTATGCTTAGACCAGCCTATGATTAACGACGTAGGACCTTATTTCATTCCAGCATTTCAGTAATGTACATACACTGACTTGTCATATTAGTAGCAACTGGATTAGCTATACCTAATAAACTGTCAATCATTTTATGTACATATAAAGTACAAAGTATATACTGAATAAGCAGTTTTAGTGTAATGAACATAAGACTAGTAACAATGCAACTCTGTGAATAAAGAATGTCATTTTAAATCGGTATGAAGCCTTAAATACGACATGACATGACGCACAATTTTTGGGGCTACTCCAAAATTCAACTAATAATGAAGGGCATTTCTTTGCCATTTTTAAATTTGTGGCCAGACAACACACTCTCCAAATTTTAGCAAATGAACCATGACCTTTACTGCCAGAACACATTCACCCTAAAGATAACAGCCCAGAGGCCATGCACCCTGCAAGTCTTATCACACACTCTAGAGTTATAAAATCAGACAGTGAAAGAGTGTATGTGTGTGTGTGTGAGTCATGGATGTCTGCGTTTAAACTGTGAAAGGATTTGAAGCATTCAATAAAGATGTCGAACCTTGATAAAACACCCAGAGAAAACTTACCCAAAATCATCCTGACAAACTCGGACGGCTTCTTCACCTCTGTGTTCTGTGACGCTCCTGGAGAACCTGATTCCAAATTCTTCTCTGCGCTCCTCTTCTCCTCTCCTCTCCTCTCCGAAAAAAAAGAGGCAGATCAAGCAGCAAACACTATCTGAGTGCTGAGAGCATAGCTGCAGTCCATCGTGTGTCCCTTGTCTTGTGCCTGCTCTGTCCAGGTGAACAGTGGAGAGGAGGAAGAGGAGGAGGAGGAGGAGAAGAGGTGGTAGTAATTTTGGGGGTGGGGGTTGTTAGAGGTCCTCTGCTCCTCTCAGGTGAGACAGAGGGCAGTTAGTTAGACGTCGGGGAGGGGCATTTGGGAAGGTGGCGAGGACACAGCAGAGATCCAGTCAGTGAGTGAGTTACATCCAGGGAAGTCGAAGCAGGACGGATAAAGTGTCCCTACAGACGGCTGATTAGCTATTTCCCTTCAACAGAGCCATTCATCAGAGAGTGTGGACAAAATGCCTTAGTAACACTGTCAAGCTGGTGCCTGCTCTGCTTTGCTCTGCTCTGCTCTGCTCAGATTCCCCCTCTCTCTCGCTCTCTCTCTCTCTCACTCTCTTTCTCTCTTTCTCCCTCCTTCTTGTTTTGGGGTTGGGTTTAACCTAAAGGCACCTTACATGCCTGTACGCCGATTGGTAGCCTTCCCAGCCAATCGGAAAGGCAGCAGCCGCTTGTCATTCCTCAGAATGGGAAGCATGCAGGAGACAGTATTGGACCCAGAACGCTACCGTTCCCCTCTCCTTGTTTCTCCCTCCATCTCATCCTGCATCTCCTTCCCTCTGTTTCACCAGCTCATCATCGGACTGTTTATGCCAGTCAGGGCAACTCACAGAACCCCCTTCGTGCTACTCTCATTCATCTGCCAGATTGCTCCCTCCCTCTTCTCTGCCTCCATGTGACACTAGACTTGTAAAGGGGATTACCTTCCATTCCCTGTCCATATCTCGTTCTCTAGCTCTGTAGCTGCATCATTGTGTGCAGGATTACAGTTCCTGCTCCTAAGTCTTTCAGCTTGTAGATGAATTTTTGGGAGAGGTGTGTGGGGGGGAGGGGTGACAGAGTGCTGGAGGAAAACAAGAGATGGAATAGAAGGTGACAGGGCAGAGGAGCTGGAAGAGATTAAGCTAAATTCAAACTGACAGAGGAATGAGGAGACATGGAACGATGAGAGAAAAGACTTGGGGGAATTAAACAGAAAAAATGTAAAGAAACAAGCAGCAGGGAAAGACAGGAAGACAAACATAAGTAAGATGCATAGCAATTAGCTGCAGTAGCTCAATTTAATGATTTTTTAAACATGTTGATTGGATTGAATGGTGCTCATGAATCTCTGTAAATAGACCATCTATGATAAGCATTGGCACTTAGAGGACAGATACTCCCTCAAAGCTATGCACACGTATAAAAAGACGTATACAAATATCAGCCGGAAGATGGGGAAAATTGTCTTTTCTTTAGTGTCTCATTTCTCAGTATTCACCCCTTCTCCTTTTCCTTGTCTCAGGCTTGAGCAGTGAGTCAGTGAGTAGTGAAGGGAATACTAAAGAGGCCAGCTGACACTCATAATAGCCCAGTACACAGCACATAAGGGCGAGAGAAATAGAGACAGAGGGAGAAAGAGAGAGAGAGAGAAAAGGCACAGCCATTGTGTGTGCATTACAGTATGTCTACTAACATAACAACATAATAGCACGTCTATACAAGTAAACACACACGCTCAAAACACGTGTACACAGATGCACACCCACCTGTGCATACATGCTGTCATCTGATGCCAGACATTGCTCATACTGTACACTATCACCTGCATAACAGCATTGTTTCGAGGGCAAATGTCAGCTCCAGAGAATGCGACTTATAATAAAGCTCTCCAACAGATCTTTAAATGAGCGTGCACCCACGGTTCTGGGATTTATTAACTGCTCTTTATCAGGGCTTTGACAAAAGCATGTGTCATAGCAGTTTGGATCACCCTTTCCACCTCCTGCAATCATCCACAGCTGCTTCAGCCCAGGCTGCAACAGGAGAGCAACAGGGAGCTATGTGTATATAAATCGGATTAGCCTTTACATTAAACGTTCAGTTATTTCGTTATCTTTCTGCCTAATAACTTTGACACTGCGAAAAGGAAAGTGTTCAGGTTAAAGAAATACTACTGATACTACATAAATTACTACATTTTTCAGCCTAATCTTTAATCATAGCATCTGTAATCAATACATTTCCCTATACCAGGGATCGACAACTGGTGATCCACGGTCTGGATGTGGACCCAGCAAGTATTTCAGAGGATCAAACCGAGCACTGAAAAAATACTAATCAGTGTGGGGAAAAGTGACTGTAGTTCATAGACTCCAGTTTCCTAAAGATGAACTATTGAAGTTTCTGTAGCAGAGCATCTGTTGCAGCTTGTTGAGGCCAATCACAGGCATTTATACAAATTACTTATAATTCAGCTTATCAAGTTTTCACACATTATTTACCCTCTCAGAGTAGTTGTTTTGCTAAAAAAAAAAACAAAAAAAAAAACAAGGATTTTAATACAGACAGGTATGTGTTTATTCTCCACTTCAAGTCCAAAATAAGTAGATGTCTTATCTGTTCAGAGTCCATTGTTCTATTCAGAAGTGGTGCAACGTGAAGCACTAATGCAAAACAAAACATAACCACTTCACGTTGTCTTAATTATAGCTTGAACTAATAATCAATAGTTAAACATTAAAAGGTAGCTTCTGCTCAATTTCAGTCACTGTTAGATGCTTATCTGGTCCTTTGTAAGTGCATCCTGGTGCCATCTCTTCCCCAGATAAACCACACACACACACACACACACACACACACACACACGGTCGTCCACATGATGTAAAAGAAAACATGATTCATCAGACCGGTCCACCTTCTTCCATAGCTCCATGGTCCAATTCTGATGCCCATTGTAGGCACTTTCAGCGGTAGACAGAAGGCAGCATGGGCACTCTGAACAGTTTGGGGCTACGCAGCCCCATACACATCAAGCTGCGATGCACTGTGTGTTCTGATATCTTTCTATCATAGCATTAACTTTTTCAGCAATTTGTGTTATAGTAACTCTTTTGTGGGGTCAGACCAGACGGGCTAGCCTCCGCTTCCGCACGCTTCAGTGAGCCTTGGTGGTCCATCACCCTGTCACCAGTTCACCTTCCTTGTATCACTTCTTGTAGGTACTAACCACTGCATACCGGGAACACCTCACAAGACCTGCTGTTATAGGAGATCCAGTCGTCTAGCCATCACAATTGTCAAAGTCACTCAGATCCTTACGCTTGCCCATTTTTCCTGCTTCCAACACATCAACTTCAAGAACCAAACGTTCACTTACTGTCTAAAATTTATTAAGTTCTAGCTACAGATCATATACTGATCAACCCTAGCAAAAACCACTGACAGGTGAAGTGAATAACATTGATTATCTCCTTACACAGGCACCTGTCAGCGGTTTTTGTTATAGTCGATCAGTATATGATCTGTAGCGATAACTTCACAAATTTTAGTCAAATACTCCTGCCATATAGTGCAAAAAGAATGGAAACTTCATATTTTCTCAAAACTCACTCAGTGTTTAAGCCTAAGTGTAGTCCAAAACACAGTTATATAATGCATATTCAAAACTACAACTGCAAACAATAAAGGATTATGAGACATGAGAGAATGTCTTATCAAAGCTGTACTTATATAGAGCATTTATCCAACTGTCCAGCCATGGGGTGATGTAATAAAAGTAATTCCAGTTACTTACTTTTTTCCAGTAAGCTTTTGTGGAATCTGTGTGCCATCAGGTCACAACTGAGGCACTTAAATGTTTATTTTACACTGAGTTACACTGACTACGGATTCTTTCATCTCTGAATCAACTAATCATACAGACTCCGACCTTAAATTACAAAGACCTTTGACTGAAGAATATATTAAAGTGTTGTGTAAAGTATATGTTTTGCAAAAATGTCTATTGATCCCTCCAACAATTGCCCTTAGTAAATTCGGATTCCGCAAGGTTGTTTTTTTTTTTTTGTTTGTTTGTTTGTTTTTTAACAGTGAAGGGAAATGTGTTGCCATTATAATCTGAGCTAATTATACATACACTACAGATATGGTAGACTGAGATTCAGTTGAAAAGGCTGGCGTATTCCTTTAATCAGTTCCAAAATGAAATACAATTTCTCAAACAACATTACATCATTCTTAAATAATATAAGTTTAAAAATAAGCGTGGCTGTGTTTACTGAAAGCTGTAGTAGAGGGTTGTACTGATAATAATTTGATAATAAACTTTATTTATAGAGTACTTTTCACACACATGGTAGCTGAAAGTGCTGTCTAATCAAGTAGTAAAAAATTAAATGATAATAAATGTAAAAAAAAAAAATTAATAAAATATGTCAAATAAAACTATACATAACAAAACAGTTGGGGTTCTTTTCATTAAACGCCAAATTAAAAAAAGATGTGTTTCTAACTGAGTCAATATCAGGTGTTGGGCTGCACTTATGTTTAATTTTTAGAGAAAAATACGTTTTCAATGAGATTTCATTCTTTTCTCTCTATCTATGGTAATCATACGTAAACTACTGATGCGGCGGACAGATATTAAATTATAAAACACTTAAGTATTCCTTTAAGTGTCTTGAGAAACAGCACAATGGCTAACGCACTACATCTACTATATTATTCCTAGCAATCCAGTCAAGTCAACTAGCCGTAGTCAGGATTCGAACAGGTGACCCGCAAGTTAAATCAAAAAGTATTGTTTTAAATCGTTTTCTGATAGTTTTGCTACTTTTTCACTAACGCAGGTGATCTATGAACAATAGGTCATTTTCCACCCCCGCAGAAAGACACAAAAACGCTATCAGATACCCTCGACTTTAGCTAGCCTCTCTGTTTGCTCTCTTTAGGTGCAGAAAGGCAGGTGTGCTGAAAGTCGATTGTGTCATCAGTGTGTTTGTGTGTGTGTGCGCGGGTGTGTGTGTGTGTGTGTGTGTGTGTGTTGGGGAGGGTTAAGGAGGGGGAGCTGATATGTGTCAGCAGCAGTGGCGATCATGTTTCCTCATTAGTTGTGTTGGTATCAATAATTCAGTACTGGGCCTTGTTGAGCTCAATGGGCCGATTGCTAATGTGCTGTCTACCCGCTGGGGCTTTGGACCCAGCAGGACTTTAATGGATGTCATGATGAGAGGGTGAAATCCAAGAACAGGGATCTTCTGTCACCCCTTGGCGCGGTGCGCGTGCGTGTGTGTGTATGTGTGTGTACGTGTGTGTGTGTGTTGAGATGGCAGATATGGTCACAGAGTGACCATCGATGGACAGGTGTGAGGATGGGAGGATTAATCAGAGAAGGCGGAGGAGGAAGTCTCTTCCATGCCTGTGTAACTGTTCATTATTTTGGCCATTGTGTATTTGACAGCGGTGTGTTGCTGCACTTTACTGTCACCAAACCTCTGTGTTAAATACTATTGTACTTCATAGAGAATCTGGACGTTTGAAGACTGGAAAAACATTGTCTAGTATTTTTCCAATATTCACCTGTCCAGTTTCATTGAGCCTGTGTCCGCTGTATCTTCAGATTCCTGAGAAGTGGAACCTGGTGTGTTATACTGCTGTTGAAGCCCATCCGCTTCAAGGTTCCAAGTGTTGTGCATTCTGAGATGCTTTTCTGCTTACCGCAATTAAGAGTAAAGAGTGGTTATTTGAGTTACCATAGCCTTCCTGTCAGGACGAACCAACAACCATGTCAAAGTCAATGAGATCACATTTTGTCCCCATTCTGAATTTTGAATTCTGAATCCTGGACATATCTGCGTGGTTTTATTCATTGCACTGCTGCCATATTATTCGCTGACTGGACAAATGCATGAATATTACTAACCTAGCAGACAGACAAAACTGAGGATTGTTAAGTAGGCTGGACCCGAGGATAGCTACAAATGCATATTGTAGTCACACAGAGATTAATTAATTGGCTTAGTGGTTAGCATGTTTGCCTCACACCTCTGGGGTTGGGGGGTTCAAATCCCGCCTCTGCTCCTTGTGGACCAAGTTTGAATGTTCTCCCTATGCTTTGGGGGTTTCTTCGAAGTACTCCAGTTTCCTCACTCATTCCAAATACATGCATTGTAGGCTGATTGGCATTTCCAAATTGTCCATAGTGTGTGAATATGTGTGTGATTGTGCCTTGCGATGGTTTGGCACCCCGTCCACGGTGTCCCCCTGTGTTGTACCCTGAGTTCCCTGGGGTAGATTCCAGGTTCCCCCGTGATCCTGTGTAGTATATGCGATATGGAAAAAGGGTTGGATGGGATGGAAAACTATTTTGTTTCTATATATGGCTAAACAATTGTGCATGACCATCATTGAGCAAAGTAGTAAAGATCATAATTTTAGCCATATTCCTCTGGTTCCTGGTTCCTCTCAAGGATTCATCTCAAGGAGATGTCTCTTGTGAAAAGCGCTATACAACTCAAATTGAATTGAAAAATTGAGCGGTACATGTGCCTTGTTAGCTGGTTAACACGATCATTTGTTTTTACCTTGAGTGTTGTGCTTTATTTCCCACATCCCATCATCTAGAATGTTCTTATTATCTCCGTTTCTGTAGAATCAGTAGTCCATGAAAATCGCTTGGGATTAATTATGATCACAAATACAGTCTCAGAGTATATTATTATGGAGATATTAATAGCTAGAAGTTAGAACAGCACTTGAAAATCCCAAGTCTGGTTCGCACATACTGAATAGTCTTAGCAGGCTATGCCAAACAACAGCAGCCTGGGAGCAGAGTGGTAATCTGAAGACAGAGAGGAACAAAGTCAGGTGTTACTGTTGTGATCCTTGCCACCAGTAGAAAAGAGGGAGAGAGAGAGAGAGAGAGAGAGAGAGAGAGAGAGAGGGAGGGAGAGCCGGAGAGCGAGTATATTGTATGTCCACTAAAAAATAAAAGCCTTGTGCCAGGCTGAAGCTGCACTGCGACACAAGGGAAAGGACCTTCACTCATGTTCCTGAGTTCTCACCATCTGCAACTACACTGATATAATGTGCTCTGATGTGATGCTTTAATAATGGTGTGACACTGCTACCCTCTGCAGGTACACTCGAGGTAAACACACACACCACTGCCATTTTCTTAATGTAATAAAATAGTGGATATGTCAAAGTTATATATGCAGTGACCAAAAAAAAGTGGAAAACCTTATACAGTATCTCACAAAAGTGAGTACACCCCTCACATTTTTGTAAATATTTGATGATATCTTTTCATGTGACAATACTGAAGAAATGACACTTTGCTACAATGTAAAGTAGTGAGTGTACAGCTTGTGTAACAGTGTAAATTTGCTGTCCCCTCAAAATAACTCAACACACAGCCATTAATGTCTAAACCGCTGGCAACAAAAGTGAGTACATCCCTAAGTGAAAATGTCCAAATTGGGCCCAATTAGTCATTTTCCCTCCCCGGTGTCATGTGACTTGTTAGTGTTACAAGGTCTCAGGTGTGAATGGGGAGCAGGTGTGTTAAATTTGGTGTCATCGCTCTCACACTCCCTCATACTGGTCACTGGAAGTTCAACATGGGACCTCATGGCAAAGAACTCTCTGAGGATCTGAAAAAAAGAATTGTTGCTCTACATAAAGATGGCCTACGCCAGGGGTTCCCAAACTTTTCCAGGGCAAGGCCCCCCAAATGGCATTAACATTTGACCGAGGCCCCCGTTTTGCAAGATATCTTTTAAAACACACTAAAAATACAGACTTCTGAATATATCCCCCTTTTTTTTATTATTAATAATTACATCTTACATCTTTACATTACATTACATTAGGAATTGATTGTGTGTTTGGTTGTCTGAGAGCGAGAAAGAGAAAACACACTAGTGGGAGGGATGGGCTTGGTGGCTCCGACCAAATTGTTGAGGCCCCCCGGGCGCCCCCTGGCGGCCCCCAAGGGAGCGGCCCCCACTTTGAAAACCACTGGCCTAGGCTATAAGAAGATTGCCAAGACCCTGACACTGAGCTGCAGCACGGTGGCCAAGACCATACAGCGGTTTAACAGGACAGGTTCCACTCAGAACAGGCCTTGCCATGGTCGACCAAAGAAGTTGAGTGCACGTGCTCAGCGTCATATCCAGAGGTTGTCTTTGGGAAATAGACGTATGAGTGCTGCCAGCATTGCTGCAGAGGTTGAAGGGGTGGGGGGTCAGCCTGTCAGTGCTCAGACCATACGCCGCACACTGCATCAAATTGGTCTGCATGGCAGACATCCCAGAAGGAAGCCTCTTCTAAAGTTGATGCACAAGAAAGCCCACAAACAGTTTGCTGAAGAACCATGTCCTGTGGTCTGATGAGACAGATAAACTTATTTGGTTTAGATGGTGTCAAGCGTGTGTGGCCAGGTGAGGAGTACAAAGACAAGTGTGTCTTGCCTACAGTCAAGCACGGTGATGGGAGCGTCATGGTCTGGGGCTGCATGAGTGCTGCCGGCACTGGGGAGCTACAGTTCATTGAGGGAACCATGAATCCCAACATGTACTGTGACATACTGAAGCAGAGCATGATCCCCTCCCTTCGGAGACTGGGCCGCAGGGCAGTATTCCAGCATGACAACGTCTTTTGCCTTGCTAAAGAAGCTGAGGGTGAAGGTGATGGACTGGCCAAGCATGTCTCCAGACCTAAACCTTATTGAGCATCTGTGGGGCATCCTCAAATGGAAGGTGGAGGAGCACAAGGTCTCTAACATCCATCAGCTCCGTGATGTCGTCATGGAGGAGTGGAAGAGGACTCCAGTGGCAACCTGTGAAGCTCTGGTGAACTCCATGCCCAAGAGGGTTAAGGCAGTGCTGGAAAATAATGGTGGCCACACAAAATATTGACACTTTGGGCCCAATTTCAACAATTTCACTTAGGGGTGTACTCACTTTTGCTGCCTGCGTTTTAGACATTAATGGCTGTGTGTTGAGTTATTTTGAGGGGACAGCAAATTTACACTTTTATACAAGCCGTACACTGACTACTTTACATTGTAAATTGTACATAAATATTTACAAAAATGTGAGGGGTGTACTCACTTTTGTGAGATACTGTATCTACCTAGAGTCCCCTCCGAAGCTATAGGAATGGCAAGGCCTTTGAGATGAATATGAGAAGAGAGTTTAGAATTTCAGCTTTTATTTCCTGGTGTTTATATGTAGACATGTTAAACGGCACTGAACGTAGCACATTTGTATTAGACCACCCAATTTGTAGGCAAGCAAAAATATTGGAACACGTGACCGACATGCGTTTCTTGTTACCCAGGTGTGTCCTATTAGATTGATTGTTTAAACAATAAATAGTTCTGAACATCTACTCTTGCTTTTATCCTTCAGTTTCACCTGTGAAGACTGCATTTGTTGATAAGCCAAGCTCAAGATCAGAGCGCTGTCTATGGGAGAAAACCAAGCCATTTTGAAACTGAGAAAAGAGGGAAAATTGATCAGAGGCATTGCACAAACATTGGGCATAGCCAATACAACAATTTTGAATGTCCTGAAAAAGAAAGAAACCACTGATGTACTGAGCAACAGACACTGAATGGGTCAGCCAAGGAAAACATCAACAGCTGACGACAGAAACATTGTGAGAGTTTTTAAGAAACCCCCCCAAAAAACACCAGTCAGTGACATCACCAACAACCTCCACAGTTTCAGAGGGGACTGTATGTGTCAGTATTATGACTGATAATGTATGACTCTGTTCCAGCATATCTGATCTATTATATACTATATCTTCTTTGTCTATCATAATAATACTCTTAAATTCTCACACATGGTTTCTATCCAGATGCCTAATGTTATTGTTGTGATCTCTAACAATTAGCTACAATCAACAGTTAATAAAATGGTACCATGGTAAATGGTTTACATTAAGTTTCCAATAGCTGACATAAATTCATGCATTATTTGCATAGTACAAATACTGTAAAATGTACTATCAGCTACTGTATATAGAGTAAATATTTATAGCAATAGTATATAGTAATATACTGTAATAGTATATAATAATATACTGTAAATTGAAAATAAAATATTATCCACTACATTTGCTCATTCTGGATGATGCTTTTACCCAAAGTTACTTAATTAGCTTTGTTAAATTTAAGTAGCTTTGTTAAACCTAAATTCGTACACTATGTTCCTAAATGTTGATACCTGACTGGCATCAACTCTTGCTTCCTGGTGTAAATATTGGAACTTTTGACAGTACATGTACTGTATGCTGAATATAGTGGTGTTCCTTACTATGGTGTAAGCAGCAAGAAATGTTATGTTGTGTGAGACATCAAGATGACAGGCCATGTGCTGAAAAATATCACTGTGCCCACATGGTCTTAACACATCCTGGCTATTTCGGGATTTTTGCTCCTTGTAAAGGGCACCAATTACCACAAGAATTATGGTTTATTTATATATCTGTTTTTAGACGTTGTGGACAGCTCCCTCCACCACCATCCACCATCCAGTGCAAGTGGAGAACCACAGACGCAGTAAGCTTGGAGTGACTCCAGGCTAGAAATCAAGTCCAACTGCATACTGACATGGCCATGCGAGCGCCCACCTGTCTGGACATAAACCAGACTTGGAAATGGGATAATAATTGGCATGGATAACAAAACAGTTTGTATAAGCAGTTTTACTGGTTTAACTTGTGTGTTCAGGGTAGTATTTGTACTTTTGAGTATAACGTCACTCTCAACTGCTTAGTCGTATAGGCTACTCTTACAAAGGGTTCTTTAAGAATTCTTTGATAGTTAAAGGTTCACAGCTTTCTGTAAACACTTCTTGATAGGAAAACCCTCTGATGTAGGGTGCAGTGTGGAACCCAGTGATGGATTCTTTGGCTTTTCCAATTTTATAGGAACACCTGTACACCTGCTCATTTATGCAGTTTTCTGATTAGCCAATCATGTGGCAGCCGCACACTGCATAAAATCATGCAGATGGTGGGAAAAACAAAAATACATCCTGTGAGTGGAGGGTGTGCAGGCTGAAACACCTTGTTGAGGAGATTGACCCGACTGTCTGAACTCACAGGAAGTCTATAGTACCTCAAATAATCACTCTTTACAATCATGGTTAGTAGAAAAGCATCTCAGAATGCACAGGACATCAAACCATGAGGTGGATGGGCTACAGGTTCCACTTCTATCAGCCAGTAACAAGGATCTGAGGGTACAGACCCACCCAAACTGGGCAGTTGAAGACCAGCTGGGTTTTTTTTTTCTTTTTTTTTCTTCCAATTCTTCAACTGTCCAGTTTGGGTGAGAATATATATTCTTTGAATGTAGTCACTTGTGTCCAATATTTCTCATCTCTTCTCGTCTCTTTTGATCAAATAAAAATAAGATTTATCTATTTGATGAATTTTAACCTTGGAAGTGTATTCAAGTGTTTATTTCTATAAAGAAGCAACATTTTAAAAAATTTTAACAATCTTGAAATTAGAAGGTATAGAAATAGACTCAATAAGCTTATATTTGTTCTACATCACTGTTCTATCATGAGTAAGGAATAAAGCATATGGGGGCATGCTGTTATAGGACAATTATTAACGACCGTGTGGTTTGATGTTGCCTAACACAGCAGTTACTGTTACTGTTACCATCCTGTAGTTGATTATTTTCCAATAACAACATTTTCCAAAGTGTTTTACTTCTCTTATATCACAGCAACGATCATCATGGTTTATGTATTAATAAACAACATGTTATACTTTTAATTTGTTAAAAGATAATGTTCAAAACATTTTTCAAAATAGGAACAAAGATAGTTCCCATTATCATTTATGTTATAGCAGTGATAAACAGTAGTTAACTCACCAGCCTCTCTTTTGTTTTCCCTCTCTCTCTCCTGAAACCTCAAAATGCAACATTCTCCATGATTAGACTTTCCTGTGGTGGAAAACCTAAAGTTACAGCTTTACCTCTGACAAAGTGCTGACACTGGAGACTGCTTCAAAAACAATCTCTTCACAGAAGACTTTAATAAATTATATTTTTTTAAAAAATACATTTATAATCTGTTTATTACTACACTTTCATTATGTGCTGCATTTGCTATACGAGTCCCTATGGATATAAAACAATTAATTTCATTTGAAATACAGCTGATAAGATAAGATAACTTTGGGGGAAAAGCGTCTGCCAAATTAATCACCTGCTTTTACACAGATCCTTCCTATAAACTCCTAAGGCTAACAATTTTTTTATATATATAGAAACCACAAACCTGCTGCCAGATCAGTGTAAACAGATATCCTGAATTAACACTACAACACCTTCCACTTAACCAAACATCCAGGCAGTCATAACAGGTTTTGTGCTCTCACAGCACTGAGAAAAACTGGACTGTGCTGTGGAAGATAGCCAGCAGATTAACTCTAGAAGGATTCCCTGTCTGGCCTGCATCTGCCTGAATAGCAGAATGGAAACGAATGCATGGAAGATTAAACACGAGCACTGGTTTGGACTGTCACCCAGATGCTGGATACATTATCTTATATCTAAGGGCTGAGGATTGTGTAATCAACTGACAATGTTTTTCATCACCATGTCCATCATTATTATCACTCGCATTCTGTCTCTCTTTCTCTCTCTGATATTCTTTCCGGCATTTATTAGCTAAAAAGCTTTATACCGTGCTATTTGACTCAAGTTATTTTTATTCTATATTGTATCAAACATTATTGCTGTATATAAATTTCTGAAGAATTTCATTTGAATTGTCAGATATCACAAGTACATGCTAAACAAGATAGTCAACAAATGCCCTGGAAAGCAGGGCAACAAATGCCCTGTAAAAACTTCCAGTCCATACAGGATTTTGCACACTGTAAAACCGGATAAGTTCATTTAACTCAAAAAATGTGAGGAAACTAATTGCCTCAAAAATTTTAAGTTGATAAATCAATTTCTTTAAGCCAAATACACTTAAATATAACAAGTTTGAGTTCAATTGTTGTTATATTTAAGTCTATTTGGCTTGAAGAAATTGATTCATCAACGTAAAATTTTGAGGTAATTAGCTTCCTCACATTTTTTGAGTTAAATGAACTATCCGGTTTTACAGTGCAGAGGTTTTTTGGGGGGGGGTTGTTTCAGCCAAAAATACTTCATTTTGCTGCAGCTCTTTAAAAAAAAAAAAAAAAAAATTGCGATGCAAATTGCAGAGTTTTTTGTACTTATTTGTGGAAAACTACTCAAATTGGTGAACTTGCAAAGTCTTTTACAGTGATGTTTGTTGGTAAATGAGACCTTTTAGCTGTACTCATGTTTGACGCACGTGAATCGAAGAGAGCTACATTGACTACATTGAACATTGACTGAATGCACGTTGTAATGAGGTCACATGATGCATCTTGGTCCGAATCTGCAAAAATCTGCAGTAATTAAAAAAAAAATTGCAAGCTCCTTTGAATATTGCAGAGTTTTCACTTAATTTTGCGTTAATTTTTGCAAAACCGCAAAACCGCGAAATCTGGAGGGACTGTATTTCTAAGTCGCATATGGACATTTTTGGCTGCTGTTTTCACTTGCAGCATATGTAAAGGGTTAAAGTCAGATATAGTGTTGTACATAACACTACATAAACATTATCATTTTGGAGCTCTACTGTAGATATAACTGATGTAGAACATTTTCCAAAGCAGCACCTGAAAGAGGAATGCCATGGTCATCTACTACAAATTCCTTACTGGCAAGTAATAAGTTATAACTTTCAGATTCAACTACAGCTCCCTGGTGTCGTCGACTGCCAGACCACAGTCCTGATGTGGACCCAGGTGGATCAAACAAAGCACTTGAAAACTTCAGACGCAAAGCAGATCAACACGAAAAAACTGGCTGTAGTACCAGAAATCTGTTGTTGTGGTTTGTCCAATCACATGTATTTATGAAAATTATGTAGCTAAAGGCAGCTCACTGAGAAATTAATGAGGCACTTTCATAGATTTTTCATTTTATTTACCCCGTCTTGTCTTATTAGCATTTAAAGATGATTGGGCAGAGAAGTATGCATTTATTCTCTGCTTCAAGTTGAAAACACTCTGTTCAGAGTCCATGGCTTTAGTCAAGTTGACCTGTCTTGTTTATAGCTATGAACTTATCACTAGTGATTAAGCATTAAGGTAAATGTTCTCCCTATTCAGTCATTTCAGTTGCTTACCCGGACCTTTATAACAAGGAATTTTATGTAACAGGACCTTCGCAAATTTTTATTTGCCTCAGCTATACACCATTCATGCATGTGATGTACGTTTCACAACTGCATGCTAGGGCTCGTCTTGATCCCTCACTCGTAAAGCGACTCTGAGGGTTCTGTGCAATGAAAAGGCCTAGTGTATGTTCGATGTGCTCCGGCATGTATCATTGGTCGATCAGCAGTAGCATGTGTTCTGGCATGGATATGGTGAATGTAGAGTCTGCACTAAAAGTCAGAGGAGGGGCCGGGCCCTGCCTTCATCTCTGAATCCATCACTAGAATTAAAGAGTGTGAAATCTGAATGTTTAAAATGTAAGAAATGCATAAAGTATACGTTTTCATGCAAAATGACAAATATGCAACGTTGGATAGAAACATTTCTGCCTAGTTTACTTAGTTAATGGCTCAGTTACATATACAGTATGTGAGTGTAATTGTCATTACAAAGAACTTATAGGAGAACCCATTATATTATAACTAAGACGTTTTATTCTTAAGTAATCAATTCTGCTATTTCTCTTGCCCAACAAATAAATGTATATGTAACTAACTAAATCAATAAATAAATGCATATACAGATTTGGAATTTTTTTTTTTTTTTTTTTAAACAACTTTAAAAGATTAAACGATCTTCCTTAGACCTTTTTTTTTTTTTGCATTTAACACATAATAAATCTGTATTTTAATAATTTGACATCTTAATGCTTTGCCTATATAAGATTTCCTTGTGATATTCCAGAAACTTTTTTTTTTTTAAATAAATTGCCATTGTGTTCATTTTGCCCTTGAAAAGCACAGAGTCAGTACGTCTGGCACATGAGGATCAGTTTGCATGATCACACTAAAATTAGAATATTGATCAGGAACGGATAGATACTGTACGCACGTTTCCTCTGCAACAACAGGAAAACTGAATGAGGTTTTATATTATCATGATGTGAAAGTCACATGAAACATTTTGTTCCGGGGCCTCTGAATGTGTAGCCTCCGAGTCTCTTCTGAGTCTGAGAATGTTGATGTTGACTGTCACTCTCTCACACACAGACACTAATTTCACACATTCGGAAGAAGACAGAGAAACTCCTCATGCCTCTAAGACTATTCATTTCTATGAGATACATTGCATTATGGAAACACACACACACAATCACACGCACGAACTATAAGACTGGCTCAACGATTGCCAACGGATATCCCTGCATATAAATATTTTATTATTATTATTATTATTATTATTGATTTAATTTTTATTGTTATATTATAGAGAGCACAGTGGCTTAATTGTTAGCACGTTCGCCTCACAGCTCACAGCTGAGGTTTCGATTACCGCTACTGCCCTGTGTGTGCGGAGTTTGCATGTTCTCCCCGTGCAGTGGGGGTTTCCTCCGGGTACTCCGGTTTCCTCCCCCAGTCCAAAGACATGCATGGTGGAATGAATGGCATGTCCAAAGAGTCCGTAGTGTATGAATGGGTGTGTGAATGTGTATGTGAGTGTGCCCAGCGATGGATTGGCACCCTGTCCAGGGTGTACCCCACCCTGTGCCCTATGCCCACTTGGATAGGCTCCAGGTTCCCCACAACCCAGTAGGATAAGCGGTATAGAAAATGGACAGATTGTTATTTTGTCATGGACACGGTGGCTGAGTGTTTATATATTAAACACTAAGTTTTTATATATTAAACGGCCAAGTCAGCATGGACTAGAACCATTTAATTTTCATGAGACAATTTAAGTCAAGTAATAAACACCTATCAATGTCTCTGGTCAGTCAGTGATCACTTGGACACACACACACACACACACACACACACACAAACGCACACACTTAAACACATCCTAAGAGTAATATTTGAATTCTCTTCATCATGCTATATGTGCAGATGTGCACAAGGATTATGAATCAAGCAGCTTCATCAATCACACACACACACACACACACACACACACACACACACACATACACACACATAAACGCACGCACACACACTTTAATGACCTCTTGGGTCAAACTCAAATCACTATTAGCCAGATGAACAGCTGTGTGTGAGGTTAAGCTGACCGCAGATGTGAGGGTAAAAAAGGAAGCAAGCTTTCTCAAAAAGCTGCTCTCTGATGGTAATCCAGGTCAGAGATGGATTTGTTCAGGCCACAGGACAGCGAGTGCTGTAAACTCATAATGCCTATCATGTTACCTACTATCTGTTTATGTCTTACATGATGTTTTGCTTACATCCTCACATAAACACTTCTAAAAATAATTTCATTTTGACATGTGTATTAGGAACATACTGTAAATAAGGATTGTTAGGAAGAATTCATCACTAAACAGCTGTTTCATCAGTAATTGTAATGTGGATTTTTTTATATATATAAAACACACTACTAAATCCTACTTACTTTTTTTATTTATTTAGTAATAAACAGTATAAACCTTATATAGGCCTATCGACTTTATACGCCATTATCCTGGAAATAAACGGATGTCCTTACCTGAGCCCCACATTAAACTCTCTTCCTCTGCTTCTTCCTTTCCTATTTCTCACATCTGCAGCAAATTCTGCATAGAAGTCCTTTCTGTCATGAACAACGGTGATTCCCAATGATACCTTGCAGCACCCTGATAAAGAACTACAACTGACTGAGACACAGGATGGTCCTCATGGGTTACCTCCAAGTGAAAGCCAGGCTCTATCTTACACACAGCAGGTTGTGTTTGCAGAGACACACAGGCCATGCGGTGGAAAAAAAGAAGAAAAAAAAACAAGCAAACACATCGCCCCCTTGCGTCCCTCCCTTTGGCCCTCTTCTTGATCTCACCAGACTGAGAATACAGAACAAGTGCAACAGATTCCAGAAGCTAATCACAGCAGACCCTTAATAAGTGAGGACAACTGTGCCTGCAGAGAAGAGGGGGGGAAGAGATAGATGGGGAGCAAGTGATAGGGTGAGAGAGCAAGGCGGAGTGAGAGAGGCTGTAGAGTCAAGTGTCAATGATATAAGAGATATATACAGAGACATACAGTACATGGAGGCCAAGAGACATAATTTGAGCAGAGGGGACATGGCAACACTGCAGTGCCTACACAGGTTTAAATCTTTCTTCTTAACCCATATGTTAAAAGAGCTCTAAATAACACGTTATGCATTACGCACAATATATATATCTTTACAGAAAGGCATTCAAGTTTATATCCAGGTTTATATTGCATTTATAATACATATATATATAATACATTTCAGCATCAATACAAAAGAAATTCAGCCCCAATTTAATAAGTGCATTATGTTTAGCCATAGACGCACTTCATCCTGGTCACGGAACTCGTTCGTATTTAGGAGCGTCTAGCATAGCTAATTTGCATGTTTTCGGACTGTGTGGAGAAAACCAGAGAACCCAGAGGAAACCCACACACGAACACATTGCCACACTGACAGTAACCTGAGCTCAGGTTCAAACCCAGGACTGTGGAGTTGTGAGACAGCAACGTGACTTGTTGCACTACTGTGCCACATAGTTTACACGTTTATAAACGTTTTGTACGTTGTAATATGTTGCAAAGTTGCAACGCTTCTTGATAATTTCTCTAGTATAATTAATTTATTAAAGAACAAAAAAAAAAAACAAGCCAGGTATTGTAATGCACTATGCAAAGTGGGACTGGCTTTCGTTACTATTAGTGATATAAGATGTGATGAATGCAACATGTTAATGTTAACAACGCATAATGCTTAATAAAGATACTTACAAAGTGTAATGTGTTTTCATAAGTGCATGAAAGCATTATAACAGGATATGAATGTTTCATAGATAACTGTGTCCATAGTTGTACATTTTAATTTTTTTAAGAGTGTACTTATCAGTGGTTGTCCTACTGTCCCATATCCACTGTCATGTATTCTGATCTGTCATTAACGCACATGTAGAATTCTTTTTTTTTTTTTTTAAATACCATTTTTATCTTATCATCATTTTACGCATTACAAACACTATTGATGGAAATGTCTGTGGATCTTCTTTAGTGGCTTATCGTTTATTTTATCCTCTATTTCCCATTTAGTAAACTCATTTTTGTTTTAGTTTGTTAGCCTGAATATAACCTCGAATCTTTGTTCTACTATCAAAGTTAAGTCAAGCCCGTAAAGTTTCACAGTGGAAATGTGGCTCCAATTTTTTACAAAGATTTCAAATTGGCACAGCATATACTGTACATGTATACTTCTTAGAGCACAACTCTTCTTAGAGAAGAGCACATGTGCTGGGAAAACAAATCCTGAGGTCTCTATTTCTATTAACATATAGAAATCCATGAAGTTTCCACCTGCTGTTGCAAGCCACCAGGAATAAGCATGACATCCACAGTAGCACAGCCAATGGTCACATACTCCCACTCAACATCTAAGACACATCAACAAGGATTAGTAGAGGTCCAAAATGAATGTGCCAAATGTCAAACCTAATATGACACACTAGACCGACTAAGTGACGTAAACCACCCGCGGTGCGTACACTCATCAGTAGGCATAAAAAAAAAAAGAAATGGCCACACCATCAACATTTCACAAATCAATGTCTTCGATGAAAAATTTCTATACAAACTCTAGTTAAGGAAGCTTCCAAACCACACATTAATATGGTAGCCCACACACTATGCATGACTTTCCTGGAGAAGGGCACAGGGCTGTATTTTGGGCCAGTAAGCACATTTCAGCAGCCGGGTGCAGGGAGGGATAGAGTTACAGGAACACAGTGGCAGTCCTGTGCCTTCTCTGAGTCTGCCAAACAAAAACAGATTCCAAAAGTTAACAGCATAAACCTGCCAGCCACTCCCAGAGACAGTGCGTTATTCTGATATTGTCTGATTGTGACAGGATTCAAGATTGTATTATTGCCGCACAACAGTGTTGGTGGTAATTGGGTACAGCTCGACAGTCAACAATGAACTACACAATAAAGTGCAATACTGTTTCAGAAAGTGCACATTTGAGCGCAAA
Organism: Ictalurus furcatus; assembly: GCF_023375685.1. Taxonomy (NCBI): domain Eukaryota; kingdom Metazoa; phylum Chordata; class Actinopteri; order Siluriformes; family Ictaluridae; genus Ictalurus; species Ictalurus furcatus. Next base: position 21,171,439 of record NC_071269.1, read on the forward strand.
TGCTGGAGTATTACATATACACCATAAGCTTCGGCCAATTTCAGCCAAACATTACCGCCAACAAATTGTTAATATCATGTTGGAATGATCATAATCATATATTAAGTCATGACTTGTATTAAACTTTGTATTAATATTAAGAAATGACTGTCACTGCAATGACACAGTTGCACAAATAGAGTAATTTTGTGCGCTTTGATAACAGATGCATGTCCTGTTTTAAATTAAATACGCCGTATTTAGTGTGTGTCTCATAAAAGGAAACGACAGTCACAAAACCACAGTGTCCATTCTGTTTTGTTAGTCCCAATTAATTATTAGTCAAGTTTAATCTCAATTTCTAGTCGTAAATTTGAAATTTTTGAGTAGCATGCGCACGCTGGAAACAGAATCCCCGTCTGTCGTTCAGTACTCGATTTCTCCAGCAGAGGGATGCATTTGGTTTCTATCGTGTTATGACACGGTTAGTAAAATTAATAACTTTTGTTTTGTCATAACCGTCTATGACTACGTTTACATGGATAGCAGTAATCTAATTATTGACTTTATTCTGAATAAGACAATATTCTGATTAAGGTGTTTACATGAGTCGCTTTTAGAATATTCCTTTCATGTTCCTGTTTTACATGTTGTAGAACATAAATCGATTAACGGCACACGTCATTACGTCCCCACGCCACGCCGTCCGACGTTCCCTCCAGAATTTTTTTGCGTACATTTCGACATACAGTTGGTATTCGTTATGGTACCGTATACGGTTCTGGGTGTTTTTATTTTTAATTTTGAGAAAGCTTCAAGTGCAATTAATTATTTGTCATGCTATACGTGCAAATAGACGACTGTTGAAGCCGTGGGCTGCGTCCCAAACCGCGTACTTACCTACTATACAGTAGCCGAAATACGTGTATTTAACCTACTATATAGTAGGTAAGTATGCGGATTGGGACCCAGCCGTGATCTCTTGTTTGCCATCAGATGGTTGAGCACTGCCGTATGTGTACGTGTCCTGTCACAAAATGCGGTGAAAACTCCCACACGACGTTAATAGTGTGATTAAGGTGTGTACATCGATAATGCGACTAAAACAGGAATACTCCATATGTCTTTTTTAGTCGATTTGTGTTTACTTCGAGTATGACTTTAATCGGATTAAGGTCATCAATAATCACTGTTTACATGGTAGTTTCTTAATCAGAGTATCGTCTTAATCGGATTAATATCGGATTATTGTTGTCCATGTAAACGTACTGTATAATAACACAAAGTAAAACCTATTTACTCAAAACACTTGTAATGCAATTCAGCAGGTAGTTGTTGAGTACAACACTGAGTATGGTTCGCTTGTAGGTTACTTTATTTAGAGTTCATTTGTTGTGTTCACATATGCACAAATAATGAGTCTTGGATCTGAGATCACATTGGAGCACTGAAATGGACCAAGTGTGAACATCTGACCCAATGAGGTCTTACACAGTTTTATTCAACTCTGACTAGTGCAGTCTCAGTGCTGTGAAGTGGACGTAAGCCAGACTGAAAGGATTCAAAGAGATCATAAGACCTTAAGTAGGAGAGAATCTGAGAAGCAACCACTTTCTCCAATATTTTAGCCAAGAAAGGTAGATTAGAAATTGGGCGGAAGTTTTTTAAGATCTGAGGGTTTCCAAGCTAGGCTTTTTTAAAACTGGAATGACAGCAGTAGTTTTGAGTTCTGAAGGGATAAATCCAGGACTAAATATTCTATTGATGAGGTGGGAAATAGGCACTGAGATAACAGGCAGGCAAAGCTTAAGTAAGGCAGTGGGGTCAGGATCAAGCTGACAGGAAGTAGAATTAGATTTACTAATTAACTCAGAAACAGCAGATGGAGTAGTGGGAATGAAATCAGTAAAGGTATCTATCTGGCTATGAGTATGAAAATCCTGTAGCGAGTCTGAAGGGACACTTGATCAAAAGAGTTTGTAAATAGAATCAAGCTTATTTTGAAAGGAGTTAAGGAACGACTGACAGAGTTCAGAAGTGGCAGAAATTAGGGGGACAGGAGAATTCATGAGTTTATTAACAGTAGAGAAGTATGGAGCCCCTAAAGGGACATGATGGTGGAAAAAAAAAATTGGGAAAAAAATCCTTTCCTTATAAAACTGCACTAATTCTACCTGAGACTACTTTTTTTTTTTTATAAGGCAAACGGTGATCACACCAAATATTGCCTTTGTTTCATTTATTACTGTATACTGCTCTTTACAGTATTTTTGCTAATGTAGAAACATTTAATTTCAGTATTTTTGAAGGCAACTTTGCTCTACAGCTCTTCTTTGCATGTGCCTAAGACTTCTGCACAGTACTGTATATATATTGCAGCATCACTGTGCTGCTGTAGTGACCCCCAATTGACGTAACTGTGATTCTCTGTGCCATCCTCGTTTAATGTAAATGTTGTTCTGTTAGATTTAGTGTTTTATGCTAGTGTATAAATGCAGTTCGGTGCTTATTTGTGTTTTTTCGGCATGTTCTTTTGTGCTCGTGGTTTCTAACTGCCTGGCCTGTTACTGTGTGAGCTGCCAGTAAAAGAGCGAGTTGTTTTTTTTTTTTTTTTTCAACGCTTCCCTGGTCTAGCTTCTTCTTTGCTGACAAGACCATATGAATGTCAGATACATAAATGTATAATGAACAGCAAGGTCAACTGATTTGTTTCAGTTTTTATTTCCTGGTATGAAAGATGTGCTAAATTGCATAGAACGTAGCACATCTTGTATCAGACCAACCAATTTATAGGCGAGCACAAATACTGGAACATGTGACTGACAGGTGTTTCTTGTTACCCAGGTGTGTCCTGTTACATTGATTGTTTAAACAATAGATAGCTCTGAATATCTACTCTTGGTTTTAGCCTTCAGTTTCACCTGTGAAGACTGCATTTGATGTTCAAAAGGATAAGCCAACATGAAGATCAGAGAGCTGTCTACGGGAAAAAAGCAAGCCATTTTGAAGCTGAGAAAAGAGGGAGAATCAATCAGAGGCACTGCACAAACATTGGGCATAACCAATACAACGATTTGACATTTTTAAACCACTGGTGTACTGAGCAACACGCACCGAATGGGTCGGACAAGAAAAAAAACAACAGCTGATGACAGAAACATCTAGACGTAAACACCAGGAAATAAAAGCTGAAATCCTAAACTCTCATCTCATATCCATCTTTTGTCTTTGGTGTATAGCACAAACAAATGAATTGGCCTTGCCATTCCAATAGTTTCAGAGAGGACTGTAAGTTGTATTACAAACCGAGTTGTTTTTGCTCTTGAAGTTTAACTCATTTACACATGACTTACTTAGATTTTGAGCAGTATTACCAAGCAAATTGTATGAGGGATAACGTAGGATGAATGGCAGTGTACACTGTTAAACAACATGTACACACAGTATTTGAAATGAAATCATTCCATTGCTGATAGATTTGTACATATACTCAAACTTAACACATGAAAAAAGGTCTTCTCCTGCACACCTTTAGTAATAGCCTCTCCCTGGTTGAGCTGGGTGAACAGAACTGAACGCTGAGCCACACCGTTATCAAGCTTTGGATCTTCGTCTGTGAACGGAGATGGTGGAGGAGGAGGAGGAGGAGGTGGAGGGCAGGGAGTAGCAGGTTCAGCTGTGAACAGGGATGAAGGAGCTACAGGACCCTGTAAAAACACTGCAGCAATTAGCTACTGAGAACTAGGTTTAGTGAATATCTTCAGAACTGGGTGTTTTCTGGATTTTTCTTTATTCTCTAACTGTAACTTGTACACTAATCAATATGATGCCTACAGGCTCAGTAAAGGATTCTAAACATGTTTGGTTTGTGGCTGTAAAAACAGTGAAACACATGATAAAAGGGAGTAGGCTTTATAAATCGCCCTGGCATAAAAGGTGTGCCTGCTACATGTTGACAGTCCTGTAGGTGGCGTAAAAGGCAACACTTTGGATTGTACCTCTGACCTAAATGTGAAACTCACACACCTGCCATAATAATTTATGAGTAATTTTATCATGAGTACTATGAATACTATTCCTGAGTAACATCATTGCTATTGTTACAGAAAATGTGAAGTTACTTTCAAATTTATTTATTTTTTGCCATAAGTATTTGTAGTTCAATTTGCAGCCAATGTCATATGTGGACTTCCTTCTGAGATTAATAAAGTTATCTATCTATCTATCTATCTATCTATCTATCTGTCTGTCTATTTATCTATGGGTCACAATGTCTAAATGAGAAAAAAATAATCAAAAACTATTATGTCTCATAATAATGTATCATATTAGCTGAAATAATGATCTAATAATAAATATGTTGTCAAGTAAATGTATTTTGGGTTCAGACTTGGTATTAAAGCACACCTATTATGGTTTTGAAATGTGCCTAATTTTGTTTCAGAGGTCTCATACAATAGATTTACATGCATCCAAGGTCAAAAAACACTTTAATGTGCTCATCATTTAAATTGCAGCGTTAACATTTTTCCACCCAGCGTCACAAACGACTCGTTCTAAAGGATTTATTTGAAACTCCTCCTTTCAGAGAGCATACTCTGCTCTGATTGCTCAGATGTCCCAGTCTGTTGTGGTTGGTTGCAGTAGACAAAGTTACACATTCCACACGTGAATAAATGACAGCGGATTAAAGTGACGACAACAACAACAACAACAACATCCACAACAAAGCATGTTCATACCTTTAGAAGATTTTCTTTCTTATTTGTCCTGGTAGCAAATTCCCTGATAAGGATTGTAAAGTCCAATCTGTGCAGGATTTCATATTCATTTCCTCACCAATCGCTACCCGACTAACGATCACCAAATCATTTACATCTGAAACAAAAGATCTTTCGAGGGGGAAAACACCAGCCATGCTCTTGCTATTTCTCCAATTATCATCACAACACTGTTACTTTTTACTTTTGTTACTTTTTAATGCAAATACTTATTAATATCTTTATTATCCAGGCATTTTACTATCATTTTATTATCCATGACAATACTTGCTAACGCTAACTCTAATTAGAATGCTAATTCTGTTTTGGTGGGGGAATCATTAAAATCTTATTCAGCTTCAATTAATTAACTGATAGAAATATAATCTTGACAAATTTTGAGAAATCTTACCTAATGCACCTTTATCTAGCTACATTATTACATCACATTAGCTAAAACTATCATGTTTTCGCCTAGTTAATTGATTTCCAGGCAAGCAAACCATGGGACTGGGCAGCACACTAGAGCTTTTACTTGCTTAGTCAGTTAGCTAATGCATTTATGATTTGTCTACCATTGGGTCAGTGATTGTTACCTTCTAGCAGCTTCTAGATCTGGGCAAATCCAAATAGCAGAAATTGTTCCTAATTCTGTTCCTAATTTTTAAAGTATAACTTATTTTTTGTTAAATTGTGTTTAATCAAGTTTATTGACTGGATTCAACAACTGCCCTTATACTTCCATTATCAGTGAGCTTCAAGTAAGCAACATTTCCGTCTTTTTCTCAGTACAGAAATTCTTTTTTATAGTCATCACGTACACACACACACACACACACACACACACACACACACACACACACACACACACACACAGGAAACAAAATCTTTATGTGGGTTCAGTACTTAATTTCTCCAGCAGAGGGAGACATATACAAATTCATAATGTAATTTTAAAGGGGACCTATTATACAAAATTCACTTTTACATGGTGTTTGAACATAAATGTGTGTTGGCAGTGTATGGTGGCACAACCACCATAATATTCCCCATAAATCCTAAACAGTGTCTCAAAATGAGTCGGTCGCGTTTTCTCTCCAACGTGACATCACATTGTTACAGGCCCCGCCCAAATCAGAATTTGGGGAATCAGAATATTGTCTTAAGCACTATTTGGACGGGACTAGTTTTCTAAATGTAGTTTGAGTTACAATTCTTGTCTGTGATTCCATATACCGATTCGGACGGGACTAACATCTCCATGTTTATTACAGAGGTGGGAGGGTCTGTTTTGTACATCTGGGCATTGCAGAAGATCACATGCTCTGGATGCGTGTATTGTGTGCATAAGTACTTTTAAATTAAAAAAGTTAAATTTCTTAGTCTTTTAATTTTAATTTTAATTTATTAAAATTACTTTTTTTTTTTTTTTTTTTTTAAACTTACTAAAATAAACTTCACATGATTTTATAGAACTGGCTGCTCATAACAAACCCACTGAAATAAAGACGTGATTACTTGTATAATTAAAACATTATATAACTGAGTGCAGAAATGAAGGTGAGTAATCACCTGACACTGATATTACAGTGGCCAGTCTTAACAGTTTACGTGATTTGGCTCTTCTTGTTGATTTAATTTTTCATTTCTTCGCCGGGTAGCAAAAACCCGTACATCCATACTGAATTGCGCGCAGCTTCAACAGTAGTTCCCGTTGGCCAAAACACACAAACAAAATCATTGTGAAAAACAATATTATCTGCAATCACAGACATTCTCATTCGGACGGGATTCGATTTCTCAGAGGCTCACCGAGTTAGCCAAAAAACAATAGATAATTTGCTCCGGAATTTTTTTTTACAGCAGTTATGTGAGAAAAATATTTGCTAATGAGGAAAAAAAAAACAGCGGTTGTGTGATTCGAACAGGATTAAAAATGCAAAGTACGTCTGTGAAACACAAACTTCTGTAACGTCCCCCTGGAAAACTAGTCCCATCCGAATAGTGCTTATATCTGAATCGATTGTTCGGATTGCGGCATTAGCCTACTTGACTCAACACTAATTAGAATATCGCCAAATCCCCATTGATTTTGTTATATTGATGTGCGTGTAAACAGAGCCACTGAGGTGCCTCTAATTCAGAAGTCTGGGCTAATAGAAAAATACAAGTTCCCAAGTTGTAATTGTGACATTGTGGTGCCTTTCAAGCACTTTCACCTCGTAATTATGACCTGAAGACAGCATTAGCTACTTTGCCTTGAAAAGAGTTGGGAACAACTGTTACAACTAACCCCACTCTCCCCTATTATCAGTCATGTCCTTGCTAGGTTCCTGTAGCAAAAACAGTCAATACAATTGATTTCCTCAGTGGTTCATTCATTTTTAAATACAATGAGTTAAGTACTTCATGGGCAAAAAAAAAAAAAAAAAAAAAAAAATAGAGCTCAAGAAACGTGACTCATGGCTTTAATAAGTTAATCGATGGCCACACATTATTGAAAAATAACCACCATTTTACCTCAGCTGAACCATATCAATCATGGCTGCTTAATTAGATCCGCTCTTGCTTGATTAACTGCTTTTGTAACAGCACAAAAACGCGTTTTTTGAGGCTGTGTTTTCATTATAGACGGCTTTTATTAAACGTGTGTGTCGTTATGAATTATTCAGACGTTATTGCTGCCAGATTCTTGACTTTTGACCAAATGTACAGCTATGACAAGCGTTTGCAGACGTTTGCAGACTGGCCTTTTCGTGAGGACTGTCAGTGCACACCTGAGCAGGTGAGTTACATAACACCACTCACTGGGTTGCTAGTAAATAAAACATTTCGGCCATTAGTTTAACGTCCTGAGGGCTGATTTTATTTCACTCCACGTATTAATGAGTTGGCTTCGTGCTGTAATCTTTACTCTTGACAGTACACTGATTAGCTCTCTGACAGGTGTTGGGTTTTGTTGTGAGTTCTCTGTGGTTAAACACTGCTAATAAACAGCCCCATATTTCACCCCAAGCCCATCTAAAATGACTTCAGGTATATCCAAGCGCAGTATAAGTATGTTAATGTCCTACTTGAGCAGAAATAGCTCAAGTATATCAACATCTTTTTACTTTTGAGATTGCTTACTAGAATATCTGAATATACTTGAATTTGTATGTGCCAAGTATAACCATACAACTCTGAAAACTGGTTCTGGGTTCTCATTTGTCTTCAGTAACCATTGGTTAAGGCCATGGTGGATCCTGTAGCCTATCTTGGGAACACTGGATTTGAAGCAGAAATACACCAGTTCAACTAATTCGCACTCCTTCACAGCTAGGGGAAATGTATGTGTGTAGTGTTGTTTGTTTGTTTTTTGTTTTCTTTTTTGGCGGAGGAAGCTGAAAAACTTTGAGGAGAACATGCAAAACTCCAAACAGACCACAACTCCAGATCTAACCAGGTACCTGGAGCTGTGAGGCAGCAAGACTACCCTCTAACCACTGTGCTGCTCTGTTTCTACTTATTTCTGCAGTTGTTTATTAGGTTTATGTGATGTAACACTTACATTACATTTAAGGCATTTGGCAGATGCCCTTATCCAGAATGACTTGCATTTTATTTAATTTATGCAACTGAGCAGTTGAGGGTTAAGGTCCCAGCAGTGGTAGCTTGGCTGTGCTGGGATTTGAACACGACCTTCTGATCAGTAACCCAACCACTGCGCTACCACTGCCCTTAACCAGTATAGCCTGCACTGTGCTTAGAATAATTTGATCAGACTTGTTTGTTTTTTTTTGTTTGTTTATCAGCTTTTAAACTGCGTATTCAAATCTATAAAATAACTAGTGAACAAGAGGTAACACAAATGTATTTTTAAGTTCTTTCTCAAAGTATGCTTGCATTCACCCTCTTGGCTGGCTTGATATAAGTGCCATAAATGTAGGCACTGTGTGGCATGGCAAATACCGGTTCAAAAAAAATTATATGTAATGTATGAATTTAATTTGTAGCTCATTTAATTTAAGCATAATGACACTCACTTTTGGAATGAGTGTTGCATGTCTAAGTCAATATGTAGCTTCAGTCCCTCAGGATTTTGCGATTGCAGAAATGAACACAAACTCCACAATATTCTAAGGCACTTGCAATTTCTCAAAATTGCCACAGATTTGGGTCAAGACGCACCATGTGATGTCATCACAACCTGCGTTCAGACAAAGCCCTCTTCAGTTCATGTCAAACAGCTAAAAGGCTTCATTTACCAATGATCACTGTGAAACATCTTCATGCAATTGCAATTTTGCCAATTAAATTAGTTTTCTGCAAACAAGCGCAGAACTGCGAGTTGAATTGTAAATTTTGAAAAAAGCTGCAGCAAAATCAAGCATTTTTGGCTGCAACAACCATAAAAAAAAACTGTGAAATCCTGTACGGACTGGTTTATATTCACCTGCACTGATTCTGGGGGGGCTTGTGTAGTAATGGTGTACTTCAGAGTAAATGCAAAAGTACAACTAATGAACTTGGTATAGATGTATACTGTTTTTACTAGTCCAATAGAATTGTATCTCCTTTCTTTACCTACAGATGGCCAAGGCAGGTTTTGTGCACTGCCCTAGTGAGAATGAACCTGATGTGGCCTGCTGTTTCTACTGCCTCAAAGAGCTGGAAGGCTGGGAGCCAGAAGATATTCCCTGGTAGGCCTGCCTTCATTAGCAGTGAATAAATCACCATCCCCTGCTGTCTTCAACACTTTCACAAATTAGAGCAGGGATGCCCAATATGTATGCTAGAGATCTGATCTGTAGCATGGAGGGGTTTTTTTTTTTCCTGTTTTTAAAACACAATTAACTACATCAGTTGTTTTTGGAGCAAAGGAATCGATAAGATGGCTATACTCTGGACACAGTGCTGTATCTAGGCTGTGTGAACTTTTTGTTCACTGAAATGTGCTTAATCTGTGTTCAAAGGTTTGAGCACGCTAAACGGTCTCCAGACTGTGGATTCCTACAGATGAAATCCCCTGACGAGCTCACTGCTGTTGACTTTTTCCGTCTTGAACACGGGAGGATGGTCAATTACTTGGTAAGAAAGGCTGCTTGAAAAATACTTTTGGTCTTTATGTTAAAGATGGCACAAGTTTGAACTGCCACTCAGTGTGCAACTTCATCCTTTCTCAACTCAGAGGAAAATGGCACACATGAAGATCGCTTACTTCCGTGACCAAGTGGAAGTCACCAGCAGAAATTTGAGACTACTTTTTGAGATCTTGTAGTTTGTTTTTTTTAATTCTTATTTGTAATCATTTGCCTATTAATAAATATTGTCTTTTCAAGTCCATGTTTAATTTGGCTCAAAAATATAACCATTTGCTGTCTCAGCAGGCCACAGGGAGGCAGTGTCATGCAGGGTTCTTCACTTGACCTGTGCAATGTGAGGAGGGGGGGACTGAATCCTAACAGTATTTGCGTTGCCTTCCCACAAATCCTGACCAAATCCTGCAGGTGCCTAACAGAACTGAATAAATGAAACGTTTACCACATTTTTAGCCGTTTAGCTCAACTGGCCACACTTTTTTTTTTTTTTTTTTTTTTTTTTTTTTTTATTTATTAAAAAAAAAGCCCCCACTCATCCAAACCTTGACCCTGGGCAGATGGTCTTAAGCTCCTCCCCCTCAATACCAACTGTTGCCTCAGCAACATCTGTCACTTTGGACACTGTGTATAGGAGGAGACACAAACGACACATCCAAAACTAATACTGCATACTTCTACGTGAAGGTAGAACATGACATTGGCTAAGGCAGTATGGCATTCAGTTTGGTGCAGAAGTTTTTACACATGCTACATCTAGTCATCTGTGACCTTTTACACAGGACTATCTTACTAGATATCAATTTTACCTTGATGTAATGAGTTTTTTGCCTTTTCAAAGGTGAATTATTCTGATGGGTTCAGCATAAACAAAAAATGCATGGACAAACACTTGTCAGATTTTCTGTAGTTATTTGAGTACTATCATGTTTTTGTGCAAATTTTATTGAAGTGTATAAGGCAGTGGCTCTCAAAAGGGGTTGTGGAAAAACGTAACATCTAGGAAATGTGTTAATGGTGGAAGCCCACCATTATATGTACAACCATTTTTGGTCAACTATAATATAATGATAAATTCATTTAAAATGGGTCCTGAGCAGCAAATGGAAGAAGGCAGTAAATTGCCAAAGTATCATACACATGGAAGTAATGTGCCTCACTTTTTTAATGATGCACATTTTCTCTTAACTATTAAAAATTTTACAATATTTAAGAGGTTATTTAACTCTAAAATATCTTAGAACTCCTGGTATTTACGTCCCAGGCAACCTTTTCCAAAACAAATGTAATGTATAGCGTTCTACTAAACACTGGGCTCAAGAATACATTTCAAATTGCATTAACTGAAATGCAACCCTCCAGGTAGATCATTTTTATGACCTTTTTATTATACTGCTGCATGAATGTGTGGCTACTTTCTGTATCAGACGCATACTATATTACAAAGATGCACCTTACATCATCGGGAGGAATTAAACACAAATTCCAGTTCTGTTTTTATGTTGGTTTGCGACATGATTTGCTTCACTTTGTAGATGAATAAAAGTGGCGGGGGGTGGTCTTGGGACAGAAGTAGGATTAGAAGTACTATCCCATCTCCCCCTTACTCTGCTCTGGATTAATGTGTAATGCAGCTCTCTGGATACAGAGACTCACTCAGCTGCTTAATTCTGCTTTATCCCCTCAGTACAGAACAAATTGAAAAATACAACATTTTGGTGAAAAAATGATGTAACAGGAAACCACCATATAATCACTTAAGAAAACATTTTTGTTGTTGGAGACACGATGTAGAACACCAGCCAAGTGCAGCAGGTGCTGTGGATTTGTGCAATATTTAGGGTGTATGTTAATCAAGGAATTAGCGTTGGCAGTTAGTCTTCGGATTCATTTTCATCCCCATATATGCAAAATAATATGCACTAACTGCCTCTGGCTGATGAGTTTGAGTGCCCGCACTTCACATAGTGGCTGGTGAGCAAATCATTTTGGTCGGGCGAGTGTGTGGCATATGGACAAACGGACAGATGTTCCCAACAGAAAGTTTACAACCTGAGAGCACCATTGGGGCCCATCTGTTGCTGTGTGCAGGTCCACCCTCCCAGTCCCTCAGCTCTCATCTTACACTGGAGGGGCCTTTCCCCATCTCCCTCACCTCCACTCAACATCCCCCCCACTTCAACCCAACCCCATAATCAAAGCCATTCAGTGCTTATTACATGCGGCGCAAATTAATGATGAGGGGCTCACCTGGAGGTGTAGGGTTAAACTCACAAGAGCATGTGAGGTCACTGAATGAAGGCTGTGCGCTTGTGGCTCAACAAATGAGCATGGTGATTTTAGTTTTAGGAAGTTGTTTAGAAAGTATCAGCAGTTTACTGTTAAGTTTGGTTTTTTTTTTTTTTTTTTTCTTTTTTACTTTAAAAATGTATCAGCTCTGATCCATATAGATGGATCACATTTGAAACACATTTAAATATATTGAACATACGCATTAATCTTAGAAGCAGTGTTTTAGCCTGTTGATGCATTTATCCTACTGCAAAATCTTGAATTATTTACCAAACATCTCATTGCAGTCTTTGATTGTAGATGAAATATTTAATAGCTAGCCAAATGTCAATGTAGATCAGTTTTCAAACACTGACTAGCAAGAAGCTTGTAGACATGTTTGTTGCCCTGAGGAGCTAAAAAAAAAAAGTCACAAAAAAGCAGGGTCTGATCTAATTTTTTTTCCCCCAATTCATTTTTTTTTTCACATGTGAATCTTCTCATGTGATTTTCATTTTATTCACATGATCACGTGACGTGATTTTTTTTTTTTCCCCCATAAGGATAAAACACTTTTATTATGAATAGATCCTACTTGTTCCATCATTATCCACCCTTGAAACTGCACACTAATGTTTGTATTAACTCCATATATATTATTTTGTTCCCATATTATAACCAACCTGCTTGATCATCATTATACGTACAAAATTGTTAATATACAAGATGAATATAAATGTCAATTGTAGTATCGAAGTATAGAGCCAATCCATCAACTTTTCCAGGTGACTGTATAAACTCATTATCATTCTCATTATTTTGCATGCTCCAGGCAAATCTAGGCAGATACTGTATTCCAGGGTGTGTGTAGACTATAATCTATAGTACTCCAAATCCCGCTGTGACCTCTTGCCCTCCCCTTTTCCATTTCTTTCTTTCCTTTCCATCGCTTTCTCTTTATTTCTCCATTTCTTTGCACGGTGAGCAGCGTGAGCAGGACGGAGGACTCCCTCTCTCACACGGCCTGGCCCTCCTACCTTGCCTTCTTTTTGTGCCTCCATCCATCTGTCCCTCCTCTCCAGCCATTGTAGAGGCTCAAAGCTGGGCCACGTCCACAATGCAGTGGGCGTGTGGAAGGGGGGAGGCAGGGTAAACACGACCGCATCACCATCCCATTAGAACCTCTTTAACTCTGACATCCTAGCACTCTGGCAGGGGTCTGTGCTCACGGCCTGGACTCAACCTTTTAGCCTCACCTCACAATGTCGCACTGCAATGCCTAGCCTTAATTCTTCTCTAACTCTTAACTGAAAACTTTCCCTAATATAAACTATTATACAGCTTTCACTGCCGGGTTTATTACTTTATGAACCACTCTGATGAGCAATTTAAAACAGCAAACAGCTTGCATCACTTGGTTTAATCAAAAATTTGGCTGGTTTTTTCTTCCGTCTCATATTTGTGAGCAAGAGAGACAAATGCTTGCAAACATGAATAAATGTGACATGGATGTGAATCTTCATCACACCCTTTGTGGTTTTTCTCTTTCCCTGTCACTCCAACTTGTTCTTATCCTTTTATTTCTGCCTCTCTTTGTCTTTCCTTTCCCAAAGCTCCTCTTCCCTCGGGCCCCACATCTCCCTCGTTTCTCCTCGCAGCTGCTCCCGGGGTCTCGCTTGCTCCATCTCGATTTCACTGGGCTCCTGCTCTGGCACCTTGGCCATCCTTTTCGAGAGTGTGCGTGAGTGCGAGTGACCGAGGAGGAGGGAGGATCACAGTGTTAGCAGCAGCTTAAAGGCAAGGGATTAAGGCAGCACAACCACTGATTAAAGCCTTCCAGCCTCCTATGGCCCCATTAATACAATCTTAATCACGATGCTTTATCCCTCATCTCGCCCCTGTGGATCAGGACCTTTCATTTACTGGGAGTTTGTGGTGTTTGCCCAGTGGATTAGTGCCACAGAGAGACAAAAAAGCAAGGGAGAAAAAGAGCGAGAGGTTTGAGACTGCACTTTAATGTCCAATCGCTCTTTCTTCATCTCTCCTTCACTTTTTTTTTTTTTTTTTTTTTTTTTCCCCCCGTCCTGTCTGCCCAGTGGAACAAAAAGAGACTCCAGGAAGGGAAACGAGCTTCATGAGGATATTATGCTATCTAAAATGTCTTTTTAGCACATAAACCAAACATCTGCACTATTGTAGGTTTGTGATGAAGCAAGATAAGGGGAGGTTTTCTGATGACCACACATGATAGGATTGTTAAGTTATAACAATTCATTTGAGTTAAAATATTTTGTGTTGGTTGTAAATAGTATATGTGGAGTGCGGGATAACCGAGATTCCTGTGCCATACACGTCTTAGAGGGTTCTTCCTGGGTTTTTTTTTTTTTTGGATATTTAAGGGTTCTTAATGTATGTAACTGAAGATTATGTACAGACTTGCATAACAATAAAAAAAAAACAAGGAACAAAATTAATAAATTTAGGTTTACTTCATGCTTTAATCTAAAACCACAAAGTGCTTTATAAAGTAAAAATAAAACGGATATTCATGATGGAATCAAAATTAAAATCCGTAATTTAATAATTACAATTTAATATAAATAAAATGAATACTATTATTTAATTTAAGATAATTTAATAATGTTAATAACTATGTCTTGAAATATAATACAATAAAAATTATTTTTAAAATGCTAAAAAATAAATTACAGACCACTGTCTCATACAGTTCATGTACTTTGTCTAAGAAGGGCATCTTCCGTGTTGCAAGTGATCCTACAGGTAAACAGACGAGAGTTGTTAATGTGGTTTATATCACATTAAGTGCTAATGTCATGAAGTTCTGCGACGTGGTTAATGCAGAACGTATCACATTATTCTCAAGTTTGTTCAATAGCCGAAATACTGAGGTGAAGTGTGTAAGGTGTTGGCCCACCAGAACAGCTTTAATATGCCTTGGCACAGATTGTACATGTCTCTGCACCTATAGTAGATGAAGGTATAGGTCTGATGTCTGTGAAGACCATAGCATATAATTTACCTAGTTTATGTCACTTGTCTGTATATTTATTTTTTGTTTTGTTTTTTCGATTTCAAAACTGATCATACATGATATCTCTCTCCATCTTCCTCTGTCTGAAACTATGTGAACTGTTTGAGAGGTGGTGCTGCAGCAGGCAGAGGTCACAGTGATGGCAGCGGCTCCCCTGGGACGAAGCCACAGGGCAGAGCCTCAGTCAGCGCAACACGTTTCTGTTCCCACCTGCTTTTGAGCGCCCGTGTCAGCACAGTCAGAGAGCAGCTGATCACTCGCAACCTTCTCCATCTACTCTGGTGAGAGTGCCTACACATGCCACAGCTCTTTTGTCTTTAACTATGAAAAGACTATTTTAAAAATAAAAAAAATAAAAAAAAATAAATAAAAAAAAACGGGTTAGAAATTTTAGAATGTCTTTTGCTAACCGAACTTCAGAGACTGTTTTTGTTTAGATTTTATTTTTTTATATAGTAATATTTTTAATGTAATTACTGTATCTAATTATAAATTACCTAATCGTGATATTCCATCTTGTCATATGCCAAGAAATAGTTTTTAAATTACACATGCAAGGTACACATACAGTTCTCACTTCCAAAACTTCCAAAGCACAAGTCAAAGCCAACATTGCTACCATCTGAATTTTAAATCACTATATCAAAACTTTATTTATTTATTTATTTGTGTGTGTGTGTCTCCATTTTCTTCTAAGATTGCTTTGTTAACCAGAGTCTAGTGAGAATTTTCCGAGCACTCTGACCATTCTGATTAATACAAACTTTCCAATACAGTCAGAATGTTTGCATATTTACATAGTGTTATTTACTGTATGTACAATCCTGTAAAAATACCCTTAAAGTTCATTAAATATTCTTGATTCAAACGTGTACCTCGCTTGCACACAAATGAAAGGTTACTTCAACATAAATTCATCTCTTACACTTTGCATAATTTGGGTATGGTTGGTACACGTGAATGAATTGATTTACATGAACACTATTTTAAAGCCGTTTGCTTCGTTTTGTTCAAATTTTATTTACTGTGGGGTAAAACCATATTGAATGAGATTTACATACACCGTTTTCTTTATTTGTTTTTGTACAGCCAGGATGATTTGCTCATGTATTTAAAGCCCTGGGATAAAATCAGCATGCTTTTTAAAAAAAAAAAAAAAAAAAAAAAAAAAGATTTACCCAAGGTCAGGATCAAATGATGAAATAATTCAAGCTAGTAGATTAAATTTTTTGTTTAAATTCAATTTAGTGTAAGCAATGAAATCATGTTTGCAAGAGTAATTCAATATTTTTATGTAAACCTCACAAGACTTATTCTCTTAAATCTGACCAATTACACATTTCCCTCTTTCAGTGTACGTTAAAATAAAATTTAAAAAATGATACTGCAAATCAAACGAAATATCCTGCAAATCACAGGTGCATTACATGCTTGTTTTACATATCCTGCTACATTTAGCCACATGTTCTAACACTGTCCGATCCTTTCCTGACCATCTTGATCTGATCATCTAGAAACTTTCCATTTCCGTGAAGAAAATAGTACACAGGAGTTGATGATTAGAAACATTCTCAAGATCAGACAGAAATGTCTTCACGTTTGAAATTATTCCTTCAGACACTAGTCTTGCTCAGAGATATTTCCTTAAGCCATACAGTCAGGTCCATAAGTATTTGGACAGTGATACAATTTTGGTCATTTTACCTCCACAATGGCTTTGATATGACACAGTCAAGGTGTTACTGAAGTGTAGACTTTCAGGTTTAATTCAAGGGGTTTAACAAAAATCACATTAACCATTTATGAATTAAAGCCTTCATTAACCGCCATTTTCACAGGCTCAATAGTAATTGGACAATTGACTGGCAAGCAGTTTCATGGCCTGGTGTGGTGAATATCACAGTGAATATATCAACCCTCAGGCCCAGAACATTTCTATTACTATGTTGTGTGTGTACGTACAAACTTTTGAAAATACACCGTTTTGTCAGTGGTGGACCTGAAATGAAATGAAATGAAGTGAAATAATGAGGAAGGAAATTTGAAAGCTGTGTGTATCTCCAAAGCAAAGCAACTAATTTATTCACAGTTTGGTCAATATACTGAATGTGCTTCTAATTTCATGAATAATTTTGAAAACCTGAGCTCAGACTTGAAAATGTTTGGTGGCTTGTAACATCAGTTTCAGATGTTCTTCGGAGTTTGTTTGACTTGGCGTGATTCTATGCTGGTTTTTTTGGGGGGTTTTTCTTCATACCCAACCCATGATATATCCACTTCTATGAAACAAAGCACAGTTAGCCATGCTCTGTACCCATTAGCTACATTACAGAATTTGGCAGACGCCCTTCTCATTTATACAACTGAGGGTTAAGGGCCTTGCTCAAGGGCCCACCAGTGGCAGCATGGCAGTCCAGAAGTCCAACGTCTTAACGCTGAGCTACCACTTCCCTAGCTAGTTATCCTTGCTCTGTACCCAACCCTCCTTCCTGTCTCTTTACACACCTGTCTGCCTCTCTCCGTCTGTGGCCATGTGGAGTTATGTGTTCAGTGCTGGCGATGAGAGGCAACTGAGCTGCTGAAAAGAAGAGAGGACTTGGAACTGAATTCATTTACCTCCCTGTTTTGCATACTGCATCCTCTCTCTCTGTCTCTGTCTCTCTCTGTCTCTCTGTGTGTGTGCGCGCGCCTCAGCTGTCTCTCAGCCCCCCCGCAGCTCTCCCAGCTGTCTCAGCTCCCCGAACGAGCAGCTTCACAACAATGCAGGTCGAAGGTCAAGAGAAAGAACAGGCTGCACTTACAATGGACCAGTGGCGCCCACTAAAAACAATCACTCCTTTTTTTTTTTTTTTTTCTTTTTTTTTTTTCCTCCTTCACTTCTCTCGCCATGCCGGGGCTGGAAAAGACAAACCTATAGAGATGTCTGTGAACGGGCTCCACTTCATGCACAACAGCCTGCCCTTCTTTTAGAAATGCCTCAAATAAATAATGCATGCGTACACACACACACAAACACTTGTTCTATTGCTTTTCTAAACCACCTTCACACTCCATTACCCTTATTTTTGATCGAAGTTGAAGAACCTCTGTGTTGACCAATGTCAGCACAAAGCAGCACACAATCAGTGGTCCTTGGGTCGATTGCAGTGATGTACTGTAAATGTGTGGGCAAAAAATGAAAAGGCAGTTGTGGAAGAGCAGAATTGTGGTGCTATGTGATGATCTCCAGTCTCAGGATTTGAAAGGCATGAGTCAATGTTTGCTAAAGCAGCACCCTGGCTTCCTCGGCATGAGCGAGTACTAACAAAATGCATTATTAAACATACAAGCGCCATGAGTTACCTTGTGTGGTGCTGCAACATTTAATTAATTGAACATTTTGGTTGCAACAACGGGGGGTTAAATCAATTTGTTCACTTGTTTCTCTGTTGTGTAGCCGCTTTATGTACCTCTCCTTCTTCATGCACTTCAGGTGATTCTAGGAAATGTCCTGATCAGGACGCAGTATATCTTACATTATTCTCCCATCTGAATGAAACATGAACTGTCTTTATAATTTAATTAGACCAACCATCTGGTTGCAAAAACGGGGTGTTAAATCATTTTGTTCGCTTATATATTTCTTTCTTATAATTCTCACGTTTGTGTTTTGGTTATCACTTTGTCCTGAGATGCTGGGAAAATAAGAGTGAGAGTGAAAAGAGCCTCCGTGAGAGTCACCTGTTCTGCAAGCCAGAGTTCCCATGGATCCCCAAGGCCAACATGCCCTGAGTTACTGCTCGGTCCTTCAACACTCAGCATCTCAGATTTTTTTGTTTTGGAGGACCAGCTAAATGTATTATAAAATTTCCAAATTCTCATGTGTTCCTCATGTATGCCTTATGCCTTATGTTATGTGGACATTTGGTCCTCACAAAGGACTGGGGACTTCATGCATACATTCATGTACACATTTGCGTCTTTACTATCCTTGTGCGGACCTAATGCAGATAATTCGTGCTGTACCTACACCTAAGTCTATAGCCGAAATCTGACCCTGACCTCAGTTATTTTTTTTTTTTTAATAAAAGCTGCACTACTTTAAAAAAAAAAATGTGATAAGTACCCACAAGGTCCATCCTGTCAGATATGCAGATCCTTATGGGAACATGTGGTCCCTCTCACACACTTTCACTTACAGTCCACGTTATAACCCTGGGCATTTTATTTTGACACTTTGTGATTTAGGCAGAATATTTAATTTACCCATTGCTTCCTTTTTAGCTACTGATTTGATTTCATTTATAATCTGTTCTGTTTACATGTTTTTTACTGTCTGTACACTAACTAAAGGAAATTCTCATGTTCTCAGTGCAGGAGTAGTTGTATTTCTCGTAGGGTAAAAACATGTTTAATGAGACTGTATGTTTACATACTGGATTAATGATGCAGTGTATTTTTCCTATAATATCAATGGTATGTCAAATAAGGAAATCTACAGGAAATAGAAACGGTGGTATATAGTGATATCTTTTACTCTCCACTCTCTGTTTTTAGTTTTGTATATTTAGGGTGTTTTTTTTTCTAGAAAGTATTAAAAATAATAATAATAATAATAATAATAATAATAATAATGTGAACAATACTGACAAGAATGAAATGGATTACCAAATGATTTGTATATAATATAAGAATATTTATTTTAAGTGCGAAATCGGTATTTACAAAACATTTTTTCTCCCGAAATGACAAATACAGTGGAAATGGCACAAAAATACATACAAAACACAACCCCAAAAATAATCCAATAAATAAATTAAATACTTTATGAGGAATGGTAACAACATGATAAATCAGTGCGGGCTGTTTCTATAAAATCACACAGTCAAAATAAATATTAAATACGACTATAAATAAATGCATTTGTACGTCTTTGTGGCAAAATGTATTGCTTTTCAAGGGTATTTATCGAAATTGGCTTTTCAGCAGATGGAATGTCATGTAGATGGTTTAGAAAAAAATGAGTGTATGGAGAAGTGGGGTGGATAAGCCTTTACAGCATATGCGTAAGGAACCTCTCTATCTAGTTAGAGGAGTCCATCTCAAGTATGTGAAAGAAAAAAATCCAGAAGAATTCCCAAGCCAAATCAGTGATCACAAATACAAGAATAAATTAATCAAAATATGTATCTCTGCAATTCTGCTGGGTCAGGCAGGCCACAGTTTCCCTCACAATGTTGCTTGTGTGTTATCAACATGCCTCCTTACATCTCTTTTCATTCTGGATACATGTTCTGAAGTTTGTGGTAGCCATGGCTGTTCATTCGTTGTAAATGGAGCCCATCTGTGAGCTCACTATGTGTGGTGTAGCGAATGACTCAAAAGTGATGTCTAAAGGTAGATCATAACGGGATCCAGGGAACAGTGCATGGCCCTGAGGCAATCCAGCCATGGAGGATGCTGGGTAGTGGTGAGAAGACAGATAGTGGGCTGGGTGTGTGGGATGTGGAGTGTAGTTCCTCTCCGTGTCAGGCTCTTGCTTTAGGGCGAAGTTGCCACTGATGCTGAGGGGTGGCGTGAGAGGGCCATCGTAAGGCGGCGTACCGTTACTACACTCATTGGGTGAGGGATTCTCATACGTTGGTCCTTTGAACCCCTTCAGGTGAAGAAGGTGGGAGGCCTCCAATGAGCCGTAGGGTGGGCTGGGAAGACCAGGTGAAGGGAAACTCAAAGTGTGCGTCTGCTGAGCGCCCACTGCTTCCAGTGGTCCACTCTTCTCGTCCAGTTTAGTCAGCAGCATGGCTGTAGGACCCAGCTGGATGCAGCCGGCCACCAGGTTGCTGGTGGGCTGTGAGAGCCCTTTGCAGAGCGTCTCTAGAAAACCATTACTCTCTGGGGACTGGCCATTCTCAAGAACCTCCGATAACGCCCAGATGTAGTTGCGCGCCAGTCGCAGGGTCTCGATCTTGGACAGTTTCTGTGTCTTGGAATAGCATGGCATGACTCGTCGTAGGTTGTCCAGGGCGTCATTCAGTCCGTGCATGCGTGTGCGCTCTCGGGCATTCGCTTTGACTCGACGGGCACGGAAACGCTCAATCCTAGCTTTTGTCATCTTCTTCTTCTTAGGTCCCCGACGTTTTGGTGCCTTCTCCCCATCCAGTCCACACTCTCCGTCCTCCTCTTCCTCTTCCTCTTCCATGTCCTCACTGCCGAGATCCATGGGGATGCGGCTATTCCTTCTGTTCAAGTTGTAGGGGTCTCCTATCTCTGGTGTCTGCTCCCCGTCTTGAGAGCTCAGGTCTTCCTCGATCCAGCCCAAAGAGCTGACCAACTCAGTCACATCTCCAGGCTTCCCGTACGGTTTGGTCATCATTGTGATCTGAGGACACAGAGGCATGCAGACGTTAATGCAACAAATAATATTTAAAAGAGCATTTGGATCAAATAAATAAAATGACATTTGAATATTGAGTGAAATATTACCTCATTCAATATTACCAGGGTCTGACACTGACTAATTTGTGAAGTGAAGATGCTATCGGGTTTCAGCACTAAACAGCGGACAGCTCAGAGCTCAAACTGCCTCCAAGGAAATATTCTCACCAAATTCACCTTGCTGCTTTGGCTTCACAGATATTAAAAGAACTGATTGTGCACAGCATTGTTCATCTCCTGTGCATGATATAACTAGAAACAAGTGTCCACTGGGACAGAGAAAATAACAGTTGCAACTGAACAAAATGGGTTATGTGAATTCGTTTAACCTAAACTGACCTGACACAGCAGCATGTAAAAAAAAAATATATATATATATATATATATATATATATATATATATATATATATATATATATATAATATATGTGTGTGTGTGTGTGTGTGTATATATATATATATATATATATATATATATATATATGTGTGTGTGTGTGTGTGTGTGTATGTATGTATGTATGTATGTATAAATCATTTTTACAGGGTGCCTTGTCGTTATCTTTCGAGAAGCTCTCCATCTAGGACACGAGCGGATTTAGGCGGATA
The DNA here is from genome assembly GCF_023375685.1 of Ictalurus furcatus. Taxonomy (NCBI): domain Eukaryota; kingdom Metazoa; phylum Chordata; class Actinopteri; order Siluriformes; family Ictaluridae; genus Ictalurus; species Ictalurus furcatus. The sequence continues at coordinate 21,193,599 of NC_071269.1, forward strand.
AAGCGCTCGCGGATTTAATTTCTGCAGTCTCTAAAGCAAAGTCAGCAGACAAGCAGACTGATGAAACTCGGATAAATCGGATTCGCTTATGACTGTTGAATAAAAAGTTATTGGAAGTACATGGAGATCCTTGTGCATGTTTGATTTGTGCTTATTATTATTATTATTATTATTATTATGCGCAAACACATACGCTAAGCAGTGAGCATGACATTTTTTTTTACACTGTGATATCAAAGACACTCTTTACTCTGAAGTCTTATAAACATGTCATATAGGATTATGCAATTAATCACAGTGCATTTTACATGTTAATAAATAATCAATTCCAGACGTAATCTCTTACCTGTTTGGGCTATCACACAGCTCCCTCCAAATGTTCTTGAAAATTCCGGAAACAAGCACAGGTTTGTCAGCTTCTATTAAACCTCGCAGTAACAGATTCCCAGGTGAGTAGCGGCTCTCCCTCAGCTCTCCATGCGCCTCTGAGCGTCTCTCTCTCTCTCACTCTCTCTCTGTCCGAGATGGGATTCCGTTTTGACCTTTCTAGAGAAGCATATAAGCCCCGCCCACAGCCACACCCCATCTTATGCGCGTGGCGGGCTCGTGGCTACAAGTTTGATGAGTGTCACTCATTCACCGGGCTTTGTGTGTGCGCGCGTGCGTGAGAGAGAGAGAGAGAGAGATTCGGAAACAGCAAAACTTCGTTAAGAAAGATTTTACTGTTTATCAAGTCTGATGATACATTAACATACTTAATTAGTCACTGCAGTGGAAATAGTTAATAATAATAATAATAATAATAATATGAAACTGATTATATAGTACCATATATAGTCTTTAATGTGTTATTCAAGGCTGATAACCTTTTTTTTTTTTTTACTTTCTGACCAATAGCCTATTTTTATTTGTGTTTTATTATCCCCAAAATTATCTCTATCAATTTTGTATTTTGTGACTTTACAGCCATTATAATCTATCTCTAATTTCCAAACATAACCAGGACAAAGTTTAATGCAGGTTAACCAAGAATCTAATAATTTTGTTTATAAAATAAAACAAATACAAAAACGTGTGTGTGTATGATACAATTATGAACAAGAGAGTTACTATTTTACTATTACATACTGTTTTAGGTAATTTTTCTGTAATTGGCTTTTTAAAAATAGTTTATTGAATTATTATTTTTATAAGCAAAAAAAAAATCATGTCGTTTGTTTTTTGTTTGTTTGTTTGTTTGTTTGTTTGTTTGTTTAAAATCAGCATGGTACCCAGGTAACAATTAGGTTCCGGGAATAAATCGTTTGATTTTCCAGGAAAGTTTTTCTGTAATCATTTCTTAGAACGTTTCTGAGAATGTTCTCCTGACCTTCTGGTAACTTGCTCTAACCAGAGATGGTTCGTAGAACGTTGTCCTAACGTTAGGGGGATCTGTTAGCAGACCATATCGTATAGGCTACTGATACAAACCTTGATTGTCATGTGGTTCCGTTAAGTTTGTATCTAACAAAACAGAACGGACACACTCGCTTTGATATCTGTGCTCCCCCGATCTAAACACGCGCTACAGCCTGTCCATGGAATTATGCAACGCATTCACAACCAATCAGGATGCGACCAGCACTTACAACTCTGAAATTCTGACCGCAGGCATTAATGTAGTTGGAGAGCAACAAGAATGTATTTCTGTTTACAAAAAAACAAACAAACAAACAAAAACAACAAAGCATACTGTTGTTGTTGTTGTTGTTGCAGTTTTGCGTGCATCAGCTCTGTTCGGAAGTAGCCCAGATCTTAACCACTGCTTATATTCAGCACAGACTGCACTTTTTAGACCGGGATAAATCAACATTACACGGGACAGGATTTCAGCAGGAAAAGTAAAACTCGGCGTGTCTCCCTCCGGCTGTGCGTAAACGGCTGTGACAGCTTGGCGCGGTGTGTGTGTGTGTGTGTGTGTGTGTTAGTTCATTCATTCTTTCCTTCCGCTCATTATCGGCTCAGTCCACCAACCTCAACTGCCCTTAACTTGGGTTTTACGCGACTGTTAATGTAGGTTACAGTTACGTGTAAACGTGTAAACGTTATAAATTAGTGCTCTTCTTTAACCTGGAATTAACAGGAAGCTCAACTGTTCTACCCTATTTATATCAGATATAGCCTACGATTCCATTTTTGTTTATTTATTTATTTATTTAGTTAGTTAGTTAGCCTATTTGTTTATTTATTTATTTATTTATTAGGCATATTTTATTTAATTTGTGTGTGCACAAAGAAGTTTCTGTCTTATACAAAATGCAGAGACACAGAAATGCACCATATGTGATTTCCCGGATTTCTGTAACCGCACGTGACCTCACACTGATCCTATTGTGCGCGCGAGACGGACACACGCTTCTCTCCTCTGCTTCACCCCAATCCCCCTCCCTCATGAGTTACACTTTTTTTTTTAATTATTAGGCTATTATTATTATTATTAAAGGTGTGATCCACTGATTAAAAAGGAGAACTAAGCGAAGTTTGGGGGGGGGGGGGTTTAAGTGAAAGGTTGACGTTTCCATCGAGGTTTTATTTTTTTTAAACGTACTGTTATCTTCACCAAACTAAAGTTGTCCAAAATCAATATCCCGGCAATTAAAGTTCTGGTGAAGAGACCCCACCCTCTCTGTCTCTGTCTCTCTCTCTCTCGCTCGCTCGCTCTCACACACACACACACACACACACACACACACAAATGGATTAAGCCTAATGAATTAGCTAATCCCTGTCTCTCTTCAATCTGTCTGCTGGAAATAAAAATTAGGTTACAGGCAGCAATTAGGCTACTATCCAGGACTAGAGTGAAATGCACACATATGGTAACAGAAAACAATAAGAAATGAATGATGCTTATTATTTAATGTGCACATAATGTGTGCAAAAGGTATTGCACTTTTATCTATCACTTTTATTTATCTTATGCTTCACAGAGGGATTATAAATTAGGTCTACGCGCGCGCATGCATGCGTCGTCAAGCGTGTGTGTGCGTGTGTGTGTGTGTCAGCGTGCGCGCGTGCGTACATGCATGCGTCGTCACTGCAACAATCGTATTTGTTATTAAGACATAGCCTAATAAATGCAAACGGTTTTTTTTTTCTCCCTGAATGATCAGTTAGAATAGAAAATTCTCTTGACTGTGTCCTGGTCCTATGTTGGCTTTAACTACCCTCATATTTGGCATTTGGTGTGATTAAATGTGTTTAATGGCATCCATTTAATGAAACTGCTTCAATTCACATTCTAAAAACTGTAATTAATTGAACCAAAATCGAACTTTTAAGCCAAACTCTTGTCTATAAATGAGCAGATGGTCGTTTATGTGCGAGAAGAGGGGAGGGGTGTATGTGCTCAGTGCGCGTTCACTCCTCCGCTCCTGATTCACACCGTGCTCGCGCTCCTGGTGACGTGTTCGGTTCTGCACCCTGGGTTTCGTTCTAATAAAGAACCCTGTAGTACGAACACATCATATAAACAAGGCTGTGCACGACAGCTACACACACTAGCCACACACGTGATAAAGTGTTTTTCCTACCCTACTATATCATACAGTTCTACACTGCACTGAAGACAGTCACAAATGCACAAAGTACAAAATAATCATATCAATGTTGGTAATTATTACATAGTAAATGCATTTAAATGGTAGGTCCTTGTAGGCGATTTAAGACACAACTTAGAATTTTGCTGGTGCTGAAGTTTGTTCATTGAATTGCATTGTTATTTGGTAGAGCTTGCATGTTCTCGCCATGCTTCAGGGGTTTCCTCCTGGTACTCTGGTTTCCTCCACCAGTCCAAACACATGCGATGTAGGCTGATTGGCATCTATATATTGTCCGTAGTGTGTGAATGGGTGTGTCAGTGTATGTGTGATTGTGCCCTGCGATTGGTTGGCACCCCAACTATCCAGGGTGTCCCCTGCCTTGTACCCTGAGTTCCCTGGGATAGGCTCAAGGCTCCCCACGACCCTGTGTAGGATAAGCAGTACAGAAAATGGATGGATGGATGGATGGATGGATGTTATTTGGCAATGCAACCACTGCAGGTTGCACACATCTGAAGGCACGTGTGACTATTTTTCTTGAGTTTTTTTTCTTTCTGACACCTAAACTGTGTAGTATCTGACACCTAAACTCTTATTCTGTGCCATGAAACTAAATTGGCACTACATAAATATGTCTTCAAAACAAAACTTTTTTTAACCATGATGTTGTTGTTGTTTGTAAAAAATAATAATAATAATAATAAATTATAATAAAACTAAAAATATTTTTTTAATCTAAGGAATTTCATATGAGATGATGAGAAATGAGAAAATCCCACATTTTGTGAAAATCTACAGTGTTGGAGAGATGTAAAACATGATGAAACACAACCTCTTCTGGACTATTCATGTAAATGTGTGAGTGTGTGTGTGTCTAAATGAGTGACTGTGCTCATTTAAATGTGTTCTGTCCCATATGAACGAGAGATCATGTGTGTGTCAACAGTGTGTGTACTCTGTGTAAGTGTGTTACGCTTCCCCGAGGCTCCCTAAGTGACCCCGCTTCTCTGTAACCTCACATCCCCGGAGTGTTTACAAAGTCCTGTGTCACACCTGTGTCACAGAAATGAACATTCCTGACCTCAAGGGAATGCTTTTTCACATGACCTCACTTTCTATACTTTCCTAATGTTCCTTTAAGTCTCCATGAAGTCAGACGATCTCTGAACATGAGACGTTAGGCCACGGCTGCGTCCCTCCTGTTGAGAGAGTTCAGAGTTCAGGCCAGAACAAAATGAAACAGCTTCTCAAACTCTCATGACCCTGAGCACGTGTTTTAGATCTGCATCAGGTCATACTTTATGTTTGACATCTATATCAAGGCCTGTGGGAGAAATTACGCCTACTAGATTGTTGTCGATTAATGTAATAAATACAAAATAATAATAATTAGTAACTTATATTGTCAGTTGATGTTCCCTTATCAGGTCAGCTTGAAACGGTAAGTCAACCAATGTTGTTGACTAGCTAAGCCAGCATTATCTGTCTTATTTTTCTTTTCCTAAACCAAGAAAATGAATTTTAAAAAATAACAATTCAAAGCCAAATAGAATGAAGGGAAATAACAAAAAGAAAACATTTTTTTTTGTGTGTGTGTGTGAATGTGCATTGACATTTATGTGAATGATGATAGCTATGGTTTCCATCACAGCAAAAACAATACAATATAAGGATTGAATATATGATTTTGTATGTTTTAATCATGCACTTTATTGTTTTTATTCATGAATAATGTCAAACATGCATTATATTTTTAAATTGTGATTAACAGAAATGCAGTATATGAATAAAAAGGCATTCCGTAGATCAGAAAGAAAGAAAGAAAAACTGTAATCATTATACAGCACCAAAAATGTAGCTATTGATTGATTTAAAAAAAAATAATAATAATCTGTTACATTGAATGACATTTCAATAGACGGAATGTCTGTTAATCCCATTTAAAATCTACTGTTTGACAATAGTTATGAATGAAAACAATACCATTATATTAAAAAACATATAAAAGCATTTATCCATATTTTGTATTGTTTTTATTCATGAATAACGTCAAATATATCTTTTAATGGGGATTAACAGAAATTCAGTCTACTGAAATGTTCAGTAAATCATTTATGCTTTTATCTATCGATAAAATAAAATAAAAAATTAAACAGAGAACACTTTTAGCTGTACCATTAAGCAAATATGTACAAAATTGGACTGTAATTTTTATACACCACCAAACAATTTATTTGTTTTATTTTGAAATGTGTTACTACTGAAACGTCTACTTTGTTCTCTGTTTATCATTACGATTATTCTAATATATTTTAATATACTTCCAGTAATCAATTTTCTGTTGTTGTTGTTGTTTTTTGTTGTTGTTGTTGTTGTTTTTTTAAAAATATCTTTAAATCACTGAAAGCACAATGTTTTATTATACTATTGTTTTAATTGCTGGTGATGTATTCTTTGACAGTGTAAACCCTTTACATCTTTGACCCATATATATTTCTCTTTATTAACTTTCTGTAAAAAAAAAAAAAAAAAAAAAAAAAATTAGTATTTTGAATGACCCTAATCTAGACTTTAAAGAAAAGGGGGATATTTTAAAAACATTTTGAATTAACAATCAACATTAAAAGCAAACCCTAACATTCCATGCACTCTTGTTTCGTAGACTGATGTCTTCTTTTCATTATAATTTCCTCATTAATTAGAACTTGTTCCTCCATATGGTATTTCACTGTGTGAAACTAACAAAACCAGTGAAGATTTAGCAGAAGGCCGACAGGACATTAAAAGCCCATCTCTGAGCAAGTGAATCCACCCCCTGTCAACACGTCAACCCCAATAACACAAGTTTGTTGTCTACATCTCATCTTTCACAATACAGTAGTGTTTCTCCACGTCTCTCCGGTGAGCCCATTGTGGTGTTATTAATATTACTGTGTTGTCATTTCTAATGGTTGAGATTCCTTTCCTGTGTGCAAAGAAACCAAAAAACCACAACTCTTGCCACAAGTGAGTTATCCCTTGCTTGTGTCCCAGGGGAGCAGTTTGGAGAGGAAAGGGGGGACATGTTCGCTTCTCTGACAGATGGGTCCTTGTTCCTGGCTTTTTCTCTCCCTCTTTCTCTCACTCACTCCCTCGATCCAAAACACAGACACAGACACACTCGCTTACACTGAGACTGCACGAATACAATAGGAATTAAAGCCAGGCACACATGCTCCCTCTAGCCCTCCTGAAAGCTGAGCCCCTTGTAGTAATAATAAAAGAAGGGTGTATCGGGGTGACGGGCATCGAACTGTTGGGTACAACTTTCCATGCAAATGAGGAACTTAAAGGTCCTGAAATAAGCATTCTGGTCTGGGCTGGTGATAATTATTCAACAATTATATTGATAAAAGCTAGATAAAGGTAAAAAAAAAATTACAAGACAGCTCTGTGTGTGTGTGTGTGTGTGTGTGTGTGTGTGTGTGTGTGTGTGTGTGTGTGTGTGTGTTTACTGAGGTTAAGGTTTGAGTTTGATTTAGAGTCAGTTAGCTGCATTAATAAATATATCAGTGGAAGGTCCTCACAAAGATAGTAAGACTTATTAGTAGTGTGTGTGTGTGCGCGTGTGTGTGCTTGTACGTGTGTGTGCATGCGTGTGCATGTGTGTGTTTACTTAGGTTAAGGTTTGAGTTTGATTTAGTGTCAATTAGCTGCATTAATAAATATATCACTGGAATGTCCTCACAAAGATAGTACGACGTAGTTGTGTGTGTGTGTGTGTGTGTGTGTGTGTGCATGTGTGTGTTTGTATGTCAGCATTTTATCAGATACGTTTTAAAGTCCCAAAACGGCAGCCCTGATTTTTTTTTTTTTTTTTTTTTTTTTGCTCAATGGAGCTGAATGTATGAGTGTTGCACACAGGATCCTATGGGACAGCCATGCAGGACAACTGAGTCCCAAGTCCCCTCAATCATACAGAATAGCAGAGAGGCAGTGCAAACCCAGCATGCACTTTTACCCTTAATATCTATCAACACTGGCTTGACTACTATGAATTATTTCCTGTCTTGATTAGCAACCATCATGGCCAGTGAATGCGAAATGAAGCGGCCACTCGAGCTAACGCAGTCGCATGGGAGGCCGCAGGGGCCGGTCTGCCAGTTTGCGTAAATCAATCCCATATTATATCACAAGCCCAGCACATAATTGCAAGCGTAAAATTGCCCATTTAGACACTATGCCACCTGCAACCCCTCTCTAGACATTCTGCTTCACTGCACTGACATTAACATGGCTGGAGGAATTGAGGATGGCAGACAGCTTTGTGGATACATTGATGACCAGACAGTGCCTTTTAAAGGCTGTGTAAGATGTATGGTCGTGGAAAGCAGTGCTATTGGCTTTTCTTTTTAATGCACTCTTCAGAGAAGGAAAAAAACTCCCGCTTAGTTCATGTATCTTCGTATGAGTTTGGATTTTGGAAGTTTTAGTATTATGTTTAAGAGTCTTAAACAAACCTGTATGTACATATTTCATGGATAGCCTAAGACATTTGGAGTACTTCATTTAAATCTGGAGCACTTAAAGGTTCCTCGGTTGTTCCTCTTTTAAAAGATATTAAAAAGAGTTTCTTTTAGAAAGCGAAGAACTATCTAAAGAGCCTTATTTTTTTTTGTAAGAGTCTAGAGGAACTCTTGGTGAAGTGTTTGTCTTCCATAAAATGAAGAAAATAAATGAGGTTTTGTTTAAGCAAAGCAGAGAACACTGTGTCGCAGTCAGGCTAAAGTCTTCATCACATCAGTGTTCATCCATTCCTGTCCCTGAACCTCAGCCCTGTTTGTGATGAACTGAGAGAGAGAGAGAGAGAGAGAGAGAGAGAGGGCGGAAGGGAGGAGGGGATTCCATCTGCCAAGCCGGCTGTCCTTTGGGATGTGGGCATACCCCAAGGGGCTTTAGCGGGGTGGGAGGGAAAGAGCCTGAATGGATTGCACCCATCCACTAATCAAGGGCCGTAATCTTTATAAGCAAACACAATGCACAGATTTTGTCCGTTCATGGTGCAACCCACAGCTACAAACCTAATCATCAGAGAGAGATTCATAAGTATCATAAACACAACGGCAATAAGACTGACATTTTGCAATTAATCACTGAGGCGAGCCGATTTGCCAGGATTTATTTCATTAAATTAAAACAGTTTTGTGCATTTGGCAGCAGGCCATGAATCGGTTGTGATCAGGTGCACACTACCCACAAGTGGCACAGTCTGATTCCCACTGTGGGTTTCTGCAAACGTGATGCGAACACAGCATGCACACACGCACGGGCACGGGCACACACACACACACACACACACACGGGCAACTTTAGTCCAATTTCATACCAGTGGATTAAAAAGAACTCTTAGGTGAAACAGTATTGCGGTTCAGTGCTGATTAATGTGTGGTCTGGAAATGTGTCTGCTATTTTGGGTCGAATACAAAAATGTTCACACATAAAAAATAAGACTTAGTTTAGTTTAGTTAAGACTTTTTTTTTCTTTTTGGGTTCCATAGTGACCCAACAGGAAGAACCCGTAATAATTCCTCCAGCAGGACAACCAAAAGCCTGTATATACAGTAAGCTATATACTCTTAAGACTTCCTCTAGTACCACAAGAGGTTAAATGAAGAACCTCACACAGAAAAGGTTCCGAGAAGATCCAGGTTACAAAACCACCTAGATCCATTAACCACCCAAATAACCTTTGGGGAACCACTTTTTAGAGTGTGTCCAACTATGAGAACTTGTTTTTTTGCTACAGCCCTACGCTAAAGTTGATTTCCCAAAGCCCCACACTGTTGCTACATGATTCCCACGTGCATATGGATGTTTGATGCCGAAACAGAAAAAGCAGCTGGAAAGGCTTGGGCTTAAGTGAGACGAAAAGTGATTGTTTGTTGGCCACATGAAAGAAAGACGGACTCAATAAAAGGAATCAAGTTGCATCAGGTTTCATGGTCTCTTGTCAGCTTGGTGCTGCTGAGAAGGGTCTCGGTCTGGAAGGTGAGGGTCCACATGGGCGAAATGGTGCTAAGCATCCTATTGATTGTGCCACTCCTTCAGGGCAAAAGCAACTTCAGAGCCTTAGTTAACTCCCTTCCAGCCGCCTGAAAAGCTTATGGATTCGTTGGCTGTCTTTAAGCTGCCTGTCCTCCGGCGTATTGTTTTGTGAGCCTTGCACAGTCAATATTAAGCTTGGCTAATGTGATATAGAGGCAGCTGCAGGAGCTCCAGTTATTACCATGACACTGCAGAGTGAGGGGTGTAATACCATTAAAAATAAATCAGTTGGTTTGATGATTTGGCATGGTGGAGGGATTTTGTAAGGCATTTGTTGAGGCAGTTGCTATAATTCTATTATGTATTCTGGGAGAAGCTCAGAGGAACAATCGAAGCCCTTCCCCTAATTCGGCATAATTCAATTTATTTTCACCATTGGCCTTAACAAAAATAAAGACGAGAATGTGGAAAGAAGTTTACTTTTTCAATTGGAAAATCGGCACCATTGGAGATCATTTCAAGGGGCTTTTCTGATATAAAGGCAGGTGCACACCTTTTTGACATTTTTCAGCTGCAGAGATCCTCTTCTTTATATACATAAATCAGTGGTTAATCTGGGCTAGTGAATATTACAAATGGCATTCATTCTTCAAAAATATTAGCTCAAGGCTTTGTGTGTGTGTGTAGTGGGAGAAGAGGGAGCTGTGGTGGAGTTGACTAAGAGATTTAGGGAAACGTGAGGCCTAGAAATTAATCTTTTTAATCTGTGTCTGCTCAGCAGACTCCTCTTTGGATTACCGGACACTTTTTAAAGTGTGCACGTGAGGCCGATTTGGCTCTGCCTCAACGACTTAAACCCTTAAATACCAATCATACCCCACACCCCCCAAACCACCATCACCCCAACCTTCCCCCAAGAAAATATAGCCTATATTGCAACAAATAGTCTGTCTATATACTGTACATTATATTTAATAATGTTTACAGTGCACTCATCTGTAATCCAGCCTTCCATTCCCAAATATAAATGGACAGAGAAGTGTTACTGCTCTGTATTAATGTGTTATGGCTGGTTATAAGTAATATCTATGATGTTAGCATTACATTAAGCCTTTCAGACCGAGAAGGTTGACTGATTGGTTAAGAAAAAAGAAATCTCCCGTGGACATGAATATGTATTGTCAAAATTATTTTCCAGCCCTAATTATCAAGGTTGATCAAGGACAAGAAACCTATATTTTGTTTTTTGAATATTGAGGATAAAAATCTGAAAAGTCTGAAGGGGTTAAACAGGAAGAGTAATCCTGATCCAGCACAACATGGACACTTCTTTGCTCACAGATATAATTCCGTTTCCTCAGCATGTTAGAAAATCACCTAGCAACTGTGCTAAACTCTAAGCAACGACAGGATATCAGTGTCTTCCCCACTGAATTGGCATATTTTTGTTTTTTGTGATATTTGAAATAATAGTTGTTATAAACATTGAAATAAAGTCATTGAAATAAACAACTGCTATGCTGCCTGACTAAATGCCAAAAACCCTGATTGATATTTTTGTCAAATTCTCAACAATGGATGAACAATTACAGAATTATACCTACCCCATATCTTATTATCTGACTGTTAGCTATTATGTTTAGATGGACTTAAGTAAAAATGTTAAGTTATGTTCCTGCAATTGTATTTGTAATTGAATTTGCAATTGCAAATTCACTTGTATTTATTACATTACCAGTATATATACCCTCCCTTCTGCACATTGCATTGCACCTTGCATAGCTGTACATAGCATCTGTTAGGCTTATTATTATTATTATTATTATTATTATTATTATTATTATTATCATTATGTGTCTTGCTGTCTTGTTTGTTTGTATGTACCGGAAGCTTCACTTACCAAATTCCTTGTGTGTGAGCACACTTGGCAATAAAGCATTTTCTAAATCTGATTCTGTTTCACACGTGTTTTCTGTCTGTTAGTGTGTGTGTGTGTGTGTGTGTGTGTGTGTGTGTGTGTGTGTGGCCTACACTGTTTAAATGAAGGCTCATTAAGTAAACTATGGGGGATCTTATGTATGTTGCTTTTGGAACAATACAAGCTTTAACAATCTTTACAGCAAGGCTCTTGAGGGCACTTTTAAGTGTTTCCAAGACCAATAACATGACCCAACAACCAAAGCCTAAACACTCTTGGGGGAAAGGGGCTTCCTCTGTCACTCCAAAAGGTTAGCTGTGTGGTTATATTGGTGTATGGTTATGTAGAACCTCAAAACGACGATTCTAAGCAGATCCAATTTATAAAAGCTCTATTAACCATCCAAATAACTTTTGAGGAACTTTTTTTCTTTCTTTTTCTTAGAATCCCGTAGGCTGTGTCAAACTAGTACTCCGCCTATGCTTAGAATATTAGAGCTGTGACAATGCAACTTTGACACACGACCTAGTGCGGTCTAATGTGTAGTTTGGTACGCAGCCTTGCTTTAATCTAATCTACAGTCCAAATGACAAAACGCGGAAGCGCGCGCAGGGCCGTTGGTGTCACAGTGGGGGGCGTGAGCGTGTCACTATTGTTCTGTCGCAAGACACAAACGGCGATTTCAAGGCCCATTGAACGCGCGATGGATTGGACCTAAAATCCAACTCGGGGGCGGAGGCTGAGCGCTTCAATTATCGGATGAAAGACGCTGATAGTTAACATCAGTTTACTGCTGTATGCTTTACACGTCTTAAGTTTATTGTCAGTGTAGGCCTGGGAGATGATGCTAATGAAATCAGATTGTGCAATATCGGTTATGTTCACGTGTGCTGCACATCAGATTAGATTAGATAGTCCTACATTGCAAGATTTTTTTAAGCCCGTCTTTGGTTGCCAAGGTGTCATGTCAGCCATCAGTGAGCTTCTCATATCAAGCTTCCTGAGATCACAGATTTTAATTCTTGCCGCATTTGTGATTTTATTTTTCTGCCACACATCATAGACCTACTGTTTTTACGGTTACTGTTTTGCTAAGTTCTTTTTTTTATTCCACTGGACAAACATTGAAACTGGTCATAAATTGTGTAAGACATGTGTTTGTTTGTTTGTTTGTTTGTATCAGAAGCCTGTTCCCGGCCTATCCTGTTAATTTAATTTGAGAAGCATATTATGAGCAAACACAGAAAGAGATAAATGATATGCAGTATGGGAAAATGTTAATCCATTCATAATATAAAAATAGGATTCATAAAATATTAATAAAACAATAAATAAATAAACAAACAAATAAAGCAAGCAAACAAACAAATAAATAAATATATTGGAAGTTGAATTAGAAGACTTAAGAAATGCCTATAATAAACCAGGCTTAAGAAATGCTGACATCTAGTGGCCGCAATCTTTACACCGCTAGATATATGTTTTTTTTTTTACCATCATATACATGTATGTGCTATATACATATATATATATATATGACCTAAATCATCATCCGATTTTCACACAAGTCCTAAAAGTAGACAAAAAGAATTAAACAAATTAAATAAATGAGACAAAAATTTATTTATTGAGGAAAATCCAGTATTAAAATGTGGATATTCCAAATATCCAATAGGCTATATATCAATATATATACATATCTTTGAGTGGCAAAAGTATGTGAACTGCTAGGATTGGCAGTTAATTTGAAGGTGAAATTAGAGGCAGGTGTTTTCAATCAATGGGATGAAAATCAGGTGTGAGTGAATGCCCTGTTTTATTTAAAGATCAGGGATCTATCAGAGTTTAATCTTCACAACACATGCTTGTGGAAGTGCGTAATGGCACGAACAAAGGAGATTTCTGAGGACCTCCGAAAAAGGGTTGTTGATGCTCATCAGGCTGGAAATGGTTACAAAACCATCTCTAAAGAGTTTGAACTGAATCTCAAGAGAAAGTGGGTCATGCAGCAAGACAACGACAGTAAGCGCACAAGTCATTCTACCAAAGAATGGTTAAAGAAGAATAAAGTGAATGTTTTGGAATAGCCAAGTCAAAGTCCTGACCTTAATCCAATAGAAAAGCTGGTGAAAGACTTGAAGCAAGCAGTTAATGTGAGGAAACCCACCACCATCCCAGAGTTGAAGCTGTTCTGTATACAGCAAAATCACCAGTGTTGATTTAACACTCAGAGTGTTGAATTTACACCCTACAGTGTTTATATAAGTCCACTGGACTCAAATGAACACTCTGGGTGTTAATTCAACACTAGAGATTTTACAGTGTACTGAGGAATGGGCTAAAATTCCTCCAAGCCGATGTGCAGGACTGATCAACAGTTACACTATTCAGTATATCACAGTATGTACATAAATCCACAACTTCTTCATCTTGGCCTGCCCTGGTGGGCAGCATGTTTGGACAGACATTAAGTACATCCCATTTGGACGAGGAACATATGGTCAAGCTGTCTTTTAAGGGTTCTTAGATTTAAGAAGTTACTTATGTGCTATTCATATGGAGATTTGTCTCACATTTGACATGTGACAAATGAAAAAAAAACACTTGCTAGGGTAATATGAATGTTGAAAGACTCTGGTGTTATTTCACTGGAGTTGTAGGAGTCATATTAGAATTTAGGAGGCAAATAAGCTCCACTGCTTTCATGAATGTCGCAAAAATATTTGAACAGTACTGCTCAATCAATGAGACTTCAGAGATAATGGTTTGTTTTGGTCCCCTGTTGATTGATTGGTGGAAATGAAGGGTCACAAGGTCAGTTTCCTCTTTCAAATTTCTAACCAACTTTATGAGAGGTCCTATAGAATTATCTCACTTAATTCCTGTTTGTGGGATTATAATATAATAATGCAACATCTAGAAATACAATACTGTACCTCAGTTGTGAGGCAGTAACACTACCCACTGTACCACAGTGAAGTTATTCACTGTATAAAACAAATGCACAAAAAATTCCACTTGAAAAGACCCTGATATTACTAAAGTTATTTATTGATATATAGTATATTATTACAGACATCTGTGATTTCTTAGCTATTTGTTTTAGTTATACCAATCACCTTAGGAAGGAAGCTTGGCAGACAAAAGAAGCACCTATTACTCAAGAAATGCAATGGTATAAAAACAGTCAAGTTATTAATATTTCTACCTCAGGACTGTTCAATTTCTCCAACTCACTCTTACAGACCGACACCTACACATGGACACGACATGACTTATATATGAAAACAAGCTGAGAGTCATGAAACGCTTTTTTTTTTTTTTTACAACACACCTACACACTCTCTCTTGTCTCCTCATACACTCCTACAGTTTTCACACACAGTGCCCTCCTCATCACTAATCTTCTCTCTTTCTCTCTCGCTCGCTCTCACTCTCTCTCTCTCTCTCTCTCTCTCTCTCTCTTTCTCTCTCTCTCTTTCCTCTTTCCCTCCCCCTCTCTGAGGATGCAGCGTCTCTGACACAGATTATCTTTTACTCTCTCTCATCCCTGTACAAAACCACAGTAACACATTACGAGAAGTACAGATATATAGTTATTAAAAGTAAAAAATAAAATGGCACCGAAAAGAGAACCATCGATAAAGAAGTCCCCATCAGGTGGAACGTTACCAAGACTTGGACCTCCTTTCCCTTGTTCTGCCTCGACGCCTGCAACCCCGAAGCCGGTTCCAGAGCTCAAGCCTCGGCTACTGCGTCCCTCTGACTCTCCATTTGATCCCAGTACGCTGGAGGTAAGTAACGATCTTGCCACATTCAGGCCAAAATCCAGCATTTTAATAGTTTTTAGCTTGGATTACATTGCAGTGTATTCTGATATACTTAAGCCTCATGTTAAATTAGGTCAACGATCTTCTCAACAATAACTATAAACTGACAAAAATCTACAAGACATAAAATCATTTGAGGATATCATAGCATTAATCACCATGTAGTCTTTTTTCCCCCAAAATATTTCAGAGCACCATTTATATATATATATATATATATATATATATATATATATATATATATATATATATATATATATATATATTGCTATCCTGATTCATTTTTCCAAGGCTTACAGAAATCTGTGTCAACCCAGCCCCCCATATCTAGAGAGAATAGTAGTGCTATATCAAGATCTGGAAATAGGACACTGGTAAGGGAGGCTGCTTGATATACATGGTATATTGCCTGAAACATCAGCTTCAGCATGAAATGGCCTTATAATGGAATTAATAGTCATAATCTTCCCTTATGTGTGTTCAGACTTGGTAGGATTGGATTTTAATCATGTAATAGAATTGTATTAAGTGTATTCTTAAGACATGGTGTGAATTGTTTTAATCTGATCTCATGTTAGCTTTAAAATGTATTCGTCTTCATTATCATGCAAAACATTATAGACACATTAGAAATTTGTTGTACGTCATGCATCCTCAAGTGAGATATCATGTGCATTCATTAATACATTTTCCCACATTTAAACGAGGTAACAGTTTAAATCCTGGTCCAGGAGAGCCACAGTCCAGCACATTTTTAATGAGTTCCCTGTTATAACACACCTGTTAAATCTGTTAATTAACTAGTGAGTTGAATCATCAAACTGAGCTGGACTCTGGACCAAGAGGACTATACTTCCTAACCTCTGATCTAAGGCAAACCACTTGTGATCCAAATAGAACTGATTTGAATATCAGTGAACTTGGCAGACAGAGTTTAAATACCATAAACTCTCAGAATAAAGGCTACTATACAGTACAATTGCTTGTCACTTGTGTGGAAGCCTCACTGGGTTGCCTCAGTGTCTTTTACACTGGTAAGTGATGGAAGTGTATCTTTAAAATTCACACATCAAAATTTCCTGTGCTAACTTAATACAGCATTCATACACAACATTGAAGAAAGAAACGTACGTGGACAGCTGACACACCCATTCCAAAATCATGGGCATTATGATTTTTTTTTTTCTGTTATAACAACCTCCACACTTCTGGAAAGGCTTTCTTGAGAGCATGATTGAGGTCAGGCACTGATGTTGGGTGAGGAGGCCCGGGGCACAGTCACGTTCTAATTCATCCAAAAGGTGTTTAGTGAGGTGGAGGTCAGAGCCACTCGAGTTCTTCCACATCAACCTTGGCAAACCATGTGTTCATGGAGCTTGCTTTGTGCACCGGGCATTGTAATGCTTGGACAGGTTTGGGCCTCTTAGTTACAGTGAAGGGAAAGCATACAAAGACATTCTAGACAACTGTATGCTTTCAACGTTGAGGCTGAACCGCTGGTTTATTAATTTAATTAAATTCAATTCAATTCAATTTTATTTGTATAGCGCTTGTTACAATAGACATTGTCTCAAAGCAACTTACAGAAATATATAAACACGGTATACAGATATTAAAAGTGCAAATTTATCCCAGTTGAGCGAGCCGGTGGTGACGGTGGCAAAGAAAAACTCCCTAAGATGTTAAGAGGAAGAAACCTTGAGAGGAACCAGACTCAGAAGGGAACCCATGCTCATCTAGGTAACAGATAGTGTGAAAAAGTTCATTATGGATTTATATGAAGTCTGTTTGGCCTTGGAAGCAGCCGTAGTCCCAACAATCTGGAACTGGAGTAGATGAGAGCTCCATCCATAGGTAGGACATCCGAAACGGATCAGGCAGGTCCGGAGAGCAGAGAGGATCAGGATCTCTAGTATCTCCATAAAATCGTGTGTGGCTCGACAGAAGGAGAGAGGGAGAGAAAAGATTATTAGGACAGTGCTTAGCGTAACAGAAAGTCTAGTCAGGGTTATTCATTATTGTACACTGTACAAAAATTACTGTAAATTTTCTGTACTGTAAAATTATCTGTAACTTAAAGCCTTAACCACTGAGCCACCACAACTAACTCAACTGGCGTTCATTGATTCAACCACCTCCACCACTGAATTAACTCCCACTAATAGTTTGCATTGAATCTATGCACGTTAGTTGTAGTGGCTCAGTGCTTAAGGCTTTGAATGACAGAGTAGAATATTGTGTGTTCATATCCCAGCACCATCAAACTGCCAACTTGGGTCCTTAAGCAAGACCTTTCAGCTCATTTGTATCCTGCATCAAGAGAAAATTGCTTCTTTTTTTTATCTTTTTTTTTTTTTTTTTTAAGTGTCAGATAAATTAGCAAACGTACTGGATTATGTGTAAAATAAAATAATACTATGTGAGATATTACAGTACCTTGCAGTAAATATGCTTTACAGTTGTTTACTGCACACTGTAAAAAAATTAAAATAAATAAAAAGTGCTGTAAATTGGGCTGTCAGTAAAGTACTGTAAAATTTACAGAAAACAAATGTGAAACATACTTTGTACACTAAAGTACTGCAATGTCTTAACGCTGTATAAAATTACACAGGATACACCTGAGCTAATGATGAACGATCTTGCCCAACCATGACAGCTTGGCAGGGATGGAAACTGAACATACAACCTTCTACTCTGTGACTCAAAGCCTTATCCACAGAGACACCATAACTACACCAGAAGAACACTGCTAGCTGATTCAAATCATTTTACCACTGACTTCACTAAAAGATTTCATTATATCAGTGCAAGCTAGTGGAGCTAGTTGTGGTGGCTCAGTGTTTAAGGTTTTGAGTCACAAAAAAGGTGGTTGATTGGGTCCTTGAGCAAGACCCTTCCGCTCAGTTGTATCCTGCGTCTAGCAAATGAGCAAATTCACTGCTGTATGTGCTATTTTATACTATGTAAGATATCATACTTCTTTATTGTATGTATGTATGTATGTATGTATGTATTATGTGTATGTTTTACAGTACTGTAAATTTTACAGTACTTTATTTGCAAACCAGGCAATTTTTTTAGTTCCTTTATTTATTTATTTATTTATTTACAGTATATGTTGAGCTCTATTTTGCTCGTGACGGATGGATTAAGCAGTTTTAACGCTATTATGTAAGTTCCCATAGTTGGTTTCTCACTAAACTCAGCATGGAGGCTGGATGGAATACCGTAACTACTCTGCATTCCTGAAGCCTGCTGCACTGTATATGGCGTCCTCTACGGCGACGTAACGTAAGCGCGTACAACGCGATGACGTAGCACGCACGTTTCCAGATCTAAAAGGCATTGGCATCAACCTGAATCCTCGGTTTCGCTATTGTATTGAATGTCCGTGTAGCATATACAGATTAGTTTCTGGCACTCGACTCGGCGTCTCTTCCTCGTTTGAGAGCTGAAAGACGGCGGAGGCGCTTCATTTCTCTTCACTCCGCCCGCAGCAGCCGCCCAGCTCGCGCTTCCTAGCAATTATGGTAGGCTTTCTCATAGCGTTTAGCTAAATGAGTTAGCTGAAGTTTACGTTCGGGGTAGTCAAGACAAGCCAAGGAATAATACATTATATATATATATATATATATATATATATATATATATATATATATATATATATATATATGTATATATATATATATATATATATATATATATATGTATGTATGTATGTATGTGTGTGTGAGAATATATAACATTAGCTTCCTGCGCATTCTGTTGCTAGCTGGCTTAGGAGAGAGTGATATGGTTTTAGTTAGCTAACTTAAAATTTGTAAAGGTAGTGTTTTTATTTATTTATAATTGTACTGTAAAATATTTTTTTAAGTTATGTTTATTTTTAAAACGCATATGTGTTTGTATTTGTAGCTAGCTTACATTTTCATATGGCTAATTTTATTACTTGTGGCTAGTCAACACCGGATGTTAGTCGCGCGATGTAAGTCTCGCGCGTTAGCTAGTTAGCTAACTTTTAAATTCCTTTTTTTTTTAAAAACAACAAACAAAACACTTTCTCCCCTACTGGATTATCTGTTTACTCCCGGCTCCTAACGCTTTATCTTTAAACAGTGCGACTTCACAGAAGACCAAATTCTTGGTGAGTTTGTCCGAAACGATTTAATTTAAACCCCTGCATGTGGACCTTTTTTTTTATTTTTATTTTTATTTTTATTTTTATTTTATGTACTTATTTATTTATTTACATATTTTTACTTCCCAAGCGTAGCTCCATCACCTGCTTCTTGCACTCCATCCTAGCCAACAAAATCTTCCCATCTTTCCTTATTGCTGTGTATTATTTTCTTTTTCTTCTTCTTCTCCCTCTCTCCTGCACCTGTGATCAAATCTCCAGATTGAGTTTAACTTGGAGCAAATACATGGTGAGTGCTCTGAAAGGTTCAGCACGTCGCCTGTGTTTTTATCTATTTATTTATTTATTTATTTATTTATTTTTCCAGTGCAAGTACACTTGTAGTGTGTTTTGTCCTGGTGAGCTTTTGTGTGTGTCTGGGTGTTTTGTTTTGCATGCCACTTTTTGAGTCCCGGTTGGGTTTTAATGTGTGCATGAATCAGTAAAAAGTGAGAGTTTTGACGATCAGGGAAGTGGTTTTTAGTTTGCGCTGTAGGAAGTCCATCCGCCTCGAACAGGGTGTGTCCTACAGGAAACAGTCGGTTGTTTCTTTATGTTAAAGTGTGCATAAACTGATGGGACTTGCACATTCATGCTGAAATGATGCGTGCTGCATTAGATTCATCTGTGGTTTCGATTCCTGATCTTCCAGCTTAAGGACAGGTATGTTGTGTTTCCAGTCCTGGTCTCTGAAAGAGGACGCTGTGGCCTTTTTAGGTGGCCAATCATTCAGGTTCACCCCTTGTCTGGTTTGTTTGATTTAAAAATGGTTGACATAACACTGTTCACTGTTAAGCGTTCCCCTGTTCCCGGTCTCTCCAACTCCTTATATGGTTAAAGAGTACGTTTCCAGTCTGCCAGGGAACGGCCACATTCCAGCGAGCAGGAAGCACGGCACAGACGAGTTATTTCTGTAGGGCCGTCTAAACTTTAATACTCGGCTGCTATAAGTACTAAAAAGATCAAACTAGTATTATTTACGCAACGTTTTTAACTCATGAACATTATCATTAGTGATATAGCACTTGTTTATTTGCATTGAGTTTTTTTTTAATGCAGTGTGTTGATGAGAGCATTGCTGTTATTCTTCTCCTTATTTAAATCACAGCTGTTAGTCAACACCGTGTAAGATGGGTGTAGTTGTTTGAACTTGTGTTTTTGAAATGCGTCGTCTTCTACGCGTGTAATCCGATGTACCTTTGAGTGTACAATTATTTAATCAGAATAAGAAGCTCAGTTGATATATTGAAGCTTGATCTAATTTAATGTTTAAAAAAAAAATCAGAAATGAAATAGATATGTCACAACAGTCTGCTGCAAAAATATGTAATGTTAGCCAAGCTCACCAATACCGCAGTCGATTATATTTATGGTTATATTTAACTGAGGAAGCCAGACATTGTGCAGCGGTGCACTCGGGTGATGCTTGATACTCCAGGTATGACCGTGTGTTGATGTTTGATAAATTATAGACCAAGGTTAAACCGAAAAGGACAGTGTAATCTAGCACTAGCGTTGATATTCGCGTCCTTGAAGTGTAAGTCTAATACACAGAGTTTGAAAATGTCCTTTCAAATTTTAGCCACTGTAAAAAAAAAAATTCTGGTATTGTCCAAGTTTTTCTGAATACCAAAAAAGTTTTGTGCGTTTAAATTTCCTTGGTTGGTAATTCTGTGTGAGAGTAAAAAAATATGTATCTTTTTTTCATTTTGGAAAAGATGATTGTAAAGAATTTTTTGAAAACTCTGTTCATCATTGTTCAAAGGCCACAAATGATTGCATGCCATTGTGTAGTGTGAGAGGCGTGTTATACTCAGGAATTTTGCTAATCATATAAGCATGCCGTCCCTCAACCTTGTTAAGGCATGTGCATTTTTTTTGTTGTGTGTTGTGATTCAGTAGCAAGATTATATCAACAAAAAAAATTGTTTTATCATGTTGTCTTTGTGTTTAGGATTTTTATTTTCGGCCTCTTTGGTTGTGTTCAGGATCTGTTTAATCCATGTGGTAATAAAATGGTTTTTAATATTCTTAACTTGTATGAGACAAGTGTCCTGTATCTTAAAACGTAGGGCTGTGCGAGTAATCGAATTTTCGATTTCAATTTCGATCATGGTCTCAGACGGTTATGAAAACATAATAATCGATAAAACGATTATTGTGCTGCGTTCCGTTTCACAATGTTCTTGTTTTGTCTTTTTAAAAACCGCGTGCCAATTTTCTTTACAGCGGTGTGCTTTCGTCCCTCCCTAAAAGGGCCAAACTGACTCGTCTCCAGGTGGCGGCATTTTTAGTTCAGCTCGAGCCGAGATGACGGAGAGAATTTGTTCGACAAGAAAGCTAAAAGCGTTTCAGCTGTTTGGAAAAAGTTTAATTTCGATGAGTTCGATGTGGAATGAAAAGAAATAACGTTTGGTATCATTGGAAAGCTCATTTCCTCTAGCGTCATGACAGCTGGTCTAAACACTCTCATTTACTTTCTAGAACTCACGCAGAAGCTACAGGCTGATCTAAACCAGGAGACAGAATTTCATTGGCTAAGGAACTTTAAGGTTCATTTCTGGCGATGCGGTTCGCCGAAATGCGTCACGTGAGGTGCTCCGCCAACTTTATTTAATTAGCTTACAAGAGAGACATCAATACCGTAAAAAGAGATGCGGAAAATGCAGAAATTTCGTGCACCGCATAAAAAAAAACTAATGTAAGCAGCTACCCATAGCTCGAATAAGTAAGGAAGGTATATGTAGAGGCATAGTGATCTAATTTATTTTTATTTTTACATTAAGTGTGTAAAATCGTGTATATGAGTTTTACTTTTTTTTTTTCCCAGGTGAATTATATTCAAGGAAATCCACTGTTAAAAATACAATAGTTATTTTTATAATTCAATAAATGCATGATGTTTCCAAAGTCAGTCAGTAATCAAGTTAAATAATTGCAATCTCAATATTGACCAAAATAATCGTGATTATGATTTTTGCCATAATGGAGCAGCCCTATTAAAACGTACCATCTACTTGGTTTATCATCAGCATAGTTTGCTTTGTACTCAATAGGGTTAAATATGGATGCATACATTCTTTAGTAGTCTCTTGTTCTGCATCATCTAATGTGAATAGACAGCGCTGAAAACAGTCTGGAATAACATTAATATTGATTGCTGGTGCAGTGTTTCTGGGTACTCGGGTTACACTGGCATTTCCATCTGTTTTTCTGTTCTTATGATCACTTTACTTCTGTTTACTGGCTTTTATGAAATGCATGTCTTTTTTTTTTTTCTTCTTTTTTTAAACATGACCTAATAGAACAATCATTTTAATAGAAATTAGTCTCCTCTTCTCCTTGTTTTTTATTTTTATTTTCTTTGCACGTTGTGTCTTGTCATCACCCCTCGCTTTCTTTACTTTGTGCACTCACACACACCCCTTTCCATATTTGTCCCTGATGTTTGAGTCCTGCCCCCCATCCCCTCTCTCTCTCTCTGTCTAGAATTCAAAGACGCCTTCCTCCTGTTTGACCGGACAGGAGATGGGAGGATCTGCTACAGTCAGTGTGGGGACGTGATGCGGGCCCTCGGCCAGAACCCAGTCAACGCTGAGGTTCTCAAGGTTCTAGGCAACCCCAAGGCTGAGGGTAGGGATACAAAGCCAGCACTCTACTCTGTATTATTGCTCTTCACCTAAAAAAAGAGAGAGAGAATTGTTTATGCTGTAAGGGTTTAATTGTTATTGTAAGCGTTTAAATGTAACAGCAGCATCACTTTTCCATTCTGTGTTCCAGAGATGAACACCAAAATGCTGGACTTTGAGCAGTTCCTGCCCATGTTCCAGGCCATTGCTAAGAACAAAGACCAGGGCTCGTTTGAGGACTTTGTGGAGGGGCTGCGAGTCTTTGACAAGGAAGGCAACGGCACAGTAATGGGCGCTGAGCTCCGCCATGTTCTGACCACACTGGGTAAGCCTACTTCTCTTTAATGAAGATTATATAACACAGCCGGGTAATGTGAACTTATAGTTCTCTTTGTTTGAGTATATCATCCCTGTATCCTTGGTGCATAACCGGAGGATTTCAGTGGCACTGTGCATCCCCTTGTTGGGCTCTGAGGCAAGTGGGGAGCAGGAGTGATGAAACTAAGTAACATAAATATGGCTCACAAAAAAAAAACCTAAATGAAGGATGCTGGATCAAAACCTAGATGACGACTGTGATACTGGCTGTGTGTACCCCCAAAAAATGAGAACTGGCAGAGATTTATACTTCTGGAATCTCTACTGCCTGACATGCCCCTTGTGAAGCTATCCTCTTTTGCAATACAG
This sequence comes from Ictalurus furcatus, assembly GCF_023375685.1. NCBI lineage: Eukaryota > Metazoa > Chordata > Actinopteri > Siluriformes > Ictaluridae > Ictalurus > Ictalurus furcatus. Next base: position 21,217,448 of record NC_071269.1, read on the forward strand.
AAAGGCATCTCTGGTATAGCAGGCACAGTGAAACATGAAAACGTTAAGGACTGGACAGGTAGTGGTAGAGTGCTCCAAGCCGATGCTCCATAATCATGCCGATTATCTGATGCATGCAAATATGTTAGCAAATGTCCCTTTTAAGCCTACCACCATGCATCACTAAACTGCAGTAAAGGAGTAATTCGGACTAGAAAAGGTGAGCTAGACACAAGCATGTAAAATGGTTGATAAATCACCACCCGTTAATTCAAGGAAATCATATGCATTTGTGGTAAAACCCACCATGGGCTCACACAGATTTGACTTGGGTGAATACTGATAAACCACAACAAATCAACAAAAGCTCTACTCCACCTAAAAAGAAGACTCCAAGCACCCAATGCCAAATGATGGTCAACCAGTTTCAAGCTACTGAAGATCAGAGTATATCAGCTGAACATAATCAAAGCTCAAGAGGGAAGAAGACACAACATGGTACAAAAACACAACTACCAAATATAATACCAGATAACATGGAACCATAAAACCAGCCTTTTACAATGCAGGAACTCTTAAAAGCCGTAAACTGCCCTAACGATACTTCTGTTGGACTGGAATGAATTCATTAGCAGTTTTTAAAGCACTTACCCCAAAGCACGTTATTGATCCTCTTGGACAGCTTTAACACCATCTGGAATTCAGGAGACGTACCATCCTACTAGAAAGAGGCAATAATCATACCCATACCTAAGCAGGCAAAGATCGTATCGAACCAAACAGTTATCGCCCTATGGTTCTGACTAGCTGCCTCTGTAAAACCATGGGAAGAATGGTAAATAATCGTCTTGTGTGGATACTGGGGACAGACCATAAGATCAGGAACTACCAGTGTGGTTTCAGACGAGGAAAAAGCACCTTGGACCACCTTTATAAGACGTTTATGCAGAGTGGTTTTATAAAAGAGCACACCGTAGCTGTTTTATTCGACCTTAAAAAAAGCCTATGATACAATCTGGAAACACGCCATCTTAAAAGATTTGCACAAAATGGGTTTTCGGGGTTGCCTTCCAAATTTTATTGCCAACTTCCTATCTAACAGAGATTTTCGTGTCCGAATAGGAAACACCCTGTCAACCTTAGACACACAAGAACTAGGGGTGCCGCAAGGCAGCATCCTGTCAGTCACCCTTTTTAGCATAAAAATAAACAGTATTACAAACATCATTGGACCCAACGTATTCTGCAGCCTCTGTTGATGATTTACGTATCAGAAACATGAACATAATTGAGAGGCAGCTATAGATATGCATAAATAAAATTAGTTTTTTTGTAGTCTACTGAAGTTTTTTCTTGGGAACAATGGAATTGGATTATTTGGTGGAATGTGATCCTTCAGTCATTTAATCATAAACAATATCAATACCGCTAGTGAAATCCTGTGTTTTCTGATTTGTGACCTTAGAAATAAGTTGAAGCCACCACAGGTGTCCAGCCCCTCCTGTCAATCCCACACACTCAGTTTAAACATCTGTCAAAACTCCTGCTATTTTATAGCCTCCCCTTTTGTGGGTTGGCCATACACGTGCCAAAAAACTCACCGGCAGGATGGATGCCCTCATGCCCATAAGTTTTCCCAATGCTTTCCAACCAGATAGTGATGGCATTTATAATTCCTGATTAGTAGTAGTACGCAAAATTGTGACTATTTGCATTCGAGAAATGTGCGATTCGCATCATGTACATCAGGGGTGTCCAATCTTATCCGGAAAGGGCTGGTGTGGGTGCAGGTTTTCATTCCAACCAAGCAGAAGCCACTCCTGAGTCTATTGAAAGCCAAGATCAACTGATTAAACAGGTGGAATCAGCTGTGGATCCTGCTTGGTTGGAATGAAAACCTGCACCCACACCAGCCCTTTGAGGATAAGATTGGACACACCTGGTGTATATGATGAGCATTCTCTTAATTATGCATCTAATGCAGTTGCACTGTTTGAACACCAGAGGTCCCGATCTGCACAACCCTTAGAGTCAAAATATGTAGCGAGCACACTGACTGATCACTGCAGATCACAACAGCCGACACAAATTACAGGTTACATTGTTACACATCCACGTTATAACAATTAAAGAGCTCTTCAGTAGCTATCAAAGAACTCCAGCTCCTTTTGAAAGCTGGTTTTCCATCATTTTCGGTTAACATGATGCACTGTTCCGGAGTTCATTATGGTTCAGTCAGTCATTTTCCCCCGGTCAGAGACGTTGTTTATTTAATGAAATTTGTGGGAGAATGTATCAATTTACTTAATTTTCTTTAAGATATGGTGAACCTGTAGTACATTTTGTTTACTATAGCAATTTTTTTATTTGTTTGGAGCAATTTTTTTTATTTATTTAGCTTTATTAAGACAAAAACACACTGTTTTTGCCTGGTTTATGAATCGGTCTTTTCAGTCATCATTTTTCTACATTAAAATTTTGTTCTAAATATTCTGAGAATCGAATTGAATCTTGGCGCTAGTATCGTGAATCGATTCGAATCGTGATTGGCATGTCTAGCTACTGCTACTAATTAGATTTTTTCCCATTGGAGCATAATTTTAGTAATGCTGATCAGATATTTTAGTAGAATTCCTTTTTTTTTTTCATGACTAAAGACATTTGATCTTTCTTTAGGGGAGAAAATGACCGAGGATGAGGTAGAAACACTCCTGGCTGGACATGAGGATGCCAATGGCTGCATCAATTATGAAGGTAAAATGTAATGTTACCCTAAACCTGGTGTTGTGACCAGAGAAGGAATTTCATGTATATTCAATTCTGCATTATGAGCTGTCTTGTGTGTTTGTATAAAGTGCATAATGCTTAAAGATTCATGCAATATAGTGTTATTTTGATTAGTGGGGTACATGTCATAACGTTTACTGGTCTCTCGCAGCTTTTGTTCGTCACATCATGTCTGGCTGAGAGCCGTCTCAGGAGTACGTCGTCCTCTTGCCATCAACACGTATACATTGAAATGCTTTGATCCAGACTCTTATTCCTTTATACAAGCACGCGTGCCTGCACAGTATACCATTAGTACTACAGCCATTTGGAAATTAAATTTAATACTGTAACCACATTGGAAATGGCCCAGCTGTTATTAAAATAATCGGAAATAGATGATAATCTGTAAAGTTCTGTTTTTGCTCAGAATTCCTGTGAGGTGTGACGTGTCTGTATTTCAAGGGTCTGGTTCGAGCTGGTGTTAGTGTGGAGGATTTGACTCGTTGTTTTATGGTCATGTTTGTACAGCAGCAACACCAGCTCACTCTGGGCCCCTGGCTGTGGCGTGTTCTCTGCATGCATCTGGCCCAGCACTGCATTGGCCACAAGGACTCCGCTGGTTTACATCCATGCTGCACAATACCTCAAGTGCATATATATAATGAGACCTAGACAGTTGATGCAGGGGGCACCACTGATTCTGTCTCAATTATTTTTGTAGGGGTTTCTCATAGACCTTCTTAGTTTTACTGCCTTTCCTTTCATATAAAAGTGCGAAAGTGTGTTCCACCTATAATACAAAGCTAATAACCGAATAAATTCGAAAATTAGCTTTATTTTTCCTGTTGCACCGCTAGCCATGTTGAATCAATTTAATCATAATTTAAGTAGGTTTTCATTTGTCTAGTACTTTTTGCCGTTCGTTATCTAGCAAGCTGAACTATTTAGCTAATGGTAGCACAGGTGAAGGTGCCAGACTATCCTGTGAAAAATAAAATAATTGTTTTGTGTTATTCAGATATAGGCTGTTTGGCATTCATCTTAAATTTTTTGTCATTATTTAACCCTTTAAAGACCTAGATACATTTTGGGAAATCTGACTCTCCTGTAATTTTTTTTGTTTGTTTTTCTAACATATTCTAGCAGTCAGCATCAAGTGCTGCCATATATCATTTTAAACAGGAGAAATCTCATTTTCAATCTAGTTCAAGTCCCATTGTTAATTTTTTTTTTTTTTGTCTCAGGGTGGATGAATTATCCAGAATTTTTAGAAAAACGGCAGAAACAATTTGGTGTTTTTTTTTGTTTGTTTGTTTGTTTTTTACTGTGAACTCAAACAAAACTTCATGAAGTTTGGATTTGTTTTCTTTAGAAAGATATACCTGGATGTTTTAGACTTCCAAATGAAATTTTGTCTTCAAGCACCAACAGTTTGTTTCCGGTTTGGCTCAGAGGAACTGCGTGGGTTTCCTAGACGAATAAATGCTGCAGAATGTGATGGCGTAACCATGAAATATCCGTATTCATCACAGAGCATCTGAACATCCAACTGAGACAATGTGATATCAAAGAAAACTGAACTTTACTGAACTTTTTAAAGCATACAGATTGGATTAGTGGTTCAGAAGTTATTAAACATTTTAGAACAACAGTTGTTTTTAGCTGTAGGCAGCGGATTTGGTCTTTGAAGGTTAATATCCAAATTGCTATGTTCGATCAACGTTATTAATGTAAACTAGATGGAAGACAATTTTTGACTTTTCCCCCCCTCCCTGTACAAGTGAGGTGCCTTAGTTGCTTATAGCTAAAATGTGTAGGTTTTTTAGGCAAACATTAAAGAAAAGCATTACTAATTCACGGGTACGTATGCATATGGACAAAAGTTTGTGGACACCTGACCATCACATCCATATGTTGGCCTTCCCAAAACTTTTGACACACATTTGGAAGTGCACAGTTGTATAGAATGGCTTGTTTGTTTGTTGTAGCATTTCATTTTCCCTTCACTGGAACTAAGTGGCCCAATCCTTTGTGCACAAAGTGAGATCCATGAAGACATGGTTGCCAGGGTTGAAGTGGAATAACTTGAGTGGCTCTGAACACCTTTGGGATGAACTGAAACACTGACTGCACCCCAAGCTTCCTCGCCTGACATCAGTACCTGACCTCACTAATGCTCCTGTGGTTGAATGAGCACAAATCCTCAGTCACGCTCCAAAATCTAGTGGAAAGCCTTCCCAGAAGAGTGGAGGTTACCACAGCAAAGGGGGACTAAATCTGGTATGGGATGTTTAACAAGCATGTATAGGTGTGATGGTCAGGTGTCCAGAAACATTTGGCCATATAGCGTATCTTCTAAAACAGGATGTTCCTGACCTGCTGATTTGGCATTTGAATTCTGCAATAGTAGTTACAAGCTGAGGGGTTAAAACTGGCATCCGATGTTCTTGTACCTAAAAGAAGTACAGCCAACAACCCACCCACAAATTTCCATTACCACTTAATACAAAGGTTGGGACACAACCCCGAATTCTTTAACAGCCTTCAGTTTTTTCTGCGTAGTGGAGGAGGACATCAACTATCTAGGTCTCAAGTATTAGCCGCATTTAATGAAATTACAAAAGTCTTTCAGAGTATGTACACTGTGATTGTCTCATTTGGAAACTTGTGTAATGTGTCACTCTGTGGTGCATTAAGTACGTTTAATGAATTGAGACAATAAGAGGTGTACATTCTCCCAAAGCTTTCAAAACAGCACAGTTGCTTCTTTTACTAACCAGCCAGTGGCAGTGAGTTGCTATAATGTTTTTGCTGCTCTTTCTCCTTTCCCTTGATGATTGACAGCTGGGATATACAGACTCTCTGTACTGTTCTCTAATCCTGACTTGTTGTAGAGGAAAACCTGGAGGAGTTTCTCTAACTTTCTCTTGAGTCCTATAGACCTGGTCAAACCCTTAAGCTCTGGCTGAGTAGCAGATAGTGATCATCACTCACTGTTGCCTTTCTCTGGTGTGAATGAGGATTGATTGGGGTGGCTCCTATCTACAACATGCCATATGGGCCAAAGGTTACAGCAGTGGCAATGTGGACACATGGGGGACACAAGTCAATCAGATAAGAATGGACCAACCATGAGATGACTCGGAGACAAATTTGAAGTGAAAGGGTTTCAGAAGTTGTTCATTACTTGCCTAAGAAAAATGCGCTTCAATTTTGTCTTCAACAACCAATCGAAAACAACTGAAGTTGTAAATTATTGATATTTTTATAACTGAGGAGTGAAGATTTGCCAGAATCTTTTTTTTGTTTTGTTCTTGATCGAAAACAAGCACACTGCTTCATTTTAGGTCATTTTAAGTGAGTTTTAGGTGAAACGTCAGCATGTCAAATAACTCTGTATTCGCGAGATTTAAAAGTGATGTGTGACACTGTTGTAGTGTTGTAGATGGGCTCCACCCTCTCCTTGTTCGTGATCCGTTTACAGTGATTGCGTCCTAAAATCTTTCTCCTTTTTCTGTTACAGAACTCGTGCGGATGGTCATGAACGGTTGAAGATAAAGATAAAGAAATCAACAAATTTTTGTCTCCTTGTGCATTTGTCTATTTGTCGTCTTATATTTCTTGCCATTCTTTTTGTTCATTCATTCCTCTGCAGCTCTTTTGCTTCTCTATTCCGCACATTTGCACTCATATTTTTATTTTCAGAAGTGCCTTTATCTTCCCTAGTTAAGATCCTACATGGCCTCATAACTAGTGTCCGCAAAGCGCAGTGATATTATAAGCACATCGCTGCATGAAGGAGAAAACTCTGCAATAAAACCTCTTCATGCAGCACAGGTCCATGTAGTAACATCATCTTAGATGCAATATGTCCAGTCAATCCTCAGGCGCTTTAGTGATGGACAGTGCTTTATAGCAGGGCAATTGCATTTTCCTTTAGCTGCCTCATACAACAAGGGGCAATTTTATGCAGAAAACCTTAACATCTGAACTTAAAGGTCATGTTTCAAAATGTACCATTTTCAGTTTTGTTTTTCCTCATAGTGTTTGGGCCTAAAATAAAATGCATTTTAAAACATATTTTCTTGGTAATTTTAGTCCTATTTGCTGTGTTGTTTTTGTTTGGTCTGTAGACTACATTAATATTAAATATTACACTACTGGCTACATGAATTTGGTTGGATGCTTGAAAACTATAGAGAACTATTGTGCTACATAAAAACTTAACTGCGTAGCACAAACTTCATGGATAGATGGCGCCATAGTCACATCTGTTATCTGATTCCTTAATGGAGAGTTATTTGAACCACAGAAACTTATGACAATAAGTACCTGAAGCATGAATAAAGCAGAACGTATAATTTGTTTTTTCTTATAGCACTTTTTGCAATACTGATTGTCCCAAAGCCTCTTTACGGACACCAGTAACGGTAGCCTTCAGTAAGGAAGCCAGGGATGATTATACCAAAGAGCTAAGAAGGAGGAACCCAGAACTGAACAGAGAGAGCCTATAATTACTTGGCCACACTCACAAATGAGGTAGTCTAGAAGTTCCAATTAGACTATTTATCAGTTAGACTAGTTATCGATTATAACATAACATTATACACGTTATAACCAAAATCAGAATATGTTTAACTGTATTTACAACTCCCAGGTGAAGGAAGGTTGATCAGGCAATCAGTGAAGAGTAAGCAGGAGCTTGTAGGTGTCAGGACAACATGAGTAGGATCCTGACGAGAGCAGGTGCACACCGTTTCAGGAACCAAGAGGTAGAGACAAACCTGCTTAGTATGCTGGAGCAGCATATGCATAACATTTAAGGTGATCTGAATGTAACGGTGCTCAGGCAGTCCTAACTACCGACTAAAGGGAGAAAGGCTGTGGCTTCACAGTCTGAAATACCAACAACTGTCTAGTCCACTGTCCAAAAAAAAAAGTGATTGAATAGAATGGTGCCAGCACCAGTATCTCAGTTCACCAAAACTATACCGGTCATCTGTTTTTACCCCTACAGCAAGTCAACTGTATTCTGTATTAAACAGGTGGGTCTTTAGTCTAGACCAGTGGTCACCAACCCTGTTCCTGGAGATCTACCTTCCTTAAAAGTTTAGCTCCAACCATAATCATGCCCACCTGACCATCTAATCATCGCCTTAAAGAGTTCTTTAACAGCTAAACTAGGTGTGTTAGATTTTGTTTGGAGATGAGACCTTCCCATGAGGAAGGTAGAGCTCAAGGAAAAGGGTTGGTGACCACTTCTCTAGAACTAAACTAAAAAGAAAGTGCTTTAATCCTAAACATGAGCAGGAAGCTATTTTATGGGTACGGAACTTGCTGTGTATTTGGTACTGAAAAGAAACCTTCAAATAATATGGAAATGTAAGGAATTTCCTACTCATGGTTACAGACACATTATCTTTCTTTAATACTCCTTTTAAAACATATAATTAGATACTTAAGAATGACATAACAGGTGCATAGATAGTATTATGAGTCTTTTTTTTTTTCTGTTTTTGGTTAAAACATCAAATGGAGCTGGTGAAATTACAGAAATACCAATATTAAAGAAAAAACAAATTTCACCCAAGAGCCATGTACCACATCATAAAGCTAAATAGTGTTACTGTTGCTGCAATAAGCTGCATTGATAATTGTAGGAAGCATGTTGCACATAATTATCATGCACATATTTCCCTAAATGCTATTTATTGTTCTAAGACTATTTTACAGCCAAGGGAACACACATCATTACCCATTATTAAACACTTAGATGCAGTACTGTATATAGTACATATGCAGTGATGAATGATAATAATAATAATAATAATAAGGATATAGGCTGTTCTGTTTAGCTCAGTGTTTTCCGTGTCCTTTCTGTACAGATTAGGAAATTCATGGTTACTCGGTTTAGTAACAGGCAGGCAGAGTAAACATTTTAGCTCCGAAAAAGCAAAAAATATATGATATATACGAAATACTAAATCCTGTCGCCATTAAACCACTGAGTAAATCTTATAAGCTTTCCTGTGGAAACTGTGGAAAAACAGTTACTTGTAAAGGCTGTCAAGATATCAGTAGTAAATTAATTCCCTTAATCTGGAACTTCTCAGTAAGTACGTCCTGTCAGACCAGTGACTCATAGCCGGGGTTGGGAGTTTGTAATGCCACCTGAAACTTTTTTCCCCTTTCCCTCAGTGTACAACATGTACAGTTTAAAATGAGTCTTCAGTATGAAGGTCAAACTTTCAATTATAAATAAGAAGTTCTATCAGGACATTTATAATCCTTCAGTGGGAGTAAAACCCAGATAGAAACCATGATCAGTCTTACTTTAAATAAATTAAAAAAAAAAGAATTGAGTTGTCTGTCTGACACAAACTAGTCTCTCTATGACACTGTGCTATTTATATTTTCTGTAAGTGAATCTTTAAAATGTACAAGATTCAGAAAAAAAATGACTGCTTTTCAAATTATGGTTGAAAAAAACTTGCAAGTGGTTGATATTCAGTTTTATACCACTATAATTCTCAATTGTGATTGGTCAGAAGGTGTTGATTAGTTTTCTAACAGGATCACAGGTTTATATTGAAGGGCTTGTTCTGATATATTATCATTTCTATAGTAAGAACTTGCACATAAGAGAAACAGTAGACTGGTAGAAGACTGTACTTACACAAGGACAGCATTCTGACACACTGCATTTATCTTGATTGTCCACCCATCTGGTTTAGCGTCCACATCCACCCAAAAGCCTCACCACTTTCATCAATAGTAATGGGAGTTTGGGGATGAAGGGGGTGTGGGGCTTAAATCATCCAAGTCGTTTGTCCTGCTCTTGTTGAGCTGCAGATGGTTCTGTTTGCACAAGTCTTTCACCAAGGCTAAAGATTTGTCATTGCATCTGAATTACTGCTGTATGAGCTATTTGAGCTGGTGGACTATTTGTAAGTACACAATACTACCAAACGTTTGTGGACACCTGACCATGTGCTTGTTCCATATCCCATTCCAGATTTAGTCCTCCGTTTGCTGTTATAATAAACCTCCACATTTCTGGGAAGGCTTTCTACTAGATTTTGGAGCATGACTCTGGGGTTTTGTGTTCATTCAGCCACAAGAGCATTAGTGAGATCAGGCACTGATGTTGGATGAGGAGGCCTTGGGGGCAGTCAGCAGTCTAATTCATCCAAAGCTCCATTCCAACCTCGGCAAACCATGTCTAAATGGAGCTCGCTTTGCACACAGGGGCATTGTCAGGCTGGAATAGGTTCGGGCCTCTCAGTTCCAGTGAAAGGAAATTATAACCCTACAGCATACAAAGACATCCTATACAATTGTGTACTTCACAAACTTTGTGGCAACAGTTTCGGGAAGGAACAACATAAGGGTGTGAAGGTCAGGCATCTACAAACCTTTGGCCATATAGTGTATATGTGTTTGTTTTAAGCTGGGGTTATGCTGTAAATCACACATCATAAAAGAATTCTTTGGTTATGAATTGAGATCAGCAGTCTTAGAACATACCGGCAGCCATTTAGAGCCACTTCGACCAAAGATAGTTGATGACAAAGTTCTACATTTTTTTTTTTTCTTGATAAAATCTCAGTGTGTGATCACTGCTACTACACCTCATTTGAAAGCCACCAATAGGAGGACTTAGGATGAGGATGACACGAAACTCATAGGACAGCTACAAATACAGTAGTGGCAATGGTGAAATAAATTTTAAAAATGCTAATGCACAGAAAGGAATCCATATTACGTCAACCAACCTGTCTTTTGTTGTTTTTCTTTTTGCTCTCCAGATTGCTCTTATTGATGATGTAACCAAAGGATAGTAAATTTCTTTAATAATAGATGTATTGTATCTTCATCTTATAATCTGACATGGAGAACACCTTAGCACACAATCTGTTATAGAATTCAGTCCTGATTGTATTGGGTTTGATAAGTAATAATCCTAAATGATCACTGAAATCCCATTGTGTAAAACCGGCTTTACTTGATGCCTGAAGTTCTGAGAGCTCCACTTAAGGTTTTAACATTTGTTTGTATAGCTCAGTTCTGAAATTCTTCTATAATATTTCAGATCTGTGCATCTAAACCCTGGTATTAAGGGATTTTATATGGGACTTTAGTTCTGAATTTGTATATGAATGTAGTTTGTTTGTTTTTGTTCAAGTAAGATGTTTGTATTCTGTTAGTCCTATACAACTGAGTTCTGAGGAAATTTAATTTAATTTAATTTAATGACACTGATTATCACAACTAAAATTAGGAAGTTATCTTTTCTTTTTCTTTTTTTTTTTTTTTTTTAAAGATTACTTTAACATGTAATCCAATCTTGTTATTTTTTAGACTACTGAAGCTGCAGTACTTGGGTTCATGTTCTGCTGTATATAACAACCTTGTTCTTGTGGTAAAAATACAACCGCCTTATTTTGTATGTAGGCATTTCACATTTATGACTACAAACCTTTTTTGAAATTTTTGAGAATTATTTTGGTTGTCAAAACATGCACATTAAACTTTAATCCTGCTCAGACATGCATCCGCTTTGCTCATGAACAAACCGAGCATGACTGAGCATGTGAGGTGGCGACGATTTTCTTTTTCCAAGGCGTAGTCACAAATTGAAACATTGAAACCGAATATTTATATATTTAGAGGCCACAAATGAGCTATCTTGGCCACAACATAATAATTAGTGTGAGAAACCTAACTTGTAGACACAGAAAGTTCATCTTCTGGCCTCAATATATTAATTTGTGGCAACATCTTATTAAAAATAACCACCATGTCACTTGAAACTTGTAACCCATTCGGATTAGTTAATGACTTTGCAGTGTTATTTCTCCATTAATCAGAGAGCAAATATAAGGAGCAAATCTGTCGGTAAAAGGATTTGTGAGTGAGCAATAAATCTGTATGAACAGTCCTGCTATATTGCTTTCAACTTTTGGTGGAGAAAAAAAATAAGGTTATAGTGAGGGTTTGTTTGGGTGTATGCCACAACTGAAATATCAGCTCTAGATCGTTTGATGCATTGTGTGGCTAGAGCACACCCCTCAACAGCTCGCTGACCTTTTCCTCATTTCTACACAACCAGTCAAAACTATTCCCCCTCATTAGATAGCACGGTTAATGCTATTTGTGTGGGTGAAGGTAAGGCGCCAGGTATCATACCAATTCTGAATAGATCCTCTACTAATTACTGAATTCGGTTGGGTGGGGGGGCGTATGTGTCTGCATGCAGCTTTGGGCAGCCGTACGCGTGTGTGAAGGCGTTGGAGGTAAGTGAAGTGTATTGATTATTTTAATCCTCCTATTTGTGAGTCTGTGATCCTCGTGGCTCTGCATTCGACAGGGGAATCGCTAATGGGCCTCGGCGCAGACCGTCTCAGACCTCTCCCGGTCCAATTAACTTTCAACTGTAGTCTAGCGGGAGAGAGCAGGGAGGCTGGCTCCACACACACACACTGCGATCCCCCACAGGCTGCAAGTTCAGAATGTCATTACCGCTCGCTCTTAATTAAAGATTTCTCCCTTCTTTTTAACACTGTCACAGGTAGTGGCAAAGTTTCCACTGTCTGCTGTTTTTAAGGAGTCTAATTTATTATTATTATTTTTAATAGTGACACTGGTTTTCTTCCTGTATACAGCCTTACTGAATTCAGTTCCTAATATTAAAACAAATATGTGTATGTGTATACATAGCGTAGGTTATATAATGAATTAAACACCTGGGGGAATGCTGCTGTAGGAAAATGATCAAGGATGGGGTGTTGCGATGTGGCACGATGCCTAGAGGAGTTACTGTTACCACTCCTGTTAACACCCAAGTGTTTTATTCCTCTTACACCACAGCAATTTGGCAGTTTTTAATTTATTAAAAAACAACACATTTTTTAAAAACTTTAAAAAAAAAAAAAAATGTACATTTAATGCTGTGTGACATCCATGACTCAGCACAGTTAGTTCCTAATGTTAATTACGTTATAACAGCGATAAACAGTCACAAGCCTGTCATTTTTTCTCTCTTAAAGTTAATCAATTTTTTTTTTAAATGCAGCTTGTCATGTTAGGGAGAAACTGGAAAGTGCACATTTCTCTGTCGTGAAACGTACTGACTTTTACAAAACGCTGACACTCAAGAGTCCTTTCATAAATGTTACATAAACGTCTCCATACAGAAAGTGTTTCCATATCAACGATTATAGGTTTTCTTTGTTAAGTAACAACACATTTTGTGTCCGTTTTACATTATGAGCCTTAGATCATGGCGTGCTCATTGTCCCTGTGGAGTTTTTACTATAGAAACAGTAACAAATCTGTGATTCGAAGTACAGCCAGTTATAGAAAATGAATCACCACCTTCTGACCAGTCAGATTTCTTTTTCTTTGACATATAGATTTCTGTACAAGGGAAGAAAAGAGTCACTGTTATTTACACATTCTTTATTATAGAGTTGTTTTATGAGAAGAAATGGAGCTTGTTTTATGGATGTATTGATGTGTATTGACTTGTCTCCTGCCAAACCCCATTGTGCACACAATAACTATAAGATTTCCATCTTTTCTGTAATGTAAAATTACACAGTTCGGTAGAATTACAGGAACACTGTATGATGCAGAGAATCTTTATCATCATTTCTGCTTCAACTGAAACATACTGTTACAAACACTAACACCCATATACTCATGACTGCCCTAAATGTTCATTCTTAAAAAAATCAATTTTGAGAAATTATTTAAATAACTCATTTGCAAGAAAGGCCCCTTTATCTGGCTTTGATTTAGTTTTACGAATACATAAAATGCAATATGATCAGAGAATTTTAAGAAATCCATTAACAGTAATTATTGGTACATATTTTTTAAATACCGGCACAATTTATGCTGGAAAATGTATTATACACTACAGGTCAAAAGTTTGTGGACACTCGACTGAAATGTTTCTCATGATCTTAAAAACCTTTCGATCTGAGGGTGTGAGATTAAATGTGTGGAATCGGTGTCGTAGACAGAAATATAATCGTGCCAACATATTCATTTCTTTCATAAGAAAACTAACATTTTATTTACAAAATAATATTTTTTAAACGGACGACTCGGCGCGAAATATTCCGAAAAGCAGCCGATAAGCGTCCAGCGTAGGTGCGAACTCCTTTAATAGTGTTTAAAAAGCATCTCAGGAAAATTCCTCAAGAAATCGGTCGAGAAAATGCCAAGAATACATTTCTGCAAATTCTAGGCAAAAAGGGTGTCGACTTTGAAGATGATAAAATATTAAATTCTTTTATTTTGGATTTTTTATCACGACATAATTCCCATAGTTCCATTTGTGTTACTCCAGAGTTTTGATGACTTTATTATTATTCTAAAATGTGGGGAAAAAAATAAATAAATAAAGAATGAGTGTGTCTAAACTTTTGACCGGTAGTGTATATTACTCTTGCAAAATTAGGATTAATAAATGATAAATTGCTGCTAATGTTGCTGCGTTTCTTTTTTTCTCTCCAGATTTTATTTGCGCAGTGATTTAGCATTTAGTCATTTTAGTGATTTAGCCATTACCTTTTCAATTATCACATGACAAGAGCTTAATAAAGCATGAACAAATACTTTCAGCAATGAAGCCATTACATTTAATTTAAGGTCAGTGCACTTTATCACTGTTAGCTTTTGTAAGGCAATAAAAAAAAAAACAACACACCTCTTGGACATAATCTTACAATTATGCTATTTTTTTGGTCAAATTTGATCATTAGTCAAGCCAGAGATAGAATATTTCTACACTAAACCGATATATTAATGGTTTATTCTGGGGCAAGGTGTTTAGACACATTGAAAATCCATGTTCACACACACACATACACACCCCCGCACGTCCATGCACACAAGCCATATCTCCAATTCCACACTGACAGCCAAAGCGGTCACTTTAAGTCAAATTAATTGAACCAGGGAACTTAGATTAATCACAGGCCCACAGTGGTGGTGTGTGCACGCATACATATGTCATTGTATTGAATTCCCATTGCGCCACGCTATCCAATCAGTCCTCTTGTTAGTGAAAACAAGACCATGGAAATCTTTTCCACCAAGCCTCAGTCGTGTGTATAACGGCTTTGTCCAACTTCAGGAACGTGTGTTCGTAACTGTGCGATGAAAACTGAATACTGAAGTGAGACACGCAAAAATGATGCCACTTGTATAACATCAACACATGTACACCTAATGCTGCAAGTGCTGAGGGAGGATAACACTCCAGTAGATATATTTCTATATGCAATATCTATTAGAAACTTTTTTTTTGTTTTTTTTTTTGGAAATTTGCATTCATATAAGTAGAGCATATTACCATCAATTGCATACATGTACAAATAACATGTCAGAAAAGAACCTGCTTAATGAAAGCAACACGTTGCTCATGATATCATATCAGTGAAGCCCTTCTGCTCCCAGCATCAAACCACATGTATGTTTCTCCTTTCAGGTCTGTTTAGTGTGTGTGTGTGTGTGTGTGTGTGTGTGTGTGTGTGTGTGTGGAGCAGCATTATGAGGTGAAAGAGCGGCAGGGCTGATGGATAGTCAGTCAGGGTAGATGAGGAACCCGGAGAAGGTGCTGTATTTGTTGGTGTTTCCCCCGTGGACTTTCCCCCCATCTAGCTGCACGCACACCTCGTCCCCTACATCCAAATGCAGGATCACACTGTTAGAGGCGTAGTCATAATTCTGGTCTGCATCCTGGGCGATGGCACTGGCCCTCACCTGTCACTCAGAGAGAAATAGAGGCACGGTCAGAGGAAGGACAGAGACGCTCACAGTTCACTCTGTCATCGTCCTTACATGCGCAACAAAATGACCATTTCTGCCAGACAGAACAGCATAACACATCCGTGTAGGACATATCATTTGTATTTTTGTATGCCAATTTTTAATACTGAATAATAATAATAATAATAGCAGCTACTGAAGTCAAAAAAGCATCTACACACTTGCCTTGCATCAACAAATCTATATTACTCTAGATACCAAAATGTTTGTGTACACCTATCCATGCACTTGCTGAACATCCTATTAGATTCCTTCCATTTTTTGTAACATGGTTGAGGAGATTTGCCCATTCAGCCAGAAGAGAATTAGTGAGGTCGGACACTGATAACGGATGAGAAGATCTGGTGGCCTGGTGCGAGTTCCAGTTCATCCCAAAGGTGTTCAGTGGGGTTGAGGTCAGGGCTCTGTACATTTGTCCATGCAGTGTATATACTGTAGAAGTCTCACCAGCTTCCTTTGATAAACAGCCCCAACTCTTCATGCTTAACGAGTGTTGCATGGCCTGGATTTACATATATTTACCTTTTCATTCATTAACCACTTTATCCTGGTCAGGGTCTTGGTGGATCTGGAGCCTATCCCAGGAAAACTGGGAGTGAGGCGTTAATTCACCCCGCATGGGACGCCAATCCGTCTCAGGGACAACCATACACATTTGCATACTTATTTACACCTTTATTTAGCATACTCCACATAACAACATGTTTTTGGCAGTGGTCGAGAACAAACAAAAACCCATACAGACAATAATCTGAGCTCAGGATTCAACCGGCGACCCTGGAGCTATGATACTGCAACAGTACCTGCTATTTGCTTGTTTAGTTATTTATTTAATGAGTTATTTAATTATGCATGCTCAATACCTACGTAAAATCTACAACAACTTTGATCATCTTTACAAATTAGCTAGGATTTAATAATGAAAAACATGTTGAAAAAATTTAGGGTGATTATAATATATAATGAAATGATTATGATTACTATTATCATTATTATTATTAATAACAATAGTGTTATTATTAATAATAATAATAACACTAAGTGATTATATCATTGTATATATTATTACATGACAACTGCTTTTCATTTTCAAGTGAGTGCTTTTAAATTGTCTAAATATATCCTATGCATAAAACAACACAATTCAGGTATCAGAAGCATGCACACAGTGTCCCTGAGTCATACCTGTACTAGTCTGAGTATACTCACTATACTCGTCTAGTGTTCCTGTGAATTGGCTTTTTAATTGTGTTCCAGGTTTTCTCCTCCTGCGTGGTTTTGTGGACAGCCCGATAGCAAGGCCGGCAAAACTAAATGGATCGAGGTTACTTCCATACTCTCTAGTATCGATCTCCTGTAAAGCTCCTGCTCGTATGGTCCAACCTGTGGAATAAGGCTTGCTATGGAGGTGTGTAAACACACACTGTATCTCTTTCCAGTATCGACCTGTTGAATTGAGAAACACATCCTGTGCCCATCTTTCAGAGACTGCACTGCGCACGCATGGACTTATTTAAATTCTGCATCAAGGATCTGCCGTATCGACTCACTGGAGTGGATCTATTGTTTGTTAACATTTTAAATTGGGCTTAGTCATGTAGACACACAGACATATACACTCGAACAGACTCTACAATTAAGAAGGTTCAGAAAGCTGTGATACAATTGACAAAACTTCAACTTCATTTGGCATGATGTGATTTGATCTATCTGACGCGCTGAAAATTTTCAGGTGAAAACATTCATTTATGTTTCACACAGAGACCTTTAAAAGGAACCTGACCACACCCATGTTAAAGATTCACAGAATTTCAGACAGACTAGCTCTAATGACTGTGGTGGTTTTCTTACCATGAAATCATATATATATATATATATATATATATATATATATATATATATATATATATATATATTTCCTAAATGCTAGGTTAGATGATTCTGACATTCTGAACAATTCTGCACGTAATTTATTGAGTCTTAAAAAAAACTGGTGTATCCGTTGCCAGATTCCAGCCATCGTTTGTCAAGTGCTTTGCTCAATGACTAACTGCGGTGCCACCACTCAATCCCTGTCAAGCTTTGCAGACAATCTTCCCTAACAGGCACACTCTGGGGAAAAAAAAATATTCCAAGAGATAGCCATTTGGATTAATTGTTTACCGTATATCTTAGCCTTTTTGTAAGCGCATACACAGACACGTTTATTTTAACAAGTGCCTTTTTTTTCGTAGCATGGAATCAGGCATAGATTCAGAACATGTATATTCAGTTACCCTGATCATTGCTACACATTGAAATAACGTTACTCTATGCAATTTATTAAAACCAACTGGTGAATATGTGATATGTCATATTTAAATATTGCCCATAATTTATTTTGTAATATTACAATTTATCAAACCACTCAGAGAAAGCTCTTGGACAGAATGCTCTCTAAAATTGTGCATTGCTAGACTGCATATATTGTAGTCGAACCCAGAAGCAATATTGTGACTGAAATAAATTAATCTTTGTCAGTGAACAAATTACAGGCCTTAAACTGTCTAAAACACTAACTAACATAGCCACTCACTAAATAACTTTCCTTCTGATACACAAATATTACTAAACCTTGAACACTGAGACTTGGCGAACTTCGTACTCGCAGTAATAATGTAACAGACGCACTCTATTAGCACTTTGCTACAGACTCTGGCTGCAAAACAGCTCAGTCAATAAATTGTAAATTGACTGGAGTGTGCTGCCAGTAAGTTACGTTATCATTGAATACTGATTTTTGTGACGTTAAAGGTTTTCCTATCGGAATCTGCTGAGCTTCATTTGTACGAAATCAAAAACAATGCTATCTAAATAGGCTGATAAAACAGACTGTTTGCAAATCACTGACCTTGAGCAGACAGTATATGAATGTGGGCTGAAAAGGAAAAATCCAAAAGGGCTGAAATGCTGTCAGCGGAGACGCTCAATATAGAAAATATGTCATTGGTGTGTGTGTGTGTGTGTGTGACAGTGATGGCCTGGCTTCCTCATCTCATCGACGTCAAGAGCATGTCATTGCGCTCGTTAAGAGTGCCGAATAGTGAAAAGGGCCCCTCTCCCCCTCAGGCATACTTCCACGCTCAATACCAAAATGCAAGTGGTCACTTTAATTAGCCAACACCCAGCGCAGAACATTTAAGCCTGTTTCTGTGCCCTCATCGATTACCGTTTTCGGGAAGGGTTACGTCGTGTGCTTCGGACCAACAGCAGGCGTCAGGATCAACCATCCTCAGGGCAAAACATACTTTTGCTCATTCGGTCTGTTCCAGCATTTATCAAATATAAGTGAAATGTTGGGTGGGGGGGGGGTGGGTGTGAGTGAGCGGGAGATGTTTCAGGATTACTGTGGACTGGAGCGGAGATGGATATTGACAGAGGAGCGAGCTGCTTGTGAAACACCACACTGACTTGATCTCGGCTCTGGCTGTGAGCAAGGACCCTCGGGCCTGCCGGGGGCTTGTTCTGCCAGCGCCTTTCATTACAGGGGCACCATTAAATGAAAGAGAGGGAAAGAGGGAGGGAGGGAGGGAGATGAGGAAGGGTGAGAATGAGGGGCGCAGCTGCATTGGCATTTTACACACAAGCAGAGATGTGAAGCAAGAGGCAGACAACAGACAAGGCGAGAGAAGACGGAGAGCAAGAGAGAGAGAGAGAAGACCAGGAGGGGGTAGGGATAACAGACTGATCAAGCGAGGCTATTTTGTAAGACCAAAGAGATGTGAGGGTATATGAAGTCTTGTTTTTATCAGTTGCTGCTGTGCTCCAGTGGTAATAAAACTGACAGGATTCATTCCGTGTGATATACAGGCCTCTTAGATCGGAGACAATGGAAAACTCGCTCTTAAACTTACCTAAGGGACCAAGTGCATAGCAGCGGAGTCAGAGGGGAAGCCAATGGGTTGGAAATGGAACATTTATTGAATAGCTTTGCCATCCCCCATGAGGTGTACAAGATTAAAGTGAGACAAGCAATCACTTGAGTTGTTCATAGAATTATGGTGTAATTGGGCTGGTGATTTATATTTATGGGTTCAAGAATATACCATCCATAAGACATTATTATTACTTATATATGACCAATAATGACCATGGTCAGTATTACAAATTATGCATAAGGATAATCAGATGGAATGAAAGGATACTCCCAGATCATTATAAGTTCTTCATTCATTACTGTGATTCCAGTTGAATATATTTGGGCATTACAGAATGTCAACTCACCACAGCCACTCATTATACCTCAATTGTATCATGTCTATGATGCTGCTTGAGGAGACATTTATTACAGTCATTAACAGACAGGCGATGGCATTTATTACACAAGAGTGCAAGAAAGCTTGACCTTTTGGTGGTCTATTAAAGGACTGTATGACAGTGGGGGGAAGAAAAAAAAACCCATGAATGGTTAAATGAAAGAGGATAAAATGCGTATTAGTCTACTTTATTCCCTGGATTCTGAAATACATAGCAGAGCCATGGGACTATGAATTAAAAGATTAACAGCACCGGGGAACTTAATGATGAGGATGAAACAAATGTTCCCGTTTAGCCAGAGATGACATATAATCCCGCTGCTGTATTGTGAATCAAATCCACATTAGCATTAAGAAAGAGATGCTGGAAAAACAGCTCATTATTCTGACCATACCAGAACAATAAAGATGCCACCTCTAACGCTTGCGCTGTCATCACCACTGAACAAATCTTTTCATGATTCCACATCTTTCATCTACTGTTACTCCATCATCAGAGAACAGACTTTAAATAGTGGTTATGTAACCTCCGCATGACAAATTGTCCTCACCAGATACGAGAGGAAAAGACGAAAATGCGCAAGCAAATCTGACTGGACAAATCGTATTTAATTGATTAAGTAGCCTTACACATGGGCAAGTAAACAAGGCAGATCTGAAGTGATAGTGTTGCAGCACTAACTATCCACGTTCCCCTAATACGTGCTAATTAATTCAGTTCAGCTGCAGCAGGTGCTGAGATACAGCAAACAAATGAGCAGGAAATATTTTTCAGCATGTGACCACCAACATAACTGCTTCCCTCTTCCATCACATCTTACCAGTTGTACTGTAAAGTCAAGCTGAATCCAAAATGAGGTGGGAACGTCAGCATGCAATTATAATTCCACACAGCTCAAGCTATTCCTAGCGTGTGTTTGCTTGTGACTTTTACACCCTTGCCCGTCAATGCTATTTACATTTTACCAGTGTCAAATTGTGACCAATGCACTGATTTCAGTCTTGTAACTCATGGTCCGTCGGATGAAACTCTAGTGGGGTATTATGGACGAAAGGTCATTTGAAGGAGCTGAAATGCCAGCAAGATTTACTTAAGGCAATGGATTAGCAGTCTTTGGCAGACTCACAGCTCTGTCACAGCATAGGCACACCCTTGGGAGCCCTTAGCCTCCCATGGCTAGGGTCCGACTTCCAGCAAACTGTCTCAGCCACACGGCCGAGTCCCTCTGAGAACAGCTTTCACTGTCCATCACGACTGAGGCGCAGACAGCTCTTCCAGATGCACGCTGCAGCTCCAAACCAGGTGAAGCAGTGTGCAGAATACACCCAGGAGGAGCCATCAGAGACTCCCTGCTTTAATTAACTCCCCGACGTCCATCGACATTCATAAGTTGTAAACAAACTCCGACGTCTACCTGTAGTCTAGGTTTTTCTTGGGTATGTTTTATTTTCCCAGATACCTTGTTAACCTGTCTAGCCATGGCATGACTGTTTCTCCATCTGTCTCTGTGCCTTGTCTCAGTCCACTGTCTACAAGTCTCAATTGAGCCATCTATCTTGCTCTTTCTGTCAAATGGCACGTCTGCCTCGGTTTTCTCTTCCCATCATGGCTTGCGCTAACGCGAATGCATCTATTCCTCGGTTTGTTTCATATTTCGCTCGTACACTGCGGTCCCCAGGACACCTAGTGGGCTGCCATATTGTTCTCAGTCTCATCTGTTCCAGTACAACATGTTTTCCCTGAACTGAAGCAAACACTGAACACCGGCACTGTACACAGAACTTTTCCTTGTTACCCAAAGTGAAATAAAAGTATTTCACAGATTGTATAATCATGCTGAGGTTTACCTCCAACGTTAGCACTGTTATTGTAAGACTCTTACGGGAGGATCATTTTGTTCATATAGAAATCTAACCTTTTAAAAATTAACATAAGGCTTGTAATCCCTGAAGTTTGGTGCCTCCTTTGAGATGACACCTCTGGGAATTCAATTCTCACAGCATCTGTCAAAATCATTCACATGATTTTTTTATTATTATTATTCGTGCACAGTGTGGGGCTGGAGATATCTACATTCAGAGAGTGCTTTCAAATTTAAATTCTGCACTATTTACTCATTTACTCTTTACTTCACTGATATAGCCTGAGGTGTTTTGCTGTGCATTTCTGTTGCAAAGGGTTTTTTTTTTCTCCACATTACATTACACTAGTTAAGCCAATGCTACACACACACACACACACACACACACACATACACACACATATATCTGTCTGTCAAAAGGACACAAAGGCCATCAAGCCTAGTGAAGTAGAGCCACCTGATGGGTTTGAGATAGACGGAGATGGTTAAATAATTGAATTGAGTGAAAAGATAATTAATGGGCAATCAATGAAATACAGAAGAGGGGGCATGGGTGGTGGGCAGAGGATCCAATCTAAGGGTTATGAATGATTTAATAGGAGGAATGGATGTGCATGACAATACTAAACTGTGCAGGGTGGTCATAGGACCTTTTTAAAGTGCTTTCACTCCAAGCTCTTCACGCGATGCACCCTCACATTCAGACAGAACGACTGACAGTAAAGAAACAGCACTTTTCCACCTTTCATTCCTTAACAGGTATTACATTTTGCATGTACGTCTGTCAGTGCGCCTTCAGATTTTCCCTTCAGCGTAGCAAATGGAAATGTGGGGTGGCTTTATCACTATTGGTTTTACAGGATTTATCTCTCAAATCCTGTGAAGATTTATAAAACACCTTTTTTTCCTGCCGTCCATGTCTTGCCTTTAGTCTTTAATTAGTGTCAAGGGACTAGACAACTGGATGAATAAGCCGTCAATTTTGCACTCATTATTTATTTAGTTGACATGCAAACTGGCTCATCCACACCTTGACAGTCATATCAGCTTATGCCTACTGCACCTCCTTTAATTTGATCATCAAGTAGAAAATATATTTGTTAATCAGACAGTCATAATATGTAACTGTGAAAAATCAGAGTTTTCGAAGACTTAAAACTGGTAAGATAGCGATTTATTTTGTTGACATTTTCAACAAGCTTGCTATCAACAGTAATAATCAGCAATAAATAAATGATAAACTGTACTGAGTAGCCGGTTTGTTAGATACACCTACTTTCCAGTTGCACTCGTTGGCCATTTAATCAGGTGTCCTTTGTAAGTATACAATTACAGTCTGTAGCTCATCTGTAGCTACGCATAATTTGGTAGTGGGTATGGTGCTTGTGCGAGTGAATCAGACACAGAATCTCAGCGGGGGTTTTAAACACTACGTACACTTACTGCCCACTTTATTACACACACCTACCTTGTTAATCCACCTTGTAGGTGTACACTAGTTTATCTTTTAGGAAGCACAACGTGTGTTATATATATATATACACACACACACACACAATACTATATATATATATATATATATATATATATATATATATATATATATATATATATATATATATTACACAACCCCAGGAAAAAATTGAGGATGCTCACCCAGCTTTTTTACTTCGTAGCAAGTAAACAAGCCACAAAACAGTTTTTGTTTAATAGCTGAACATTCTGGCTGCTTTGTGAAACATACCACAAACAAGTTAAATTGTTTTAATTAATAACATATTTTTTTCCAGATCAATTAGAGGAAAAGATTATGGAATCATCAACAAAAAAATTACAATCAGTACTTTGTTGCTCCTCTGCTGGCTTTTATGATGGCCTGAATTCTTTGAGGCATGGACTTCACTAATGAAAAACAATCTTCTCCATCAAGCTGGTTCCAACTTTCTCAAATAGTGGTTGACAGATCAGCTTTGCAGAATGGAGCCTTGTCATGGACCAATTTAAAAAAATTTCCATATAAAATTTCAATCAGATTGAGATCCTGACTGTTTGCTGGCATTTTGATGTCACTGAGTTGATATGCCTCTCCTGAAGAAAAGCTTTAGCCCACTTTTTGCTCTGTGGCAAGATGCATTATCATCCTGAAAAATGACTTCATCATCAACAAACCTATTTTCTGTCGATGGAATGAGAAAAGTGTCCAAAATTTCACCGTACACCTGTGCATTGACTGTTGATGTCTCCCCTGGTCCTTTACCTGACATGCAACCCCATGTCATAAATGAGTGGGGAAATTTGATTGTATTCTTCAGACAGTCGTCTTTATATGTTTCATTAGAACGGCACAAGAAAAAAGTTCCAACATCATCTCCTTACACAATGCAGATGCGTGATTCATCACTGAATATCACTTTCATCTAATCATCCACACTCCAGGATTGCATCTCTTTAGCCCACTGTAACCTTATTTTCTTCAGTTTAAGTGTAAGTGCTGGTTTTCGTTTGGATTTTCTACACGTAAATCCCATTTCATTCAGCCGATTTCTTACAGTTCTGTCACAAACACTGACTCCTGTTTACGCCCATTTGTTTTTCATTTGTTTTGCTGTGCATTTTCTATTTTCAAGGCATATTTCTTTGAGTTTTCTATCCTGATGTTTGCCGTCTTCTCTGGTTGAGCCGTATGTTTTCCGTTTATAACCTTCCCATTTTGTTTACACTTGCACCAAATTTTAGACACAGCTGACTGGGAACAACCGACATCTTTTGCCACACTCCGTGTTGGATTTCCAATGTTTTATAACCCTTTCCATTATTTCAATTGACAACTCTCTTGTTGGGGCCATGTTTCCTTTAAAAAAAAGACCAAGATTAAGGTCTTAAAGCACCCTCTTTGACCTGCAGACTAATTTGCATTTTTACACATGTGCTTTTATAAGGTGATTCCATAATTCATGGCATGTTTCACAAAGCTGAATGAAGGTTCAGCTATTAAACAAAAATTGTTTTGTGTCATATATATATATATATATTATCCTCATAGGAAAACCTGTACACCTGCTTATTTGTTGAAGAGCTTCAATTAACACAGAATGGTGCAAAAAACATTGAGTGAACGACAATCAAGGTGGAAACACTTTGATAAGAGAGGTTAGAGGAAAATGGCCAGATTGGTTCGCGCTGCCAGGAAGGATATAGTAACTCAAATATTCACTCTTTACAACTGTGGTGAGCAGAAAAACATCTCATCATGCACAAAACATCAAACCTTGAGCTGGATGGGCCACAACAGCAGAAGACCACATTGGGTTCCATTCCTGTAATCCAAGAACAGGACTCTGAGCCTATCATAAGCACAGACTGACCCAAATTAGAAAAAAAAATCACCTGGACTTTTTCTAATCTTCAACCATCCAGTTTTGGTGACTATAGACTTCTTGTCAGCTCAGACCAGTCTGGTCATTCTCCTCTGATCTCTCACATCAACAAGGTGTTTCAGTCTGCAGACCCTCCTCTCATGGGATGTTTTTTTTTTTTCACATCATTCTGTGTAAACTCTAGGAACTGTTGTTAGCAGTTTCTGAGATACTGTAACCAGCCCACCTGGCACCAACAAACATTAAACAGTTAAAGTCACAAAGATCACCTTTTTCCCCGATTCTGATGTCTAAACGTGAACATTAACTAAAGCTGTTGACCTGTATCTGCATGATTTTATGCATTGTGCTGCTGCCACATGATTGGCTGATTGGCTAACTGCATAAATGAGCAGGTATACAGGTGTTACTAAAGTGGACGGGGAGTATATCTTCATTTATTTATCTCTAGTAGCTACATTTACAAAGACATCCTATACAGTTGTGTGCTTTCACTTTCACTTTGTGGCACCAGTTTGAAGAAGGCACACATATGAGTGTGATGGTCAGGTTTCCATATACTTTTGACAATTTAATGTAGATAGATTTTTCATTTGTATCCAGTAGACTATCTGGCCACTTATTTATTCCCTGACACTTCTGTAGGTAAGGCCAAGACCCCAAACATGTTGCTCCTTACTCTACTGAGTCGATGCAGTAGAAGGAGAGCGCTAAGAGCTCATCTCCACCATGGACACATCTGATACTTTGCATCTTTCCAGCAGACACAGACTCTGCTGTTCACATTAACAGTAAAGGAAATCTAAAGATCAAAATACTAAAATGACTATTCCTTACAGACTTATGTCTCATTCTCATTAGATTTGACCACCAACTTTCTATGTTGTTTCTCATTTTGAGTCATTTTATTCAAAAGAACACATTTGTATGACATTATAAAGCTGCTTATAAATGCTAGCTTCAGCAGTCATGGACCATGTGCACTATGACGTATTCTTATATAGTTAATCCTGATACTTAGAAAACACGACAACACCAGGTGTAAAGACAGGCACATAACCATTCATAACTATCATCCACAACTGACTCAAATGTTTAATAAAAATGATCTCACCTGTCCATTTTTCTTGAGGTCTGCCCACATGCTGGTTCCATCTCCTCCTCTCATGAGAACATGGTAGGTGAAGTAGTAGATGCCAGGGAGGGGACAAGTGAACTTGCCAGTAGTGGGTTCATAGTAGTTGCCCACATTGGTGACCACATCATCGAACTTGAGCACTTCGCTGCCCTCGTGCTGCTTCCGCAGGCCTGCGTAGAAAGCAATCTTCGGTGTGTAGATGGAGGGCACGTAACCATTTGGACCAGGTCCTGGGGGTCCTTGTGGACCAGGCTTTCCTGGCTCACCAGGGGGTCCTTGTGGACCTGGGGGTCCTGGAGGCCCTCTGTATCCAGACTTCCCTCTTCGGCTTGTGATCTCAGGAGGCCGCGGTGAGACAGATGTCAATTCCTGGCCATGTTGCGATGGTGTGTAGGGGTCACAGACCATGCGACAACTGCCAAGCATTTCATAATGACTCCCTGCACTTCCAGCTCCACCCCCTTTGGTGCTATGGACCAACAGAGGTATGGCGACCAAGAGAATAAGCACCATGGCCACACCCACTGCCGCTCCTATGACGCGCTTGCGGCAGCGGAGCCGGGAGGCGGCCAGCGCGAGAAAGTCCTCCTCTCCTTTGGGCGGAATTGTGCCCGCCAGTGTGGATGGTGTGGTGCAGAAAAACACACACTGGCAGTATGAAAAAGGGAATTACGTTTTTCTTTTTCCTGTCTATAAAAACGAAAGCCAGCAGCAAAGCTGTCTAAGGAAGGTTAAGAGCAATGGGGACAAGAATAATGGATGAATTTATGGATGAGGTGAACAGACTGAGAAGAGTGTGGAGCATACAGAGAGGAAATGGTGCTGAGGGATTATGGGGCGGAGAGGAAGAGAGACTGAAGAGTGACAGTTGAAAATATGAGGAAAAAAAAAAGAGTACAAAGATACAAGTGAGCTCTGGATCACTTACAGTAGTGGATTTACCGCAGTACTATGAGCACAATTACTGGAGTGGTTATATTATCCAAATTTTGTTGACTTGTAAAGAATTTGACTTGCTTTTCCTTTCTTTCATTTCCCCCGTTATAAACTTTGTTGTTACGTATACCTTCTGCTAGGACACACAAGTGTCTTGAAGGCTCTCTTAAATCACAAATCAGTATGAATGTTGCCTCACAGCTCAGAAAAGAGCCTCTTTAGCAGTAACTGACACACAACAAGTGTCAAATTGAGGGCATTTCATGTTGTGTAGTCACAAAATAATATGTTTGCAAAAGCAGGATTTACTTTTTTTTTCCTCCGTAGATATATCAAGGGCTCACTTTAGGACGTGGGAATTTCAATGCTGCATGAGAAATCAAGTCAAAACCAGTGCTTTGGAATTCTCTCGTTCAGAAAATGGCTGTGTGTATTTGTTTCTCGGAGTTCTGGCTGAGCAAAAAGTCTTTGCTGTGTTAGGATATTACGAAAACGTCTTGATTCAGAGACAGATCCCGGCTTTGCATGGGAAATGTTACAAATCCATAACTGGAGAAAGAAACAAATGAATGATTAAATCAAATGAAACTCCATTAAACGTACCATTATACACTAAGCTCCAATTTAAAGCTATTCACATCAAAACAGTACACGTCATTATGCATATTATTTCACCGTAAACTTTACCATACAGCTTGTGCATTATACATTCCTTTACACTCTACACGTTTATAAATTTACTCATTCATATAATTATGCACATCATTAAATTATAATCCATTATTAAACTATTTCATTATTATGCATAACATTACACTACACTCCGGTATTCTGTAGCCTATAAATACAAAAAGCCGCACACACTTAAGTGTGGTCTGTCTGCAGAAACTTATTCATTTCTATAAAAAGTCAATAATATTAAAATAAATAAATAAATAATTTACTACAATTATTTTCACTAGTCTTGCAGGCTTCCCTCCATGTTGTCATCCAGAGGAATGTAATAGCCTATCAATATCAGTGTGGAAATAGCTCTAGTGTGTTTATCTATATCTATATCTATATATAATATATAATACAGGCCTGTATATTTCACCTGTTATTTACATTTACTCCTGGATGTTCCCAGAGTGACGCACGTGCAAGTTAACAACCCTCCATCGTCACGCGCAACTTCGAACGTTCAGTATAATCCGTTGTTTAAAAAAAAAGAGAGAGAAAGAAGAAAAGTTTTAAAACACTTACCGTCTGAAGATTTGCGTTTTCTCGTCCTCTCTCTGGATGATGAGGATGAGGAGGATGAGGAGGATGATCCCTAACCGCTGAGAAATTGAGTTTCCCTGTCGCACATTCCCAGCAGCGACGGTTAGTAACTGTGCGCGCGCGAGCGGAGAAAACAGCGGCTCGCTCTCAGAGCTCGGGGAAGCGCGCGCTCAGCTCCCGTGGACTTTGTTTTTACCCCCCACCCCCCACCCGCTCGCGCGCGGTTTATCTTACTGCAGTATGATGATCTAATATCTGATGTGTCTGATCGCTAACGGAGAGGGAAAGTCGACACGGCGAGACATTATTCCCTCAACAAAACAACCAAAACTGCGCGAAAATAGTGAAAAGGGTTGAAGTGGCCGCTGCTCTAACCGGTAGTTCACTTCTTCAGAAAATGGAATGCATTTCAAAAGAGTTTAAACTTGATTCGATGTGATGTTTTTAGCCGATTAGCTGAAACAGGTCTGAGCGGACTGAGCCGAGTCAACCTCTCTCCAACACCTGTGAGATTTCTGCTCTCACCCTCCCTCCTACACTCCCTCCTTCCCTCCCTCCTTCACCTCCATCTCTCTCTCACCCTCCTTCCCTCCTTCACTTCCTCCTTCACCTCTCTCTATCTCTCTCTCTCCTTCCCTCCCTCCTTCACCTCCATCGCTCTCTCTCTCTCTCTCCTTCCCTCCCTCCTTCACCTCCATCTCTCTCTATCTCTCTCCCCTCCTCCTTCTCTCTCTCCCTCTCTCTCTCTTTCTCTCTCTCCTTCTCTCTCTCTCTTTCTCTCTCCCTCTTTCTCTCTCTCTCTCTCACACTTTTTCTGTCTTTTTCTCTCTCCTTCTCCCTCTCTCTCTTTCTCTCTCCCTCTCTTTCTCCCTCTCTCTCTCTCCATCTTTCTCTCTCTCTTCCTCTTTCTCTCCCTCCTCTCTCTCACTTTTTCTGTCTCTTTCTCTCTCTCCCTCTTTCTCTCTCCTTCTTTCTCTCGCTCACTCTCTCTCTCTCTCTCTCTCTCTCCCTCCCACCAGCAATAACAATTGCACCACCAGCTTAATTGTTATTAAAAACGTTCTTGTTAATAGGCAGCTTCGTGTTAATCTATAGTTCATATCATATCTGTTCACATCTCTGCTACAGAAAACTATTTAAAATGAACTGTTTTCTCTTTATTTTATTTTCAAAGATTGATTTCTGCAAGAGAAACACATCTGTGTTGTGGATTGGGAAACAGTGAGTATTTTTTGAGGACAGTGTGTGTGTGTGTGTGTGTGTGTGTGTGTGTGTGTGTGTGTGTGTCCGTGTACGAGGTCTTTTAGACCTCATTAGTGAAGGACACTGAAACCATTGTGCTCACACACACACACACACACACACACGAGCAACACTTTCCAGTTGTCATCTCTTGCACAACATTCTGCATTCTGTACAGTCCTTTACACATCACAATAAACACACCTTCCTCATGCTCTCATTTAAAGCTGCTATTCGTCTCCTTATGCCTTTTGCCCACTCATTTCACACACAAACTCATTCTACAACCCATTTTAGAGTGAAATATTAACTCGTTCGGACATGCGTCTAATAATGGAATTAGGTGAGATGATCTTTTGACTGTTAGTCACGGCGGGCGACATTGTGTGAAAGCAATCGTGCGTCGATAATTGTGCTCGGTGTGAGTACATTTGCATGCAGCATGTCTTCGGACTGCCACTAACAGTGTTTAAATATGGAGTTTCTGCGCAGCTCCATTGAGAATTCTGTGTAACTCATCTGATCTCCCTTCTTCCCTGTCAGGTTTAATCACACATCTGCATTTTTAAAGTTTAATGGCGGAGGTGGGAGCAGGGTGAATGCATATCGACGACTTTTCTTTTTTTTTCCTCTTCCTTCCTCCTTCTTTCAGATGTGACCAGTGCCCCGGGGAATGGAGGCAGAAGGGAGTGTGCAGTGGGAGAGAGGACAGAGGAGCCTGGGAAGATCTCCCCCAAATAATGAGCGGTGAGATAGAAGTGACTTTGGATCTTGGGGGATTCGACAGACACGTAGATTTGGAGTGTGTGTGTGTGTGTGTGTGTGTGTGGGAGTGTGTGTGTTATTGTTTGTGTGTGTGTGTGTTTTGCAGTCTGAGTTAAATGGTGTGTCAATTCCACTTTGTGAGTCAGTCAGTCCATTCCATTAGACACACAAACACACACACACACACACACACACGTGCACGCACGTGCACGCACGCGCACACACCCACCCACACATGCATACGCACACGCACACACACACTCTCTCTACTCCAGTACAGTTGTGGCCTCTGTGGATGCATAATCATTGCCAGGAGTCACAGGCAATATAGTGAGAATTGGATCTTTAGTGCCTGTTAAAATATTACTGAGCTGATTAATATTGAAATATGCACGTCTCTAAGCCGTCTATCCCTCATTTTCTTTCCCACTTTCCATCTATTTCTCTCCCTGTCCGCACCGTTCTCCTTCATCTCTCAATTTCTCCTTCGCTATTTTGGCTACTTAGTCGCATTCCGCTTGAATTAGCAAGACGGCTTGATGTGAATTATTTGAAGGAAGAGTTTGAAAGTGTTTGCACACGTTTGATGTTCTCTTACATATTTTCGAAGCCCGTGGTCCCTGTTTTGAATTGTTACGCTGACCCGTCTCATATATTTTGAATGGAAAGACATAAATATAGCGGCAGGTCACAAGTCAGCCTAACCGGAACACCTAGTCGGTGATGTGTGACCTGAACAGTCCATTAGTCACGGTACGCTCTTATTCATGCCACGCATAGCTTTATGTCTCTAACTGATTTTTACACTACTAATTAATGTTTCACGGTGCTGTTTATAAAAGCCAGAGGCGCCTAAGGAGGTAAAGGGCATGGGGTAGCATGGATCATTACAGAGTTATGGTATTTAAATTAGCCCCCCCCCCCACCCCACCCCATTTTCATCATCACCTATCCTTATGCATATATGGATGTGTGTGTGTGTGTGTGTGTGAGAGAGAGAGACTCAAGACTGCTGCAGGCCTGTGATATCAACAGATACAGCAGAGAAATTCTCCCACCAAGATGGTCTCAAAGTTGTGGATTCAGTGAAGGCCAGAGTGCAGGGTGTGTTTTTGCGGTCGTTTCTTGCACCTCCATTCATACGACATATAACTCAGTTGCTCTTGCTTGATAAAAATTCATAAAGATTTTGCGTCACATTGCTCTCACGTTGATATTTCACAGATGTACACATACATGTCCATTGAAACCAAGGGAATCTGTGCTAAATCAGTCATGTCTTTTTGTTACACGAATCCAATAATGCTAATTTCGCCCGCCGCGCTATTGGTGATTTGCGATTGCTTTCTATGGCATATAGCATGAAATGTTCTTGGCTTGTTAAACCCTAATTGGCTGTAATCGTTACTAGACTCTTCAAATCCATACTGGGCTCATAGATCTAATGACAAGAGTGGACTTGTGTGTATTGTGTATCTATTTGCCTGTAGGTAATGTGGGATGCTGATGTTATGAGGATATCAAGCAAAAATGAATAAGGAGCTAAATACTGATGCTTCAGTGGAGTGCCATCATCATCCTCCATTGTACTGGATGGATATAGTCACGTTTTCTCAAAAACGGCGACGTAATGATGATGCTTATAATTGAAGATGTGTGTGTACAGTGTACAGTAGTTAGTTCACTCAACCTGATTGGTTGAAAAGTGTTCTACCCGCGCGTATACTGGATATTAAATAACAGCACATTTCCCACTCGGTTATCCATACCTGTTTCGTTCCAGTGACCACTGGTAACTATGGTAACAGCAACAGTTGCTCTGCTTTAAACCACTACTGTCGTCCGGCTGCTAGCATTACCTTAATGAACACCAGGAATAGAAAATACTTCATATTTGACTTGCACTTCCAGGCTTGCAATCAGATAATAAATTTTAAAAAAAAACATTTTAAACCCGAAAGACCTAAGTTACAGTTATAACTCCAAGCTAGCAACAGTTATTTCCATATTATTATTAATATGGGCAGTTTCTTTCACCAAAAACAAAAAAAAAAAAAGTATTCCCACTCCAAGTGGCTTGTCAGTATGTATAGAACAAAACACGATGGGCCAAAATATTATACGAAAATGATCAGTGATGGCGTGAAAACTTATTTAGAGATTTGACTCTGACTGCTGACACTGGAGACTAAACAAACCTCTCCTCACAGAAGACGTCACCATATCATCACTATATTAAGAATTTAACAGTGTTTATCTCTCTCACTCGCTCAAGCCCTCTCTCTCGCTTTTTCTCTCTCTCCTTCTCTCTCTCCCCCTCTTTCTCCCCCCCTCTCTCTTTCTCCCTCTCTCTTTCTCCCTCGCTCCGTCTTTCCATAATGATGTCACATTTTAAACGGATCTGAACATAATTTTCTTTTTTACTTTGCAAAACGTATGCATAATAAGCATTCAAAGTTGCATCAACAATCAAAACACAGCTGTGAGGATCTACTTAATGGTGTTATTTGATGCTATAACAGACTCTTTGTGTCCCGTGCCTTAATTTAAATAACGGGTGCACAAAATGGTATGTTTAATATGTGTATATACAGTACCTATATTATTTACTCATTCATCAACACGGGGAGCATTAGAGAATGAAATGATCTAGGGCAA